>NC_136265.1:23300185-23607388 GCF_964187855.1 Myxine glutinosa
TCCTGGAAATCCTAGCAGTGTCCATGTGTTTTTTTTTTACCTCTCCCGCCCCCCTCCCCCCTTCCCATGCCTCCTCCCCCAAGCCCTCTCCCTCCCACAGATCTCCCGATGTCCCTGCTCTCCATATTGTTCTCCCGCTCCCTTTATCTCATGTTTTATGTGTCAGTTCGTCTTTTTGTGATCAATGTTAGCTCCAACACGAGCCTCGATGTTGTATACAAAAAAAACCCCAAAAAAACAAACGCTGCGGTAAAAAAATAGGACAGAGGTGGAAGGAAAGAAAAAGAACAAAAACCCTACAATGTGGCCGCATACGTGACAATATCTGACTCCAGGATTGGCCACTTCAGTCTCCTCAAGACCCATGAACATGCGTAAACACTGGTGGACGTCATCCTCACATGGCGGAACCAGTAAAGAGGACGTTGCACAAATTGAATTGAGCATGGCTTGGTTCCAGAGCAATGTACACTTTGTATTTGTTACCTCTGCCACCGAAGGTGGACGGAGGTTATGTTTTCACCCCTGTTTGTCTCTCTGTCTGTGAGCATGATATTTGAAAAAGTTTTGGATGGAATTATGACAAAACTTGGTGGATGTAGGTCACAAAAACAAGCTGATTAGACTTCCGTGAAGGTCCGGATGCAGGTCTGGCCTATCAGTGGGACACAAACATAGCTGTTCAGCCTGGCACGAGTGGTATGCAAGTGAGCACACGACTAGTTGTTTTTTTAGTATCTGTTGAGTTAAGAGCATGGTCATACATGGGAATATTTATGTGCAGCGTATGTATTAAATAGATGGCCTTTTCCCCATCCATCGTGTTTCGTTTTACGATGTAACCTTTTATTGTCTTTCTTTCCTTCTCCTTGAACTGGTTCAAACCGGCAACTTCATGCCGCTTTCTTACTCTCCTCACTTCCTTCTTGAACCGGTTTAAACCGGCAAATTCATGCCGCTTTCTTACTCTCCTCACTTCCTTCTTGAACCGGTTTAAACCGGCAAATTCATGCCGCTTTCTTACTCTCCTCACTTCCTTCTTGAACCGGTTTAAACCGGCAAATTCATGCCGCTTTCTTACTCTCCTCACTTCCTTCTTGAACCGGTTCAAACCGGCAAATTCATGCCGCTTTCTTACTCTCCTCACTTCCTTCTTGAACCGGTTCAAACCGGCAAATTCATGCCGCTTTCTTACTCTCCTCACTTCCTTCTTGAACCGGTTTAAACCGGCAAATTCATGCCGCTTTCTTACTCTCCTCACTTCCTTCTTGAACCGGTTCAAACCGGCAAATTCATGCCGATTTCTCACTCTCCTCACTTCCTTCTTGAACCGGTTCAAACCGGCAAATTCATACCGCTTTCTTACTCTCCTCACTTCCTTCTTGAACCGGTTTAAACCGGCAAATTCATACCGCTTTCTTACTCTCCTCACTTCCTTCTTGAACCGGTTCAAACCGGCAAATTCATGCCGCTTTCTTACTCTCCTCACTTCCTTCTTGAACCGGTTCAAACCGGCAAATTCATGCCGATTTCTCACTCTCCTCACTTCCTTCTTGAACCGGTTCAAACCGGCAACTTCATGCCGCTTTCTTACTCTCCTCACTTCCTTCTTGAACCGGTTCAATCCGGCAAATTCATGCCGCTTTCTTACTCTCCTCACTTCCTTCTTGAACCGGTTCAAACCGGCAAATTCATGCCGCTTTCTTACTCTCCTCACTTCCTTCTTGAACCGGTTCAAACCGGCAACTTCATGCCGCTTTCTTACTCTCCTCACTTCCTTCTTGAACCGGTTCAAACCGGCAACTTCATGCCGCTTTCTTACTCTCCTCACTTCCTTCTTGAACCGGTTCAAACCGGCAAATTCATGCCGCTTTCTTACTCTCCTCACTTCCTTCTTGAACCGGTTCAAACCGGCAACTTCATGCCGCTTTCTTACTCTCCTCACTTCCTTCTTGAACCGGTTCAAACCGGCAACTTCATGCCGCTTTCTTACTCTCCTCACTTCCTTCTTGAACCGGTTTAAACCGGCAAATTCATGCCGCTTTCTTACTCTCCTCACTTCCTTCTTGAACCGGTTTAAACCGGCAAATTCATGCCGCTTTCTTACTCTCCTCACTTCCTTCTTGAACCGGTTCAAACCGGCAAATTCATGCCGATTTCTCACTCTCCTCACTTCCTTCTTGAACCGGTTCAAACCGGCAAATTCATGCCGCTTTCTTACTCTCCTCACTTCCTTCTTGAACCGGTTCAAACCGGCAAATTCATGCCGATTTCTCACTCTCCTCACTTCCTTCTTGAACCGGTTTAAACCGGCAAATTCATACCGCTTTCTTACTCTCCTCACTTCCTTCTTGAACCGGTTCAAACCGGCAAATTCATGCCGCTTTCTTACTCTCCTCACTTCCTTCTTGAACCGGTTCAATCCGGCAAATTCATGCCGATTTCTCACTCTCCTCACTTCCTTCTTGAACCGGTTCAAACCGGCAACTTCATGCCGCTTTCTTACTCTTCTCACTTCCTTCTTGAACCGGTTCAATCCGGCAAATTCATGCCGCTTTCTTACTCTCCTCACTTCCTTCTTGAACCGGTTCAAACCGGCAAATTCATGCCGCTTTCTTACTCTCCTCACTTCCTTCTTGAACCGGTTCAAACCGGCAACTTCATGCCGCTTTCTTACTCTCCTCACTTCCTTCTTGAACCGGTTCAAACCGGCAACTTCATGCCGCTTTCTTACTCTCCTCACTTCCTTCTTGAACCGGTTCAAACCGGCAAATTCATGCCGCTTTCTTACTCTCCTCACTTCCTTCTTGAACCGGTTCAAACCGGCAAATTCATGCCGCTTTCTTACTCTCCTCACTTCCTTCTTGAACCGGTTCAAACCGGCAAATTCATGCCGATTTCTCACTCTCCTCACTTCCTTCTTGAACCGGTTTAAACCGGCAAATTCATACCGCTTTCTTACTCTCCTCACTTCCTTCTTGAACCGGTTCAAACCGGCAAATTCATGCCGCTTTCTTACTCTCCTCACTTCCTTCTTGAACCGGTTCAATCCGGCAAATTCATGCCGATTTCTCACTCTCCTCACTTCCTTCTTGAACCGGTTCAATCCGGCAAATTCATGCCGCTTTCTTACTCTCCTCACTTCCTTCTTGAACCGGTTCAAACCGGCAAATTCATGCCGCTTTCTTACTCTCCTCACTTCCTTCTTGAACCGGTTCAAACCGGCAACTTCATGCCGCTTTCTTACTCTCCTCACTTCCTTCTTGAACCGGTTCAAACCGGCAACTTCATGCTGCTTTCTTACTCTCCTCACTTCCTTCTTGAACCGGTTTAAACCGGCAAATTCATACCGCTTTCTTACTCTCCTCACTTCCTTCTTGAACCGGTTCAAACCGGCAACTTCATGCCGCTTTCTTACTCTCCTCACTTCCTTCTTGAACCGGTTTAAACCGGCAAATTCATACCGCTTTCTTACTCTCCTCACTTCCTTCTTGAACCGGTTCAAACCGGCAACTTCATGCCGCTTTCTTACTCTCCTCACTTCCTTCTTGAACCGGTTCAAACCGGCAAATTCATGCCGCTTTCTTACTCTCCTCACTTCCTTCTTGAACCGGTTCAATCCGGCAAATTCATGCCGATTTCTCACTCTCCTCACTTCCTTCTTGAACCGGTTTAAACCGGCAAATTCATGCCGCTTTCTTACTCTCCTCACTTCCTTCTTGAACCGGTTTAAACCGGCAAATTCATGCCGCTTTCTTACTCTCCTCACTTCCTTCTTGAACCGGTTCAAACCGGCAAATTCATGCCGATTTCTCACTCTCCTCACTTCCTTCTTGAACCGGTTCAAACCGGCAAATTCATGCCGCTTTCTTATTCTCCTCACTTCCTTCTTGAACCGGTTCAAACCGGCAAATTCATGCCGATTTCTCACTCTCCTCACTTCCTTCTTGAACCGGTTTAAACCGGCAAATTCATACCGCTTTCTTACTCTCTTCACTTCCTTCTTGAACCGGTTCAAACCGGCAAATTCATGCCGCTTTCTTACTCTCCTCACTTCCTTCTTGAACCGGTTCAATCCGGCAAATTCATGCCGATTTCTCACTCTCCTCACTTCCTTCTTGAACCGGTTCAAACCGGCAACTTCATGCCGCTTTCTTACTCTCCTCACTTCCTTCTTGAACCGGTTCAATCCGGCAAATTCATGCCGCTTTCTTACTCTCCTCACTTTCTTCTTGAAGCCGTTCAAACCGGCAAATTCATGCCGCTTTCTTACTCTCCTCACTTCCTTCTTGAACCGGTTCAAACTGGCAAATTCAATCCGCTTTCTTACTCTCCTCACTTTCGTCTTGAACCGGTTCAAACCGGAAAATTCATGCCGTTTCCTTACTCTCCTCACTTTCTTCTTGAACCGGTTCAAACCGGCAAATTAATGCTGCTTTCTTACTCTCCTCACTTTCTTCTTGAACCGGCAAATTCAATCCGCTTTCTTACTCTCCTCACTTTCTTCTAGAACCGGTTCAAACCGGCAAATTCATGCCGCTTTCTTAATCTCCTTACTTCCTTCTTGAACCGGTTCAAACCGGCAAATTCATGCTGCTTTCTTACTCTTCTCACTTTCTTCTTGAACCGGCAAATTCATGCCGCTTTCTTACTCTCCTTACTTTCTTCTTGAACCGGTTCAAACCGGCAAATTCATGCCGCTTTCTTACTCTCCTCACTTTCTTCTTGAACCGGTTCAAACCGGCAAATTCATGCCGCTTCCTTGCTCTCCTCACTTTCTTCTTGAACCGGTTCAAACCGGCAAATTCATGCCGCTTCCTTACTCTCCTCACTTTCTTCTTGAACCAGTTCAAACCGGCAAATTCATGCCGCTTCCTTACTCTCCTCACTTTCTTCTTGAACCGGTTCAAACCGGCAAATTCATGCCGCTTTCTTCCTCTACTTACTTCCTTCTTGAACCGGTTCAAACCGGCAAATTCATGCCACTTTCTGACTCTACTCACTTTCTTCTTGAACCGGCAAATTCATGCCGCTTCCTTACTCTCCTCACTTTCTTCTTGAACCGGTTCAAACCGGAAAATTCATGCCGCTTTCTTACTCTCCTCACTTTCTTCTTGAACCGGCAAATTCATGCCGCTTTCTTACTCTCCTCACTTTCTTCTTGAACCGGTTCAAACCGGCAAATTCATGCCGCTTTCTTACTCTCCTTATTTCCTTCTTGAACCGGTTCAAACAGGCAAATTCATGCCGCTTTCTTACTCTCCTCACTTTCTTCTTGAACTGGCAAATTCATGCCGCTTTCTTACTCTCCTCACTTTCGTCTTGAACCAGTTCAAACCGGAAAATTCATGCCGTTTCCTTACTCTCCTCACTTTCTTCTTGAACCGGTTCAAACCGGCAAATTAATGCTGCTTTCTTACTCTCCTCACTTTCTCCTTGAACCGGTTTAAACCGGCAAATTCATGCCGCTTTCTTACTCTCCTCACTCCCTTCTTGAACCGGTTCAAAGTGGCAAATTCATGCCGCTTTCTTACTCTCCTCACTTCCTTCTTGAACCGGTTTAAACCGGCAAATTCATGCCGCTTTCTTACTCTCCTCACTTCCTTCTTGAACCGGTTCAAAGTGGCAAATTCATGCCGCTTTCTTGCTCTCCTCACTTCCTTCTTTAACCGGTTCAAACCGGCAAATTCATGCCGCTTTCTTACTCTCCTCACTTCCTTCTTGAACTGGTTTAAACCGGCAAATTCATGCCGCTTTCTTACTCTCCTCACTTTCTTCTTGAACCGGTTCAAACCGGCAAATTCATGCCGCTTTCTTACTCTCCTCACTTCCTTCTTGAACCGGTTCAAACTGGCAAATTCAACCCGCTTTCTTACTCTCCTCACTTTCGTCTTGAACCGGTTCAAACCGGAAAATTCATGCCGTTTCCTTACTCTCCTCACTTTCTTCTTGAACCTGTTCAAACCAGCAAATTAATGCTGCTTTCTTACTCTCCTCACTTTCTTCTTGAACCGGCAAATTCAATCCGCTTTCTTACTCTCCTCACTTTCTTCTTGAACCGGTTCAAACCGGCAAATTCATGCCGCTTTCTTAATCTCCTTACTTCCTTCTTGAACCGGTTCAAACCGGCAAATTCATGCTGCTTTCTTACTCTCCTCACTTTCTTCTTGAACCGGCAAATTCATGCCGCTTTCTTACTCTCCTTACTTCCTTCTTGAACCGGTTCAAACCGGCAAATTCATGCCGCTTTCTTACTCTCCTCACTTTCTTCTTGAACCGGTTCAAACCGGCAAATTCATGCCGCTTCCTTGCTCTCCTCACTTTCTTCTTGAACCGGTTCAAACCGGCAAATTCATGCCGCTTCCTTACTCTCCTCACTTTCTTCTTGAACCGGTTCAAACCGGCAAATTCATGCCACTTCCTTACTCTCCTCACTTTCTTCTTGAACCGGTTGAAACCGGCAAATTCATGCCGCTTTCTTACTCTCCTCACTTTCTTCTTGAACCGGTTCAAACCGGCAAATTCATGCCGCTTCCTTGCTCTCCTCACTTTCTTCTTGAACCAGTTCAAACTGGCAAATTCATGCCGCTTTCTTACTCTCCTCACTTCCTTTTTGAACCGGTTCAAACTGGCAAATACATGCCGCTTTCTTACTCTCCTCACTTCCTTTTTGAACCGGTTCAAACCGGCAAATTCATGCCGCTTTCTTACTCTCCTCACTTTCTTCTTGAACCGGTTCAAACCGGCAAATTCATGCCGATTTCTTACTCTCCTCACTTCCTTCTTGAACCGGTTCAAACCGGCAACTTCATGCCGCTTTCTTACTCTCCTCACTTCCTTTTTGAACTGGTTTAAACCGGCAAATACATGCCGCTTTCTTACTCTCCTCACTTCCTTTTTGAACCGGTTCAAACTGGCAAATTCATGCTGATTTCTTACTCTCCTCACTTCCTTCTTGAACCGGTTCAAACCGGCAAATACATGCCGCTTTCTTACTCTCCTCACTTCCTTCTTGAACCGGTTCAAACCGGCAAATTCATGCCGATTTCTTACTCTCCTCACTTCCTTCTTGAACCGGTTCAAACCGGCAAATACATGCCGCTTTCCTACTCTACTCACTTCCTTCTTGAACCGGTTCAAACCGGCAAATACATGCCGCTTTCTTACTCTCCTCACTTCCTTCTTGAACTGGTTCAAACCGGCAAATTCATGCCGATTTCTTACTCTCCTCACTTCCTTCTTGAACCGGTTCAAACCGGCAAATTCATGCCGATTTCTTACTCTCCTCACTTCCTTCTTGAACCGGTTCAAACCGGCAAATTCATGCCGATTTCTTACTCTCCTCACTTCCTTCCTGAACCGGTTTAAACCGGCAAATTCATGCCGCTTTCTTACTCTCCTCACTTCCTTCTTGAACCGGTTTAAACCGGCAAATTCATGCCGCTTTCTTACTCTCCTCACTTTCTTCTTGAACCGGTTCAAACCGGCAAATTCATGCCGCTTTCTTACTCTCCTCACTTCCTTCTTGAACCGGTTCAAACCGGCAAATTCAATCCGCTTTCTTACTCTCCTCACTTTCGTCTTGAACCGGTTCAAACCGGGAAATTCATGCCGTTTCCTTACTCTCCTCACTTTCTTCTTGAACCGGTTCAAACCGGCAAATTAATGCTGCTTTCTTACTCTCCTCACTTCCTTCTTGAACCGGTTTAAACCGGCAAATTCATGCCGCTTTCTTACTCTCCTCACTTCCTTCTTGAACCGGTTTAAACCGGCAAATTCATGCCGCTTTCTTACTCTCCTCACTTTCTTCTTGAACCGGTTCAAACCGGCAAATTAATGCTGCTTTCTTACTCTCCTCACTTTCTTCTTGAACCGGTTTAAACCGGCAAATTCATGCCGCTTTCTTACTCTCCTCACTTCCTTCTTGAACCGGTTCAAAGTGGCAAATTCATGCCGCTTTCTTACTCTCCTCACTTCCTTCTTGAACCGGTTCAAACCGGCAACTTCATGCCGCTTTCTTACTCTCCTCACTTCCTTCTTGAACCGGTTCAAACCGGCAACTTCATGCTGCTTTCTTACTCTCCTCACTTCCTTCTTGAACCGGTTTAAACCGGCAAATTCATACCGCTTTCTTACTCTCCTCACTTCCTTCTTGAACCGGTTCAAACCGGCAACTTCATGCCGCTTTCTTACTCTCCTCACTTCCTTCTTGAACCGGTTTAAACCGGCAAATTCATACCGCTTTCTTACTCTCCTCACTTCCTTCTTGAACCGCTTCAAACCGGCAACTTCATGCCGCTTTCTTACTCTCCTCACTTCCTTCTTGAACCGGTTCAAACCGGCAAATTCATGCCGCTTTCTTACTCTCCTCACTTCCTTCTTGAACCGGTTCAATCCGGCAAATTCATGCCGATTTCTCACTCTCCTCACTTCCTTCTTGAACCGGTTTAAACCGGCAAATTCATGCCGCTTTCTTACTCTCCTCACTTCCTTCTTGAACCGGTTTAAACCGGCAAATTCATGCCGCTTTCTTACTCTCCTCACTTCCTTCTTGAACCGGTTCAAACCGGCAAATTCATGCCGATTTCTCACTCTCCTCACTTCCTTCTTGAACCGGTTCAAACCGGCAAATTCATGCCGCTTTCTTATTCTCCTCACTTCCTTCTTGAACCGGTTCAAACCGGCAAATTCATGCCGATTTCTCACTCTCCTCACTTCCTTCTTGAACCGGTTTAAACCGGCAAATTCATACCGCTTTCTTACTCTCTTCACTTCCTTCTTGAACCGGTTCAAACCGGCAAATTCATGCCGCTTTCTTACTCTCCTCACTTCCTTCTTGAACCGGTTCAATCCGGCAAATTCATGCCGATTTCTCACTCTCCTCACTTCCTTCTTGAACCGGTTCAAACCGGCAACTTCATGCCGCTTTCTTACTCTCCTCACTTCCTTCTTGAACCGGTTCAATCCGGCAAATTCATGCCGCTTTCTTACTCTCCTCACTTTCTTCTTGAAGCCGTTCAAACCGGCAAATTCATGCCGCTTTCTTACTCTCCTCACTTCCTTCTTGAACCGGTTCAAACTGGCAAATTCAATCCGCTTTCTTACTCTCCTCACTTTCGTCTTGAACCGGTTCAAACCGGAAAATTCATGCCGTTTCCTTACTCTCCTCACTTTCTTCTTGAACCGGTTCAAACCGGCAAATTAATGCTGCTTTCTTACTCTCCTCACTTTCTTCTTGAACCGGCAAATTCAATCCGCTTTCTTACTCTCCTCACTTTCTTCTAGAACCGGTTCAAACCGGCAAATTCATGCCGCTTTCTTAATCTCCTTACTTTCTTCTTGAACCGGTTCAAACCGGCAAATTCATGCCGCTTTCTTACTCTCCTCACTTTCTTCTTGAACCGGTTCAAACCGGCAAATTCATGCCGCTTCCTTGCTCTCCTCACTTTCTTCTTGAACCGGTTCAAACCGGCAAATTCATGCCGCTTCCTTACTCTCCTCACTTTCTTCTTGAACCAGTTCAAACCGGCAAATTCATGCCGCTTCCTTACTCTCCTCACTTTCTTCTTGAACCGGTTCAAACCGGCAAATTCATGCCGCTTTCTTCCTCTACTTACTTCCTTCTTGAACCGGTTCAAACCGGCAAATTCATGCCACTTTCTGACTCTACTCACTTTCTTCTTGAACCGGCAAATTCATGCCGCTTCCTTACTCTCCTCACTTTCTTCTTGAACCGGTTCAAACCGGAAAATTCATGCCGCTTTCTTACTCTCCTCACTTTCTTCTTGAACCGGCAAATTCATGCCGCTTTCTTACTCTCCTCACTTTCTTCTTGAACCGGTTCAAACCGGCAAATTCATGCCGCTTTCTTACTCTCCTTATTTCCTTCTTGAACCGGTTCAAACAGGCAAATTCATGCCGCTTTCTTACTCTCCTCACTTTCTTCTTGAACTGGCAAATTCATGCCGCTTTCTTACTCTCCTCACTTTCGTCTTGAACCAGTTCAAACCGGAAAATTCATGCCGTTTCCTTACTCTCCTCACTTTCTTCTTGAACCGGTTCAAACCGGCAAATTAATGCTGCTTTCTTACTCTCCTCACTTTCTCCTTGAACCGGTTTAAACCGGCAAATTCATGCCGCTTTCTTACTCTCCTCACTCCCTTCTTGAACCGGTTCAAAGTGGCAAATTCATGCCGCTTTCTTACTCTCCTCACTTCCTTCTTGAACCGGTTTAAACCGGCAAATTCATGCCGCTTTCTTACTCTCCTCACTTCCTTCTTGAACCGGTTCAAAGTGGCAAATTCATGCCGCTTTCTTGCTCTCCTCACTTCCTTCTTTAACCGGTTCAAACCGGCAAATTCATGCCGCTTTCTTACTCTCCTCACTTCCTTCTTGAACTGGTTTAAACCGGCAAATTCATGCCGCTTTCTTACTCTCCTCACTTTCTTCTTGAACCGGTTCAAACCGGCAAATTCATGCCGCTTTCTTACTCTCCTCACTTCCTTCTTGAACCGGTTCAAACTGGCAAATTCAATCCGCTTTCTTACTCTCCTCACTTTCGTCTTGAACCGGTTCAAACCGGAAAATTCATGCCGTTTCCTTACTCTCCTCACTTTCTTCTTGAACCTGTTCAAACCAGCAAATTAATGCTGCTTTCTTACTCTCCTCACTTTCTTCTTGAACCGGCAAATTCAATCCGCTTTCTTACTCTCCTCACTTTCTTCTTGAACCGGTTCAAACCGGCAAATTCATGCCGCTTTCTTAATCTCCTTACTTCCTTCTTGAACCGGTTCAAACCGGCAAATTCATGCTGCTTTCTTACTCTCCTCACTTTCTTCTTGAACCGGCAAATTCATGCCGCTTTCTTACTCTCCTTACTTCCTTCTTGAACCGGTTCAAACCGGCAAATTCATGCCGCTTTCTTACTCTCCTCACTTTCTTCTTGAACCGGTTCAAACCGGCAAATTCATGCCGCTTCCTTGCTCTCCTCACTTTCTTCTTGAACCGGTTCAAACCGGCAAATTCATGCCGCTTCCTTACTCTCCTCACTTTCTTCTTGAACCGGTTCAAACCGGCAAATTCATGCCACTTCCTTACTCTCCTCACTTTCTTCTTGAACCGGTTGAAACCGGCAAATTCATGCCGCTTTCTTACTCTCCTCACTTTCTTCTTGAACCGGTTCAAACCGGCAAATTCATGCCGCTTCCTTGCTCTCCTCACTTTCTTCTTGAACCAGTTCAAACTGGCAAATTCATGCCGCTTTCTTACTCTCCTCACTTCCTTTTTGAACCGGTTCAAACTGGCAAATACATGCCGCTTTCTTACTCTCCTCACTTCCTTTTTGAACCGGTTCAAACCGGCAAATTCATGCCGCTTTCTTACTCTCCTCACTTTCTTCTTGAACCGGTTCAAACCGGCAAATTCATGCCGATTTCTTACTCTCCTCACTTCCTTCTTGAACCGGTTCAAACCGGCAACTTCATGCCGCTTTCTTACTCTCCTCACTTCCTTTTTGAACTGGTTTAAACCGGCAAATACATGCCGCTTTCTTACTCTCCTCACTTCCTTTTTGAACCGGTTCAAACTGGCAAATTCATGCTGATTTCTTACTCTCCTCACTTCCTTCTTGAACCGGTTCAAACCGGCAAATACATGCCGCTTTCTTACTCTCCTCACTTCCTTCTTGAACCGGTTCAAACCGGCAAATTCATGCCGATTTCTTACTCTCCTCACTTCCTTCTTGAACCGGTTCAAACCGGCAAATACATGCCGCTTTCCTACTCTACTCACTTCCTTCTTGAACCGGTTCAAACCGGCAAATACATGCCGCTTTCTTACTCTCCTCACTTCCTTCTTGAACTGGTTCAAACCGGCAAATTCATGCCGATTTCTTACTCTCCTCACTTCCTTCTTGAACCGGTTCAAACCGGCAAATTCATGCCGATTTCTTACTCTCCTCACTTCCTTCTTGAACCGGTTCAAACCGGCAAATTCATGCCGATTTCTTACTCTCCTCACTTCCTTCCTGAACCGGTTTAAACCGGCAAATTCATGCCGCTTTCTTACTCTCCTCACTTCCTTCTTGAACCGGTTTAAACCGGCAAATTCATGCCGCTTTCTTACTCTCCTCACTTTCTTCTTGAACCGGTTCAAACCGGCAAATTCATGCCGCTTTCTTACTCTCCTCACTTCCTTCTTGAACCGGTTCAAACCGGCAAATTCAATCCGCTTTCTTACTCTCCTCACTTTCGTCTTGAACCGGTTCAAACCGGGAAATTCATGCCGTTTCCTTACTCTCCTCACTTTCTTCTTGAACCGGTTCAAACCGGCAAATTAATGCTGCTTTCTTACTCTCCTCACTTCCTTCTTGAACCGGTTTAAACCGGCAAATTCATGCCGCTTTCTTACTCTCCTCACTTCCTTCTTGAACCGGTTTAAACCGGCAAATTCATGCCGCTTTCTTACTCTCCTCACTTTCTTCTTGAACCGGTTCAAACCGGCAAATTAATGCTGCTTTCTTACTCTCCTCACTTTCTTCTGAACCGGTTTAAACCGGCAACTTCATGCCGCTTTCTTACTCTCCTCACTTCCTTCTTGAACCGGTTCAAAGTGGCAAATTCATGCCGCTTTCTTACTCTCCTCACTTCCTTCTTTAACCGGTTCAAACCGGCAAATTCATGCCGCTTTCTTACTCTCCTCACTTCCTTCTTGAACCGGTTTAAACCGGCAAATTCATGCCGCTTTCTTACTCTCCTCACTTTCTTCTTGAACCCGTTCAAACCGGCAAATTCATGCCGCTTTCTTACTCTCCTCACTTCCTTCTTGAACCGGTTCAAACTGGCAAATTCAATCCGCTTTCTTACTCTCCTCACTTTCGTCTTGAACCGGTTCAAACCGGAAAATTCATGCCGTTTCCTTACTCTCCTCACTTTCTTCTTGAACCGGTTCAAACCGGCAAATTAATGCTGCTTTCTTACTCTCCTCACTTTCTTCTTGAACCGGCAAATTCAATCCGCTTTCTTACTCTCCTCACTTTCTTCTAGAACCGGTTCAAACCGGCAAATTCATGCCGCTTTCTTAATCTCCTTACTTCCTTCTTGAACCGGTTCAAACCGGCAAATTCATGCTGCTTTCTTACTCTCCTCACTTTCTTCTTGAACCGGCAAATTCATGCCGCTTTCTTACTCTCCTTACTTCCTTCTTGAACCGGTTCAAACCGGCAAATTCATGCCGCTTTCTTACTCTCCTCACTTTCTTCTTGAACCGGTTCAAACCGGCAAATTCATGCCGCTTCCTTGCTCTCCTCACTTTCTTCTTGAACCGGTTCAAACCGGCAAATTCATGCCGCTTCCTTACTCTCCTCACTTTCTTCTTGAACCAGTTCAAACCGGCAAATTCATGCCGCTTCCTTACTCTCCTCACTTTCTTCTTGAACCGGTTCAAACCGGCAAATTCATGCCGCTTTCTTCCTCTACTTACTTCCTTCTTGAACCGGTTCAAACCGGCAAATTCATGCCACTTTCTGACTCTACTCACTTTCTTCTTGAACCGGTAAATTCATGCCGCTTTCTTACTCTCCTCACTTCCTTCTTGAACCGGCAAATTCATGCCGCTTTCTTACTCTCCTCACTTTCTTCTTGAACCGGTTCAAACCGGCAAATTCATGCCGCTTTCTTACTCTCCTTATTTCCTTCTTGAACCGGTTCAAACAGGCAAATTCATGCCGCTTTCTTACTCTCCTCACTTTCTTCTTGAACCGGCAAATTCATGCCGCTTTCTTACTCTCCTCACTTTCGTCTTGAACCAGTTCAAACCGGAAAATTCATGCCGTTTCCTTACTCTCCTCACTTTCTTCTTGAACCGGTTCAAACCGGCAAATTAATGCTGCTTTCTTACTCTCCTCACTTCCTTCTTGAACCGGTTTAAACCGGCAAATTCATGCCGCTTTCTTACTCTCCTCACTTTCTTCTTGAACCGGCAAATTCATGCCGCTTTCTTACTCTCCTCACTTTCTTCTTGAACCGGTTCAAACCGGCAAATTCATGCCGCTTTCTTACTCTCCTTATTTCCTTCTTGAACCGGTTCAAACAGGCAAATTCATGCCGCTTTCTTACTCTCCTCACTTTCTTCTTGAACCGGCAAATTCATGCCGCTTTCTTACTCTCCTCACTTTCGTCTTGAACCAGTTCAAACCGGAAAATTCATGCCGTTTCCTTACTCTCCTCACTTTCTTCTTGAACCGGTTCAAACCGGCAAATTAATGCTGCTTTCTTACTCTCCTCACTTCCTTCTTGAACCGGTTTAAACCGGCAAATTCATGCCGCTTTCTTACTCTCCTCACTGACTTCTTGAACCGGTTCAAAGTGGCAAATTCATGCCGCTTTCTTGCTCTCCTCACTTCCTTCTTTAACCGGTTCAAACCGGCAAATTCATGCCGCTTTCTTACTCTCCTCACTTCCTTCTTGAACTGGTTTAAACCGGCAAATTCATGCCGCTTTCTTACTCTCCTCACTTTCTTCTTGAACCGGTTCAAACCGGCAAATTCATGCCGCTTTCTTACTCTCCTCACTTCCTTCTTGAACCGGTTCAAACTGGCAAATTCAATCTGCTTTCTTACTCTCCTCACTTTCGTCTTGAACCGGTTCAAACCGGAAAATTCATGCCGTTTCCTTACTCTCCTCACTTTCTTCTTGAACCGGTTCAAACCAGCAAATTAATGCTGCTTTCTTACTCTCCTCACTTTCTTCTTGAACCGGCAAATTCAATCCGCTTTCTTACTCTCCTCACTTTCTTCTTGAACCGGTTCAAACCGGCAAATTCATGCCGCTTTCTTAATCTCCTTACTTCCTTCTTGAACCGGTTCAAACCGGCAAATTCATGCTGCTTTCTTACTCTCCTCACTTTCTTCTTGAACCGGCAAATTCATGCCGCTTTCTTACTCTCCTTACTTCCTTCTTGAACCGGTTCAAACCGGCAAATTCATGCCGCTTTCTTACTCTCCTCACTTTCTTCTTGAACCGGTTCAAACCGGCAAATTCATGCCGCTTCCTTGCTCTCCTAACTTTCTTCTTGAACCGGTTCAAACCGGCAAATTCATGCCGCTTCCTTACTCTCCTCACTTTCTTCTTGAACCGGTTCAAACCGGCAAATTCATGCCACTTCCTTACTCTCCTCACTTTCTTCTTGAACCGGTTGAAACCGGCAAATTCATGCCGCTTTCTTACTCTCCTCACTTTCTTCTTGAACCGGTTCAAACCGGCAAATTCATGCCGCTTCCTTGCTCTCCTCACTTTCTTCTTGAACCAGTTCAAACTGGCAAATTCATGCCGCTTTCTTACTCTCCTCACTTCCTTTTTGAACCGGTTCAAACTGGCAAATACATGCCGCTTTCTTACTCTCCTCACTTCCTTTTTGAACCGGTTCAAACCGGCAAATTCATGCCGCTTTCTTACTCTCCTCACTTTCTTCTTGAACCGGTTCAAACCGGCAAATTCATGCCGATTTCTTACTCTCCTCACTTCCTTCTTGAACCGGTTCAAACCGGCAACTTCATGCCGCTTTCTTACTCTCCTCACTTCCTTTTTGAACTGGTTTAAACCGGCAAATACATGCCGCTTTCTTACTCTCCTCACTTCCTTTTTGAACCGGTTCAAACTGGCAAATTCATGCTGATTTCTTACTCTCCTCACTTCCTTCTTGAACCGGTTCAAACCGGCAAATACATGCCGCTTTCTTACTCTCCTCACTTCCTTCTTGAACCGGTTCAAACCGGCAAATTCATGCCGATTTCTTGCTCTCCTCACTTCCTTCTTGAACCGGTTCAAACTGGCAAATACATGCCGCTTTCCTACTCTCCTCACTTCCTTCTTGAACCGGTTCAAACCGGCAAATACATGCCGCTTTCTTACTCTTCTCACTTCCTTCTTGAACTGGTTCAAACCGGCAAATTCATGCCGATTTCTTACTCTCCTCACTTCCTTCTTGAACCGGTTCAAACCGGCAAATTCATGCCGATTTCTTACTCTCCTCACTTCCTTCTTGAACCGGTTCAAACCGGCAAATTCATGCCGATTTCTTACTCTCCTCACTTCCTTCCTGAACCGGTTTAAACCGGCAAATTCATGCCGCTTTCTTACTCTCCTCACTTCCTTCTTGAACCGGTTTAAACCGGCAAATTCATGCCGCTTTCTTACTCTCCTCACTTTCTTCTTGAACCGGTTCAAACCGGCAAATTCATGCCGCTTTCTTACTCTCCTCACTTCCTTCTTGAACCGGTTCAAACCGGCAAATTCAATCTGCTTTCTTACTCTCCTCACTTTCGTCTTGAACCGGTTCAAACCGGGAAATTCATGCCGTTTCCTTACTCTCCTCACTTTCTTCTTGAACCGGTTCAAACCGGCAAATTAATGCTGCTTTCTTACTCTCCTCACTTTCTTCTTGAACCGGTTTAAACCGGCAAATTCATGCCGCTTTCTTACTCTCCTCACTTCCTTCTTGAACCGGTTCAAAGTGGCAAATTCATGCCGCTTTCTTACTCTCCTCACTTCCTTCTTTAACCGGTTCAAACCGGCAAATTCATGCCGCTTTCTTACTCTCCTCACTTCCTTCTTGAACCGGTTTAAACCGGCAAATTCATGCCGCTTTCTTACTCTCCTCACTTTCTTCTTGAACCCGTTCAAACCGGCAAATTCATGCCGCTTTCTTACTCTCCTCACTTCCTTCTTGAACCGGTTCAAACTGGCAAATTCAATCCGCTTTCTTACTCTCCTCACTTTCGTCTTGAACCGGTTCAAACCGGAAAATTCATGCCGTTTCCTTACTCTCCTCACTTTCTTCTTGAACCGGTTCAAACCGGCAAATTAATGCTGCTTTCTTACTCTCCTCACTTTCTTCTTGAACCGGCAAATTCAATCCGCTTTCTTACTCTCCTCACTTTCTTCTAGAACCGGTTCAAACCGGCAAATTCATGCCGCTTTCTTAATCTCCTTACTTCCTTCTTGAACCGGTTCAAACCGGCAAATTCATGCTGCTTTCTTACTCTCCTCACTTTCTTCTTGAACCGGCAAATTCATGCCGGTTTCTTACTCTCCTTACTTCCTTCTTGAACCGGTTCAAACCGGCAAATTCATGCCGCTTTCTTACTCTCCTCGCTTTCTTCTTGAACCGGTTCAAACCGGCAAATTCATGCCGCTTCCTTGCTCTCCTCACTTTCTTCTTGAACCGGTTCAAACCGGCAAATTCATGCCGCTTCCTTACTCTCCTCACTTTCTTATTGAACCGGCAAATTCATGCCGCTTTCTTACTCTCCTCAGTTTCTTCTTGAACCGGTTCAAACCGGCAAATTCATGCCGCTTTCTTACTCTCCTTACTTCCTTCTTGAACCGGTTCAAACAGGCAAATTCATGCCGCTTTCTTACTCTCCTCACTTTCTTCTTGAACCGGCAAATTCATGCCGCTTTCTTACTCTCCTTACTTCCTTCTTGAACCGGCTCAAACCGGCAAATTCATGCCGCCTTCTTACTCTCCTCACTTCCTTCTTGAACCGGTTCAAACTGGCGAATTCATGCCGCCTTCTTACTCTCCTCACTTCCTTCTTGAACCGGTTCAAACTGGCGAATTCATGCCGCCTTCTTACTCTCCTCACTTCCTTCTTGAACCAGTTCAAACTGGCTGATTGACATCCTGTCGCCTTTTTTCTTGCCATCTCTTTCGCTGCGAACTGTTTGAAACTGGACGATCGCCACCATGTCGCGATGAGGCCGATTCACGGATCATAAATGGTACACGCCCAATATAACAAGACCAATCAATGGGTGAGGTCCACAAATCTCACCGTGCATGGCAAATTGGCCAATTGTGGAAAATTACAGCACAAAAATCTTCGGTTAATCTTTGTATGTCGTGTAATATATACAGTATACAGAAGTAAAACGTCTGTCAAAAATGACAGGTTGTAACAGTTTATTCCACGATGCAGCCTCGTGAGCGTGCCAAAGTCTGAAGCCTCGGCCTCGTGTCAGGTGTGCTTATGTGTTCTTTATTTATTAGACATCTTACGGACATAAATTAACATTCGGTTTATTCTGCGCGAGTTACAAATCACGTGCAGCGAATTTCACCGCCTGCGCCTTGTATTTATTGTTATTTTAAAAAAAGGCTTCTGTACACCGCCCATGAGGCTTGGTTTGCCAGCCACCATCTACAATTACAATAGAAGAGACAATTACTCTTTTGGATTTTTTTTTTTTTTTAATCCTCAGAAATAGACGGTAGTGAACACACATTCGTGGTAAAACATTGGCCTTTAAAACCTACCCTTATGAAGGGGCACAGACATCTGTACAAACACACAAACTGACATTGTGATTTTTCCGATATATCTTACTATAATTCACCAAATGTCTGTCTGTCTGTCTGTCTGTGTCTGTTCCCAGGTACCGAAAAAACGGCTGAACCGATCGCAACTAAATTTTGGGTGGTTAATCCTGGGACCTCCTGGAGTAAAATAGGCTATATTGTTTTTCCAATTAGGAAATTTTTTGAATTGTCCAATTTTCCAGTTTTTCCAAACACGATGGAATAATATTTACCGATATGAACAATGATGTGGCTTTAATTGAAATTCTACAAATACTGTTTAGATTTTGATGATTTGCGTGCGATATGATTTAACCGTTAAATTTAACCGTTAAATTTAACCGTTAAACCGTTAAATTTTAACGGATGTTTATATAAATCGTTTAAAATAAAAAAGCCTTCAATTCTGATATTTTGCCTTTTCATTTGGGCCTCTCAATTGAAGCCCCCGTTGCTACTTTTACTATAATCTGTACAAACACACAAACTGACATTGCGTTTTATATGATGTAAATGTGTGTGTGTGTGTGTGTGTGTGTGTGTGTGTGTGTGTGTGTGTGTGTGTGTGTGTGTGTACTCCCAGTGTGAAAAAGCCATAATCCAAAAATTAACTTTTCCAACCATCAAATGCAGTATTGCTTTTACAATTCCTGCTCACCAAGCTGAGTGAAGGGCCGATCAGGGGTCGTGCGTTTATTCTCTGCGGCTGTGATTGCTAATTGCATGGACTCTGCCGGGAAACTCATCACCTCATATTTATCATTCAAAATCACATTCGTTCTGCGGCCATAGCCAAATAACACCAGTCCATCATCGACAAACTGTGGCTCAAGGGTAGGGCATGAAATTTAGAACCTTCAAATATTATTCAAAACGTTATATATATATTATATATATATATATATATATATATGTTCACAAACACTCTTATATAAAGAGAATATAAAGCGGAATAAGCATGAATATGCATTTAACAAATTTCCAGTAATCATGACTGCATCTTCCCGACATGACGCTTCAAAATGGGCCTTTTGGGCAGATTTGTAATGCTGGAACCCTGATATGTAGAAACTGAACCCTTAATTCTCGATGTTAACACATTTATTCATGACATACATTATGATATCACAGTACGCCTGCACATCAACGCAACACCAATTTGATCTGGATGATGACGCATTCTATGACGGGGGAGGAGGAGGTTATAACCATATGGCGAAGATAACTGTCGATGATCGAGTCGTTTACTGGAAATAATGATCTTTTACTTTTTGAATGGACAATTACAGAACCATGAGGCCTAGAGATGCGTGCCCAGCAATGATAGGCATTTGGCCAATGCGGAGGATGGGGGAAATGAAAGGGGGCAAAACAATTCCTGTGTACAGAAAATGTGGTTGGAATATTGCGAATCCGATGTATTCAAATTGCTTCACGATTGTGTGGTTGTATTAGGCCATCAGCCCACGGGTCCTAAAATCCTGATCTGCCGCTCTATCTCACCCTCTCTCTGTTCTCTTCACCCTCTCTTTTGCTCAAGGTCATCTGCTATCTGCTTGGAAATCAGCAAACATTACCGCTTTACACAAAAAAATGTGCAAAAACAGATCCTTGCAACTACAGACCAATCAGCCTGCTCCCAATCATCAGCAAGGTCATGGAATCAATCATCGCTTCTGACATCAAATCCTTCCTCTTCTCCAATGGCTTGATCTCTGGTCATCAATTTGGTTTCAGACCAGGTCATTCAACTCTGCATATGCTACTTCTGCTGCCTCAACAATGGATGGAGGTCCTCAATGCTAAACAGGAAATCAGAGCTGTCTCCCTTGACATATCACATGCCTTCGATACGGTCTGGCACCCCGCTCTGCTCACCAAACTCTCCCCCGATGGTATCCATGGAAATCTCCACACATGGCTTGCGGACTTCCTCTCTGGTCATAGTCAACGTGTGGCCCTGAATGGGTTTCTCTCATCTCCTCTTCCTGTTCAGTCGGGAGTTCCCCGAGGTAGTGTTCTGGGCCCTGTGCTTTTTCTGGTCTTCATCAATGATCTCTCCGACTGTCTTGAAAATCCTCTCTATCTCTTTGCTGATGACTCCACTCTCGGCCGCTCCATACCTCATCCCTCAGATCGGCAGTCTGCAGCCTCCTCACTCTCTGCAGACATGGACAAAATCACAGACTGGTCAAACAAGTAGAACATGTCTTTCAATCCTGACAAATCTCACACTCTTACGATGTCTCTCCGAAAAGACCGACTGGACAACCCTCCCATACACTTTCTGAACAATCCTCTCCAAGAAGTTCTGTCGCTCAAGCTTTTTGGTCTCACAATCTGCCATGATCTTTCCTGGGAAAACCACATTTTAAATCTGGCCTCCAAAGCCAGTCGCCGACTGGGCATCCTCCGTCGTGCGGAGTCCTTCCTTGGCACACCTGAGCTCCTCACCACATACAAGGCTTTCATCCGCAGCTCAATGGAATACTGCTCTCCCCTATGGGCCGGTGCTCCTGCCTCACACCTCGCTCGGCTTCACGCTGTTGAAACCAAAGCTTTCAGAATTATTGGAATCTCCCGCGATGAAGCTAACTCCAAGGGCCTTTCACTCACTCACCGCAGGCAGGTTGGTGGTCTTTCCGTCTGCTACCGACTCTTCTCGGGCCTTGCTCCTCCAGCTCTCTCTGGGCTCTGTCCCCCAAATATTCCTACAGGTCGCACAAGATCTGCCTGCAACCCTCTTCTGGTGAAACTGCCAAAATCAAGAATCTCTGCTCACCTTCACTCTTTCATTCCTCTTTTCTCCTACGTCTGGAACAAACTCCCTCACTCTCTTCAGTCCCACTCCTCCCTCCAGGTCTTTAAAACATCTGTTCACCACCATCTCTTATCTTCCCCCATCCAAAACCTTGATCTCTCTACCCCTGCTAATTTCACCCCAGATCCACTTTTTTGAAATACCAACTTCTTTCCTGGAAGTCCTTGCAGTGTCCTTGTGTTTTATACTTCTCCCACCCCCCCCCCTCCTTCCCACGCCTCCTCCCCACCACGCCTCCTCCCCACCCCAAGCCCACTCCCTCCCACAGATCTCCCGATGTCCCTGCTCCCAAATGTTGTGTTTGTGTGCTTCCCTTTCTCTCCCCATCTTGTCTACCGCTCCCCTTATTATATGTTTATGTGTCTGTTTGATTTTTTTTGTGTGATAAATGTTAGCTTTCTCACGAGCCTCGATCCTGTATACAAAAAAAAAAAAACCTGGACAAAATGGAAATCTCCACGCAGTGGGCATTGACTGGCTTTCGACAGTCAAGGCCTACTGGTGATGTTCTATCCCTGATCACTGAACATGGGAGTCGGGCTTTGGATCATCGTGGAGAAGCCAGGGTTGTTGCTCTCGACACCTCGCAGGCTTTTTGACAAAGTGTGGCACAAGGGCCTCATCCATAAGCTAAAATCATATGGCATTTCTGGAATATTGCTTGATACAATCTCTGACTTCCTTGTAAATCGTCATATTGTTGTGGTACATGTGGGACAGAAGCCTGATTTCAGCTAAGTGGAAACACAGACTTTGATATACACAAACAATACAGTTTTGAGAGAACAGAAGACAGTTCAGGTGAACGCATCTCCAAAGCAATTGCAGGGATTCTATCTGGTCCAGTACATTTTGAGATGCCAAGGCCTTGAATAATCTTAGCAGGTGGGATGATGATAGTGAAACACCTGGTGTCAAGACAGGAAGGACAAATAAATGTGTGAACGAGATGATGTAGGCGTACAGAACCTCTCCAATCTAAAGCTTTCAATATATTATGCCAGGTAGGGAGGCAGCTCGTCCTCTAGTGGAATGAAATAGACACGTCAACCTGTTTAAGGTTTTTAATTTAAATCAATTAAAAGTTATTGTGGTCTATTAGTGCTTCTCCAAGCGAGTTATTTATTCCTTAACCTCAGGAGACCACTATCTCATGGTTCAATGACCAAAGTACCTCCCGAACCCCGCGATATAGCCAGGGTTGTGCATAAAGCACTGGCCTGGGTAATGAGCATGAGAAGAGGCACCTGGGGGGATGGTATGAGGGGGTTACATTAAAAGTATTCCTCATTTACATTCCAGGACAGTGGTACGGGTCTCACAACTCTTTGTTTTCACTTTACATGAAACACGTAACACGTTCACTATGTTCAAACACGAAACACCAACATTTTAGGCGACCGTAACCCTTTGACCTCAAAAGCAATAGGCTTCAGTGACAAAATATGCAAACCCTGGTCAAATGTCAAGTCATTCTAATGAAAATTGACGATTTTTCGCAACCTTGACCTTTGACTTTTTTGATGTAAAAAAAACAAAAAACAAAACAAGAAAAAGAGCAATCAGACATTGCAAACCCTCGCCAGGATGTATTTTCAGTGGTTTTTAAGGCTTTTGTGTTAAAACAAATATGACGGCCGAACCACGTGACCTATGACGTCATCCCCTTTTTTTTTTAAAACTAATTTATTCCTAGATTATGCTCAAGAAATGTCATCTTCATCGGATGAAGTTTTCTACTTGTCGAATTATGACGTCATAATGGAGGCACCTATGACATCATCATTAACATATTTAATTCCACATGGAAAGTTCTTTACAATGAGCCATGTCTCAATTTTTTCTATTCAGTGCTTTCGGAGATATAGAGGTGCAAAGTGTTTCGGTTTTTCCAAGATGGCGGCCGAACCACGTGACCGATGACGTCATAAAATTTTTCACTCCACCAGTTTATGCCGACATGGCGCTCAAGAAATTTCATCTTGATCGGATGAAGTTTTGTACTTGTCGAATTATGACGTCATAATGGAGGCACCTATGGCATCATCATTAACATATTTTATTCCCCATGGAACGTTCTTTACAATGACCTACGTCTCAAATTTTTCTATTCAGCGCTTTGCGAGATTTAGAGGTGCAAATATTTTCGATTTTTCCAAGATGGCGGCCGAACCACGTGACCTATGACGTCATAATTATCATTAAAAATTTTTACAGGTGGAGTTGCACCTATGGTGAAAATTTCCTGTCAATCGGACCAACGGTTGCAGAGAAAATCATATTTATCCGGTGCAGACAAACAGACAAACAAACAAACAGACAAACAAACAAACGGACTCAAATGCAATACCCTCTCCTCCGGCGAGGGTAACAATTAGCTTCGAGCTTTTGATTGGTGAACCAATTCAGTGAACCAATATGCAAATTCCAAAATTTCAGGTCAACCGGGGTGACAATTTTATGTCACCTCAACCGTTGACCTTTTTGACGTAAAAAAAACCCACAATTGGCTTCTACCTTTTGATTGGTGAACCCATTAAGCGGCCCAACATGAAAATTCCAAAATTTCGGGTCAACCAGATGAAAGTTGATGATTTTATGCAACGTTGACCTTTGACTTTTTGATCTAAAACAAAGAAAAAAACAATTGGCTTCTAGCTTTTGATTGGTGCACCCATTCAGTGACCCAAAATGCAAATTCTTAAAACTTCAGGTCAATTGGATGAAAATTAATGATTATAGGTGACGCTGACCTTTGAGCTTTTAACCTTTGGACCAAATTATTAATTTGGCTTCTCCATATTCTCAAATTAAAGCTTGTGGAAAATTTGATGCCAAAACTCAAATGGTACAAAAGTTACGGCCTGGTCAGACAGAGATAGACACACATAGACACACAGAAGCGATTGCAAAAGTCCGTCTCCCACTGTTTGAGGGACGGGATAATTATTTTGAAGTCTTCTCTCAACAAGACAGCCTCTTAAATTTGTTTCTTCAACCTTCGACCCCTCTTACTTTTTTCGTTTTACCGCTCCGGACTCGTAAGGCCTCGGCTTCCATGCCTATCGCTGCTCATTGTTGCACGAATAGCTTATGTGGGTCTAGTGCCGAGTATGGTAAGAATTAAGATAACGCTGACTGACATCCTAATAAGTATTACTGCAAGATAGAGGAAATGCCGTAAAATGGAGTAAATAATCCACAGTAAATTGGATTCGATTTACTTTGTGGTCGTTGGAAAGTTATTAATATGAATCGATTATACTTAGGGGGGGAAATCTATGTCCGTTTAAACAAAAAGATGCAGGGTCCTATTTTAAAAGTCCATCTATCTTTCTGAATTAGATGAAGGAGATGTTTAAGGTATAGCAGCAGGATCCATTTAGATTTTAGAATAAAGAGTGACGGACATGGAAGGAGCACACAAAATTATATATAGTAATACTTCTTGAAGAAAGACAAATATATATATATAACTAGCCGAATGCACCCGGCGTCGCCCGGGTTCTTTTTGAATGAATTTACTACTATAATTCAGCTTTTACTCGCGGCCGTAGAAGATTGACTACTCTAATTCAGCTCAGCTTTTAATTGCGAAATGGGCCCAGCCCGGCCGAAGCGGCTTCGACCGGCCTTGCCACCTAGCTTATAACCTTCCTGGGGCCCGTCCCCACATTTTTGGTTCTTTTTGAATGAATTTACTACTATAATTCAGCTTTTACTCACGGCCGTAGAAGATTGACTACTCTAATTCAGCTCAGCTTTTAATTGCGAAATGGGCCCAGCCCGGCCGAAGCGGCCTCGACCGGCCTTGCCACCTAGCCTATAACCTTCCTGGGGCCCGTCCCCACATTTTTGGTTCTTTTTGAATGAATTTACTACTGTAAATCAGCTTTTACTCGCGGCCGTAGAAGATTGACTACTGTCATTCAGCTCAGCTTTTAATTGCGAAATGGGCCCAGCCCGGCCGAGGCGGCCTCGACCGGCCTCGCCTATAACCTTCCCGGGGCCCGTCCCGACATTTTTAGTTCTTTTTGAATGAATTTACGACTATAATTCAGCTTTTACTCATGGCCGTAGAAGATTGACTACTCTAATTCAGCTCAGCTTTTAATTGCGAAATGGGCCCAGCCCGGCCGAAGCGGCCTCGACCGGCCTTGCCACCTAGCCTATAACCTTCCTGGGGCCCGTCCCCACATTTTTTGTTCTTTTTGAATGAATTTACTACTATAAATCAGCTTTTACTCGCGGCCGTAGAAGATTGACTACTGTCATTCAGCTCAGCTTTTAATTGCGAAATGGGCCCAGCCCGGCCGAGGCGGACTCGACCGGCCTCGCCTATAACCTTCCCGGGGCCCGTCCCGACATTTTTAGTTCTTTTTGAATGTATTTACGACTATAATTCAGCTTTTACTCACGGCCGTAGAAGATTGACTACTCTAATTCAGCTCGGCTTTTAATTGCGAAATGGGCCCAGACCGGCCTCGCCACTTAGCCTATAACCGTCCTGGGGCCCGTCCCAACATTTTTTGTTTCAGAGGCTTCCTCCTATCTTTCACCGTTCAGGAGATTAGCACGTGCAGACAAACAAAGAAACAAAAACTTTCTTTTATATATATAGATAGAAGATAGATAGTACATGGAAGGAGCACACAAACAACAACAACTTACACGACACTGTGCTATGAATGGTCCATTTGTGCTATGAAGCGGACTTTTTTCGCCACATTTTTGCAGAATTTTTTTTTTCTCATGCTGAGCGTTCATGCCTTTTTCTGTTCAGGTCTTGCGCACGTTTTGACACCAATTTAATAAAAATCGGACCCACGGTTGCCGCGCAGTGCGCAATTTCTCGGCGTTACTCGCCATAAACCCGTGCTTTTCCGACGAACTTAACACAGCACACATCTTTCCACTTTCTCCATATCATTATCTAATGCTGCTCTGCATTCCCCAGTGTTAATTTTCATGCTCATCTCGTCAAGGTAACATTAGGTCAAGGTCAAGGTCATCAAAAAATTCCCTCCTCACTAAAAAATGTGGCATGTATCTCGCCAGTTTGTAACATGTGACAAATGGAACAATATTTAGTTCATACAACCAAATTTGGCACTCAAATTGTCTTGTGAGTGTGTATGCATGTGCGTGAGTATGCGTCTTGAGCGTATGTTGATTAAACTTCACAGACATGTTCACCTTGACTCTTGACATAATCTACATGTGTGCCAAATTTGGTTATATTTCACCATTTTTTTTTTCGGGAGGGAGGCGGAATTGGGCGGGCTCCTCTCCGGCTTTGAGAAGATCCAAAATAACCCGGCCTGATTTGGATTAAGGGGTCCAAGGGGTGAAAAGTGCCGTAAGGGTCTTGAAGGGGTAAAAGGGCTGAAAAGGCATATAAAAGGACTGGCACCCCAACTCTCTTTCCCGTTCTTCAGAGCAAGAGGGCATTAATGACTTGAAAAGGTAAAAACTTAATTGATACGTTATATTAAATTATGATTAAGATCAAATTAAATGAAGTGGTTAAATCAAGAGGTTTAAATGAAACAAAGTTTCATTAACAAAGTTTAAACTGGCTATCATGGGGGTTTAAACTGGCTATCCCGCGAGTTTAAACTGGCTAGCTATCCTGGGGGTTTAAACCAGCTATCCTGCGAGTTTAAACTGGCTAGCTATCCTGGGGGTTTAAACCAGCTATCCTGCGAGTTTAAACTGGCTATCATGGGGGGTTTAAACTGGATATCCTGTGAGTTTAAACTGGCTAGCTATCCTGGGGGTTTAAACCAGCTATCCCGCGAGTTTAAACTGGCTAGCTATCCTGGGGGTTTAAACCAGCATTCAGAATCATTGGAATCTCCCGCGATGAAGCTAACTCCAAGGGCCTCTCACTCACTCACCGCAGGCAGGTTGGTGGTCTTTCCATCTTCTACCGACTCCTCTCTGGCCTTGCCCCCCCAGCTCTCTCTGGGCTCTGTCCCGCAAATATTCCTACAGGTCGCACAAGATCTGCCTGCAACCCTCTTATGGTTAAACTGCCAAAATCAAGACTCTCTGCTCACCTTCACTCCTTCATTCCTCTTTTCTCCCGCCTCTGGAACAAACTCCCTCACTCTCTTCAATCCCACTCCACCCTCCAGGTCTTTAAAACAGCTGTTCACCACCATCTCTTATCTTCCCCCATCCAAAACCTTGATCTTTTCTACCCCCGCTAATTTCACCCCAATTCCACTTTTTTGAAATACCAACTTCTGTCCTGGAAGTCATTGGTGTCCTTGTGTTTTATACTTCTCCCTCCACCCCCCCCCTTCCCATGCCTCCTCCCCCCAAGCCCTCTCCTTTCCACACATCTCCCTGCTCTCAAATGTTGTGTTTGTGTGCTTCCCCTTCTCTCCCCATCTTGTTTTCCGCTCCCTCTTTTTATATATTTTGTTTGTCTGGTTGATTTGTTTGTGAAGTAAATGTTAGCTCTTTCACGAGCCTCGATTCAGTATACAAAAAAAACAAAAAAAACAACGACGAAACGAAACATCTCGTGAGATGACGGAATCTCGCGATATTTGATGGTCATACAAAAATAGATCACATTTTGAGTTAATTAGCTAATTATGATCTCGTCACCTGGATGGAAATTTTAAAAAGGGCTCCATTCGTTTTTGTGCATCGACGTCATGAATCACCATGCCGAGTTTCAAAACAATCCGTTGAGCTGCCTCAGAGAAGTTGGGAAAAAATGGTAACGGCCCCTTTGCCGGAAGGTAGGACTGACTGACTGACTGACTGACTGAAGGACATCGATCGTTATGGCTTTAACAGCTCTTCATGACTTCTTCGTCATGAAGACGAGATAAAAATAGAAAAGCACAAAATGAAAATACAAAACACATCACAAATGTAAGTGAAAGTGAGGAAGAATAGGATTCCCAGTTGGGGGTGATCTCAGGCACATGAGTGGAGGAGCTTGCATCATGTATCATGTTCAGGAGACAAAAACACGTTGGTGTACTCTTCTATGGATTCACAAGTTAGTGAGTAGCCAATGAACAAATTCACATTGGAGAGGATTTGAACAGGGGATCCCAGAACCATGAGCTCAATGCTCAGTGGGGAATGCAAAGCATAAAATGCTTCAGTCTTCATCTGCAATTGGAAAGATCATCTGTTTCCCTATTGAACTACATGTGGGATTGAATCCCACGAGGGAAGAATGATTTCATACAACTGGAGGTGAGCTGCAAGTGTGGATGCTAAACCATCTACCATGCGTTTTAAAACGGCAATCCTGGGGGTTTAAAGCAGCTATCCTGCAAGTTTAAACTGGCTATCATGGGGGTTTAAACTGGCTATCCCGCGAGTTTAAACTGGCTAGCTATCCTGGGGGTTTAAACCAGCTATCCTGCGAGTTTAAACTGGCTAGCTATCCTGGGGGTTTAAACCAGCTATCCTGCGAGTTTAAACTGGCTATCATGGGGGGTTTAAACTGGATATCCTGTGAGTTTAAACTGGCTAGCTATCCTGGGGGTTTAAACCAGCTATCCCGCGAGTTTAAACTGGCTAGCTATCCTGGGGGTTTAAACCAGCTAGCCCGCGATTTTAAACTGGCTAGCTATCCTGGGGGTTTAAACCAGCTATCCTGCGAATTTAAACTGGCTATCATGGGGGGTTTAAACTGGATATCCTGTGAGTTTAAACTAGCTAGCTATCCTGGAGGTTTAAACTGGCCATTCTGGGGGTTTAAACCGGCTATCCTGAGGGGTTTAAACCGGCTATCCTGCGAGTTTAAATAGGCTATACTGAGGGTTTAGTACATATGTCCTACGAGTTTAAACCAGCTATCCTGAGAGTTTAAATAGGCTATACTGAGGGTTTATATCGGTTATCCTGCGAGTTTAAACCGGCTATCCTGGAGATTTTAACCGGCTATCCTGTGAGTATATACCGGCTATCCTGGGGGTTTAAACCAGATATCCTGCAAGTTTAAACGGGCTCTTCTAGGGGTTGAAACCGGCTATCCTTCGAGTTTAAACTGGATATCCTGTGAGTTTCAACTGGCTATCCTGGGGGTTTAAACCGGCTATCCTGGGGGTTTAAACTGGATATTTTGTGAGTTTAAACTAGCTAGCTATCCTGGAGGTTTAAACTGGCCATCCTGGGGGTTTAAACCGGCTATCCTGAGGGGTTTAAACCGGCTATCCTGCGAGTTTAAATAGGCTATACTGACGGTTTAGAACATATGTCCTGCAAGTTTAAACCGGCTATCCTGAGAGTTTAAATAGGCTATACTGAGGGTTTATATCGGTTATCCTGCGAGTTTAAACCGGCTATCCTGGAGGTTTTAACCGGCTATCCTGTGAGTATATACCGGCTATCCTAGGGGTTTAAACCAGATATTCTGCAAGTTTAAACTGGCTCTTCTAGGGGTTGAAGCCGGCTATCCTTCGAGTTTAAACTGGATATCCTGTGAGTTTCAACTGGCTATCCTGGGGGTTTAAACCGGCTATCCTGGGGGTTTAAACTGGCTATCATGGGGGGTTTAAACTGGATATTTTGTGAGTTTAAACTAGCTAGCTATCCTGGAGGTTTAAACTGGCCATCCTGGGGGTTTAAACCGGCTATCCTGAGGGGTTTAAACCGGCTATCCTGCGAGTTTAAATAGGCTATACTGACGGTTTAGAACATATGTCCTGCAAGTTTAAACCGGCTATCCTGAGAGTTTAAATAGGCTATACTGAGGGTTTATATCGGTTATCCTGCGAGTTTAAACCGGCTATCCTGGAGGTTTTAACCGGCTATCCTGTGAGTATATACCGGCTATCCTAGGGGTTTAAACCAGATATTCTGCAAGTTTAAACTGGCTCTTCTAGGGGTTGAAGCCGGCTATCCTTCGAGTTTAAACTGGATATCCTGTGAGTTTAAACTGGCTATCCTGGGGGTTTAAACCGGCTATCCTGGGGATTTAAACCAGCTATTCTGGCGAGTTTAAACTGGTTATCCTGCGAGTTTAAACCGGCTATCCTGGGGGTTTAAACCGGCTATCCTGGGGGTTTAAACCGGCTATCCTGGGGGTTTAAACCGGCTATCCTGCGAGTATAAACGGGCTATCCTGCGAGTATAAACGGGCTATCCTGTGAGTTTATATAGGCTATATTGAGGGTTTAAACTGGCTATCCAGGGAGTTTAAACCGGCTATACTGAGTTTGAAACGGATATGCTGGGTATTTAAACCGGCTATCCTAGGGGTTTAAACCGGCCCTCCTGGGGGGTTTACACCAGCTTGCCTGAGGGTTCATCAAAAGTGTGGATGTCAAACCAGTTTAAAAGATCTCCATTCTTTAGACTCTTTGAGTGTTTGTAAACTGGAGAGAATGTTCTGCAAAAGAAAGATTGCATCCAAAGTTAGTTGAGAAATAATTTGAGTTCTCATCACAACTGTCATCGTTTACGAGTATTAAGGAGGTGGGGTGTTCTCAATTCCCACATTCGATGCGACAAAATTGGGTGAACGAATTCACCGTTTTTTTTTACCGAAACATCACATGAACAATCAAACGCAACTTTCAAACTCGGAAATCAAACATAAATCATTTGCATGAATCATGAACGGACGTTCCTTAACTGGAGTGAGTCCGAGTCCTGTCGACACAAACTGGGACGATCAATAACCCTGATCACAGGATTGCCAATGTGATAGAAATAATCAATGGAGACCATTAATCAGTTATATTTTCAGAGGGAGGGGGAATATATTGTGTAGGTTTCTATATCATGGATGGAAGTACAACTTATACCTCATGTCTTAGTCGCCTGAGCTGATGAGGATTTTGGGTCTAGTGCGGATGCTAAACCATCTACCATGCGTGTTTAAAACGGCAATCCTGGGGGTTTAAAGCAGCTATCCTGCAAGTTTAAACTAGCTAGCTATCCTGGAGGTTTAAACTGGCCATCCTGGGGGTTTAAACCGGCTATCCTGAGGGGTTTAAACTGGCTATCCTGAGGGGTTTAAACTGGCTATCCTGCGAGTTTAAATAGGCTATACTGAGGGTTCAGTACATATGTCCTGCGAGTTTAAACCAGCTATCCTGAGAGTTTAAATAGGCTATACTGAGGGTTTATATCGGTTATCCTGGGAGTTTAAACCGGCTATCATGGGGGTTTTAACCGGCTATCCTGTGAGTATATACCGGCTGTCAGGCAAGGACCATGGATCATGGTGCACTCATCGTCCGGAGTGGACTCTTCAAGGTCTTCGTGGAGAGGTGCTATGATAGGAATAAAATAATTAATTCAACGAGGACATCACTCGGTAGAGATTGCAGATCCGCCAGGCTGAACGGTATCCCAATGATAGACCAGATCTGGATTCGGACCTGAACCAAAATCTAATCGGCTTGTTCTTGCCACCTGACCAACTCGTCCACCAAGTTTTGTCCAAATCCGTCCACAACTTTTTGAGATATCCTGCTCACAAACAGACAGACAGGTGTGAAAACATAACCTGCATCCACCTTCGGTGACGGAGGTAACGAGAATAAGAAGTGGTTCGTTAGGATCAGATGAGCCAACAATGAAATATCGGATGTACATTTTGGGCTGCCAAGAACCAAATGGTCTACGTTCAAAGGATGCCCGGGTTGGCGAGTGGCCTTCGGGGGTGGTTAGGGCAAAGACCTCTCATTGCGGGACATCAATAACTTGCTGGAAACCCAGGGCAGCCTCGATTGGACGGGGGTTGTCGCTCATGTACGATCACGGCTCTCGTACCTCTCGTACGTCATCAAAATTACCTGCTGTCAAGGTAAGTGCGCCTCGAAGCTTCCCCAACTCGAAACCATCTATCTATAATTCCAGTAATCTCTGTGTGTGTGTGTGTCTGTGTGTTTGTTTGTCTGTGACCGCTGTTTCTCGACAACCACGGGTCCGATATACTTGAAACTTGCCAGGTATATTGCTGGGGACCTGAGGATGTGCCTTTTCAAGGTTTCATATTAATCGGAGAAGTAGTTACCGAGCTATGGCGATTTATTTACCAACCGTTCGCTTTGGCTTTGCGAATGGACCAAACCATTTCATGTAAATAGAGGGGGGGGGGGGGGTTCTACCGTACTCGCAAGCCGTTCGCTTTGGCTTTGCGAATGGACCAAACCATTTCATGTAAATAGAGGGGGGGTTCTGTGGTCGTTACTGCCACGTGGTTTCAAAGTTTTTTTTTGTTGTTGTTGTTTGCACGCATGTTTTTTTGCACCCACGTACGGGCACGCCCTAGTTAATACAATCGACATGCCAGCAACTCGGACACCCAACGTATCCCATTCTTGCATGAAAAATAGAACGCACCGATGAAGTAACCGGGCACACACTGGCCTGATCTTCTCCAAACGAATCGTGGGACCTTCGGCGAATACCAGCAGAAGGGCCAGCCGGCTTTTCGTGCAGCGCTGACTGGGTCGAGGGGCTCGAGTCCCGGTGACCTTTGACCTTCGAAGTTCAAAGCGATCCGATCACGGTTGCTTGATGAGCTCGAGCTTGCGAGACCCGAGTGTCAAAGTTTACTTCAGATAAGAAATGAAACCGACTCCAGAGTCTAATCTGATGACGCGCCGTCTCACGTCAGGTGGAAAATGTCGTTTCGCGTAATTAATTTGCGGCTAATCGTTCGTTACCATCGCTCCTCGTCGCTCGCAATCATTACCTTGAACCCTCGTAAATGTCAAATCGATATAGTGAGCAAGTGTGGAAACCTCGTTCGGATAAACGGGAGGATTCAATTACACGGGGGAGATTAAAGGGGACAACTTGCCTGAGTGCATCACGTGGCCGTCACCTCGACCACATGTGTTTGCAACGTGACCGTCACCTCGACCACATGTGTTTGCAACGTGACCGTCACCTCGACCACATGTGTTTGCCACGCGATCCTCACCTCGACCACATGTGTTTGCAACGTGACCATCACCGCGACCACATGTGTTTGCAACGTGACCGTCACCTCGACCACATGTGTTTGCAACGTGACCGTCACCTCGCCCACATGTGTTTGCAACGCAATCCTCACCTCGACCACATATGTTCGCAACGTGGTCCTCACCTCGACCACATGTGTTTGCCACGTGATCCTCACCTCGACCACATGTGTTTGCAACGCGATCCTCACCTCGACCACATGTGTTTGCCACGTGACCATCACCACGACCACATGTGTTTGCCAAGCGACCGCCACCTCGACCACATGTGTTTGCGCGTGACCATCACCGTGACCACATGTGTTTGCCACGCGACCGTCACCTCGACCACATATGTTTGCAACGTGATCCTCACCGCGACCACATGTGTTTGCCATGCGACCGCCACCTCGACCACATGTGTTTGCGCGTGACCATCACCGTGACCACATGTATTTGCCACGCGACCGTCACCTCGACCACATGTGTTTGCAACGTGATCCTCATCTCGACCACATGTGTTTGCAACGCGATCCTCACCTCGACCACATGTGTTTGCCGCGTGACCATCACCACGATCACATGTGTTTGCCACGCGACCGTCACCTCGACCACATGTGTTTGCAACGCGATCCTCACCTCGACCACATGTGTTTGCAACGTGATCCTTACCTCGACCACATGTGTTTGCAACGCGATCCTCACCTCGACCACATGTGTTTGCCGCATGACCATCACCGCGACCACGTGTTTGCCACACGACCGTCACCTCGACCACATGTGTTTGCAACGCGATCCTCACCTCGACCACATGTGTTTGCAACGTGCTCCTCACCTCGACCACATGTGTTTGCCACGTGATCCTCACCTCGACCACATGTGTTTGCAACGCGATCCTCACCTCGACCACATGTGTTTGCCGCGTGACCATCACCGCGACCACATGTGTTTGCCACACGACCGCCACCTCGACCACATGTGTTTGCGCGTGACCATCACCGTGACCACATGTGTTTGCCACGCGACCGTCACCTTGACCACATGTGTTTGCAACGTGATCCTCACCTCGACCACATGTGTTTGCAACGCGATCCTCACCTCGACCACATGCGTTTGCCGCGTGACCATCACCACGACCACATGTGTTTGCCACGCGACCGTCACCTCGACCACATGTGTTTGCAACGCGATCCTCACCTCGACCACATGTGTTTGCAACGTGATCCTCACCTCGACCACATGTGTTTGCAACGCGATCCTCACCTCGACCACATGTGTTTGCCGCGTGACCATCACCGCGACCACATCTGTTTGCAACGCGATCCTCACCTCGACCACATGTGTTTGCCGCGTGACCATCACCGTGACCACATGTGTTTGCCACGCGACCGTCACTGCGACCACACGTGTTTGCCACATGACCGTCACTGCGACCACATGTGCTTGACATGTGACCGTCATCGTGACATGTGTTTGCCACGCGACCGTTACTGCAACCACATGTGTTTGCCACACGACCGTCATCGCGACCACACGTGTTTGCTATGCAACCGTCACTGCGACCACACGTGTTTGCTACGCAACCGTCACTGCGACCACATGTGTTTGCTACGCAACCGTCACTGCGACCATATGTGTTTGCCATGTGACCGTCATCGCGACCACATGTGTTTGCCATGTGACCGTCATCGCGACCACATGTGTTTGCCATGTGAGCGCCATCGCGACCACATGTGTTTGCCATGTGACCGTCATCGCGACCACATGTGTTCGCAACGTGACCGTCACTGCGACCACACGTGTTTGCCATGCGACCGTCACTGTGACCACATGTGTTTGCCACGCGACCGTCACTGCGACCACACGTGTTTGCCACGTGACCGTCACTGCGACCACACGTGTTTGCCACGCGACCGTCACTGCCACCAAACGTGTTTGCCACGCGACCGTCACTGCGACCACACGTGTTTGCTACGCGACCGTCACTGCGACCACACGTGTTTGCTACGCGACCGTCACTGCGACCACACGTGTTTGCCATGTGACCGTAATCGCGACATGTGTTTGCCACGCGACCGTCACTGCAACCACATGTTTGCCACACGACCGTCACTGCGACCACATGTGTTTGCCATGTGACCGTCATCGCGACATGTGTTTGCCACGCGACCGTCACTGCGACCACATTTGTTTGCCATGTGACCGTCATCGCGACATGTGTTTGCTACGTGACCGTCACTGCGACCACACGTGTTTGCCATGTGACCATCATCGCGACCACACGTGTTTGCCACGCGACCGTCACTGTGACCACATGTGTTTGCCACGTGACCGTCACTGCAACCACATGTGTTTGCCACGCGACCGTCCCTGCGACCACATGTGCTTGCCATGTGACCGTCATCGTGACATGTGTTTGCCACGCGACCGTCACTGCAACCACATGTGTTTGCCACGCGACCGTCCCTGCGACCACACGTGTTTGCCACACGACCGTCACTGCGACCACATGTGCTTGCCATGTGACCGTCATCGTGACATGTGTTTGCCACGCGACCGTCACTGCGACCACATGTGTTTGCCACGCGACCGTCACTGCGACCACACGTGTTTGCCACGCGACCGTCACCGCGACCACACGTGTTTGCCACGCGACCGTCACTGCGACCACGTGCGCTCCAAGGTTCCCAATATTCCCATTCCAAGGATTTCATTTCCCAGCAGGTGACGGAGTGAGGATGGAAAGGGCGTTTGTAGATTTGGAGACCTCTTTATAACTCGATCAGATTCGGGAACCATTCGTGGCGAGATCGCCATTCATTTTTTAAAACATTACATGCTTCACAATGCATCACGTGTGCCGGAACTTTCTCAACCATCAGAGGTGTCGGATCGGCCCACAGCGGCTGCTGAACTCGTTTTGGGGGTAAAATGGTCTCTTCTGGTCAAACGTTGCTCCGAGCACAGAATCAGAGGGGACTTTGCAGTGGCAGATCAGCAGTGTGATCCATTACCTAGCAGCTTGCTATTGCTCGCCAAGCGAGTCGTTCCGTATCTACCGTGTCGTTGGAGTGCTTGCTTGAGTGCTCTCCAAGCTGATTGGCAACCGAGGATCACGTGTCCTAAAAGCCTGCTCTGCTGCCCATGATCAAAAATCGAAGACCGAACGATTGTGCGGACTACTGTGTTGTATTGATGTGTCAAGTTTCAGAACAATCAGCCCAGTGATAAGGGAGGAGTAGCAAAAATAGCAAAAACTTAACGGACGGACATCACGATCCATTTTATAAAAGTTAATGTCTTCGAGAATCGAGACGAGATGACCTAAAAAGGAGCAAAAACGGATACCCTGTAGACATATATGAACTGACTTCCAATCATCAGCAAGGTCATGTAATCCATCATCGCAGTTGATATGAAATCCTACCTTTTGTCCAATAACCTCATCTCAGATCATCAATTTGGTTTTAGACCAGGTTGCTCCACCTTGGGCATGCTGCGTCGACTCACCCAACAATGGATGGAGGCCCTCAATGTCAGACATGAGATCCGCGCGGACTTCCTGGACAAATCTCGTCCTTTTGAGAGAGTCTAGCATCCTGCCTTACAATCCAGACACTCTACCTTTGGCATCCAAGGCCAACTCCACACAGGTCTTTCTGACTTCCTCAACTCTGCTAACCAATGTCTGGCACTCAAACAAAATCCTTTCATTTCCTCTCCCGAGAAAGACTCCTGATCTTCATCAATGATCTCTCTGACTCTCTGGAAAATCCTCTTTATCTATTTGCTGATGACTCCAACCTCTGCCATGACATCCCTCATCCTTCAGACAGGCAGGCTTCATCTTCTTCCCTCTCTTCAGACTTTGAAAGAAATCACAAGCTGGTCAAACACTCGGAACATGTCTTTCAATCCTCACAAATCTCACACTCTCACCATCTCTCTCCGAAAGGACCATCTGGAAAACCCTCCTATATACGTTCTTAACAACCCTCTTGAGGAAGTTCCGTCATTCAAATTCTAATCTCCAGTCGTCTCATCTCAAGTCAGTCATCCCAACTCTCATCTCAAATCAGTCATCCCAACTCTCATATCCAGTCACCTCATCTCCATTCAGTCATCCCAACTCTCATCTCCAGTCATCTCATCTCAAATCAGTCATCCCAACTCTCATCTCCCATCATCTCACTTCCAGTCAGTCATCCAAACTCTCATCTCCAGTCATCTCCCATCTCCAGTCATCCCAACTCTCATCTCATCATCTCCCATCTCCAGTCATCCCAACTCTCATCTCCAGTCATCTCATCTCCAGTCAGTCATCCCAACTCTCATCTCGAGTCAATCATCCCAACTCTCATCTCCAGTCATCTCTCATCTCCAGTCAGTCATCCCAACTCTCATCTCCAGTTACCTCTAATCTTCCGACAGTCATCCTAACTATCATCTCTAGTCATCTCTCATCTCCAGTCAGTCATCCCAACTCTCATCTCGTCAGTCATCCCAACTATCATCTCCCATCTCCATTCAGTCATCCCAACTCTCATCTCCAGTCATATCTCATCTCCAGTCATCCCAACTCTCATCTCCAGTCATCTCAAATCAGTCATCTCACTTCCAGTCAGACATCCCAACTCTCATCTCCAGTCATCTCTCATCTCCAGTCAGACATCCCAACTATCATCTCCAGTCATCTCTCATCTCCAGTCTTCTTCCAGTTTCCCTCTACCATCTGGACCAACATAGAGTTATCTTGTGTCAGAATCACCAAACTTCGCACCCAGTGCTGGGATTAGAACTACTGTGCGGACTGAGTGTGCCAACAAAAAACAAGTACCAACAAACACTGTGGGGTAAATTAAAACCAGAACGGCACTCGGTAGAAAGCATACCTCCACCTGGCTGAACAGTTTATGTTTTGTATCCATTGATAGGCCAGATCTGGATTCAGACCTAATCGGCTTGTTATTGTCACCTTCCTAACAAATCCACCCAGTTTTGTAACATTAACTCGTCCATAATGTTTTGTCATATCACGTTCACAGACAGACAAACGGACAAACAGGGGTGAAAATATAACTTCTGTCCACCTTTTGTGACAGAGATAACAAAAACAAGGTGTACATTCCTCTGTAACCCAACGATCTAAAGATTGTTTAAGTCGATGCTTCGTGCCTGAAAGACATTGCACGAACACTGTATCATCTCCAGTCATATACAATAACACCTTGTGGTCCACATTTGAATACAATAACACCTTCTGGTCCACATTTGAATACAATAACACCTACTCATGCACATTTAAATATAAGAACACTTTCCGGTCCACATTTGAATACAATAACACCTTCTGGTGCACATTTGAATACAATAACACCTACTCATGCACATTTAAATATAAGAACACTTTCCGGTCCACATTTGAATACAATAACGCCTTCTGGTGCACATTTGAATACAATAACACCTACTCGTGCACATTTTAATATAAGAACACTTTCCGGTCCACATTTGAATACAATAACGCCTTGTGGTCCACATTTGAATACAATAACACCTACTCAAACACATTTTAATATAAGAACACTTTCCGGTCCACATTTGAATACAATAACACCTTCCGGTCCACATTTGAATACAATAACACCTTCCGGTCCACATTTGAATACAATAACACCTTTCTGTCCACACTTGAATCCAAATTTTTTTTTTTGTATACAAAGATTACAAGATCGAGGCTGGTGTAAGAGCTAACATTAATCACAAAAAGACCAACTGACACATAAAACAGTGATTTTCCCACCAATAATGTGGATCATGTCCGTGAAGTTATAGAATATTAATGTTGTACTTTGTTATTTTGATTGTTTGTTTTTTAATCGCGAAACTTGGTGTTTTCATTGTTTATATTGTAACTTCATGCAGTACTATATTTCAAATTGCTTTTTAACTCACAATGTTGAACGCTGAGGCCACCATGATGGGTCACTCATGACGTCACACGACTACCGGATTCTGTGTGGCCTTCGTTTAACACCTTTCCCTCCATCCAACAGTTTATCTCCCTCTGTTTGATTAAGTTTTTGTAATTTCACTTTGGCTTCACTTTGGACTCCTTTTCATCTCCTCCTCACCCTCTCTTGACTTCCTACGTTTTTCCGCCACATTTGTCCGGATATTTTTGTTATTTTTCGCTGTCATTTCCCGGTGTTGAACCAATGCAATGGCGAGTCAAAGCAAAATCCATGGTCCGACAAAAAGCCAGCTTCATGACAGATTCCAGGCTCATCCCAGAGGGCGCGTTCAGGTTCTCCCGAGTGTGGGGACCGTCGAGGGTGGTGGCAACAAGGGAGAAGAGGTGAAGCTGAAGGGGGGTTCACCCGGAGAGGGGGTGTGCGTGGTGTGCTGTCAGGACATGACCGTCGTGGCTGTGGGTTCGTGCGACCACCCTGTGTGCCTCGCCTGTTCCGTGAAGATGCGCGCCTTGTGCGGACAGCCGTATTGTGCGGTGTGCCGCCTGCACCTCGACAAGGTTAGTCTCCACCTCCATGCACCCGATTACTTCCTCTCCCCATCCACACTGTGTATCCTCTCCCCATCCACACTGTCCCCCCCCATCCACACTGAATATCCTCTCCCCATCCACACTGTATATCCTCCCCCCATCCACACTGTATATCCTCTCCCCATCCACACTGTCTCCCCCCACCCACACTGTACATCCTCTCCCCATCCACACTGTCTCCTCCCCCCATCCACACTGTATATCCTCTCCCCATCCACACTGTCTATCCTCTCCCCACCCACACTGTCTCCCCCCACCCACACTGTACATCCTCTCCCCATCCACACTGTCTCCTCTCCCCATCCACACTGTCTATCCTCTCCCCATCCACACTGTCTATCCTCTCCCCATCCACACTGTCTCCCCCCATCCACACTGTATATCCTCTCCCCACCCACACTGTCTCCCCCCATCCACACTGTCTATCGTCTCCCCACCCACACTGTCTCCCCCCATCCACACTGTATATCCTCTCCCCACCCACACTGTCTCCCCCCATCCACACTGTCTATCCTCTCCCCATCCACACTGTCTCCCCCCATCCACACTGTCTATCCTCTCCCCATCCACACTGTCTCCCCCCATCCACACTGTCTATCCTCTCCCCATCCACACTCTCTATCTCTTTCCCATCCACACTCTCTATCCCTTTCCCATCCACACTCTCTACACCTTTCCCATCCACACTCTCTACACCTTTCCCATCCACACTCTCTACACCTTTCCCATCCACACTCTCCATCTCTTTCCCATCCACACTCTCGACACCTTTCCCATCCACACTCTCTATCTCTTTCCCATCCACACTCTCTATCCCTTTCCCATCCACACTCTCTATCTCTTTCCCATCCACACTCTCTATCCCTTTCCCATCCACACTCTCGACACCTTTCCCATCCACACTCTCTATCTCTTTCCCATCCACACTCTCTATCCCTTTCCCATCCACACTCTCTGCACCTTTCCCATCCACACTCTCTATCTCTTTCCCATCCACACTCTCTATCTCTTTCCCATCCACACTCTCTATCTCTTTCCCATCCACACTCTCTATCTCTTTCCCATCCACACTCTCTATCTCTTTCCCATCCACACTCTCTATCTCTTTCCCATCCACACTCTCTATCTCTTTCCCATCCACACTCTCGACACCTTTCCCATCCACACTCTCTATCTCTTTCCCATCCACACTCTCTATCCCTTTCCCATCCACACTCTCTGCACCTTTCCCATCCACACTCTCTATCTCTTTCCCATCCACACTCTCTATCTCTTTCCCATCCACACTCTCTATCTCTTTCCCATCCACACTCTCTATCTATCTCTTTCCCATCCACACTATCTCTTTCCCATCCACACTCTCTATCTCTTTCCCATCCACACTCTCGATACCTTTCCCATCCACACTCTCTATCTCTTTCCCATCCACACTCTCTATCTCTTTCCCATCCACAATCTCTATCCCTTTCCCATCCACACTCTCTATCTCTTTCCCATCCACACTCTCTATCTCTTTCCCATCCACAATCTCTATCCCTTTCCCATCCACACTCTCTATCTATCTCTTTCCCATCCACACTATCTCTTTCCCATCCACACTCTCTATCTCTTTCCCATCCACACTCTCTATCTCTTTCCCATCCACACTCTCTATCTCTTTCCCATCCACACTCTCTATCTATCTCTTTCCCATCCACACTATCTCTTTCCCATCCACACTCTCTATCTCTTTCCCATCCACACTCTCTATACCTTTCCCATCCACACTCTCTATCTCTTTCCCATCCACACTCTCTATCTCTTTCCCATCCACAATCTCTATCCCTTTCCCATCCACACTCTCTATCTCTTTCCCATCCACACTCTCTATCTCTTTCCCATCCACAATCTCTATCCCTTTCCCATCCACACTCTCTATCTATCTCTTTCCCATCCACACTATCTCTTTCCCATCCACACTCTATCTCTTTCCCATCCACACTCTCTATCTCTTTCCCATCCACACTCTCTATCTCTTTCCCATCCACACTCTCTATCTCTTTCCCATCCACACTATCTCTTTCCCATCCACACTCTCTATCTCTTTCCCATCCACACTCTCTATACCTTTCCCATCCACACTCTCTATCTCTTTCCCATCCACACTCTCTATCTCTTTCCCATCCACAATCTCTATCCCTTTCCCATCCACACTCTCTATCTCTTTCCCATCCACACTCTCTATCTCTTTCCCATCCACAATCTCTATACCTTTCCCATCCACACTCTCGATCTCTTTCCCATCCACACTCTCTGTCTCTTTCCCATCCACAATCTCTATCTGTTTCCCATCCACACTCTCTATCTCTTTCCCATCCACAATCTCTATCTCTTTCCCATCCACACTCTCTATCTCTTTCCCATCCACACTCTCTATCTCTTTCCCATCCACACTCTCTGTCTCTTTCCCATCCACACTCTCTATCTCTTTCCCATCCACAATCTCTATCTCTTTCCCATCCACACTCTCTATCTCTTTCCCATCCACACTCTCTATCTCTTTCCCATCCACACTCTCTATCTGTTTCCCATCCACACTCTCTATCTCTTTCCCATCCACAATCTCTATCTCTTTCCCATCCACACTCTCTATACCTTTCCCATCCACACTCTCGATCTCTTTCCCATCCACACTCTCTATCTCTTTCCCATCCACAATGTCTATCTCTTTCCCATCCACACTCTCTATCTCTTTCCCATCCACACTCTCTATCTCTTTCCCATCCACACTCTCTATCTCTTTCCCATCCACACACTCTATACCTTTCCCATCCACACTCTCTATCTCTTTCCCATCCACACTCTCTGTCTCTTTCCCATCCACACTCTCTATCTCTTTCCCATCCACACACTCTATACCTTTCCCATCCACACTCTCTGTCTCTTTCCCATCCACACTCTCTCTCTCTTTCCCATCCACACTCTCTGTCTCTTTCCCATCCACACTCTCTATCTCATTCCCATCCACACACTCTATACCTTTCCCATCCACACTCTCTATCCCCTCCCCATCCACAATCTCTATCTCTTTCCCATCCACACTCTCTATCTCTTTCCCATCCACACTCTCTGTCTCTTTCCCATCCACACTCTCTATCTCTTTCCCATCCACACTATCTCTTTCCCATCCACACTCTCGATCTCTTTCCCATCCACACTCTCTGTCTCTTTCCCATCCACACTCTCGATCTCTTTCCCATCCACACTCTCTGTCTCTTTCCCATCCACACTCTCGATCTCTTTCCCATCCACACTCTCTGTCTCTTTCCCATCCACACTCTCTATACCTTTCCCATCCACACTCTCGATCTCTTTCCCATCCACACTCTCTATCTCTTTCCCATCCACAATCTCTATCTCTTTCCCATCCACACTCTCTATCTCTTTCCCATCCACACTCTCTATCTCTTTCCCATCCACACTCTCTATCTCTTTCCCATCCACACACTCTATACCTTTCCCATCCACACTCTCTATCTCTTTCCCATCCACACACTCTATCTCTTTCCCATCCACACTCTCTGTCTCTTTCCCATCCACACTCTCTATCTCTTTCCCATCCACACTCTCTATCTCTTTCCCATCCACACTCTCTGTCTCTTTCCCATCCACACTCTCTATCTCTTTCCCATCCACACTCTCGACACCTTTCCCATCCACACTCTCTATCTCTTTCCCATCCACACTCTCTGTCTCTTTCCCATCCACACTCTCTATCTCTTTCCCATCCACACTCTCTATCTCTTTCCCATCCACACTCTCTGTCTCTTTCCCATCCACACTCTCTATCTCTTTCCCATCCACAATCTCTATCTCTTTCCCATCCACACTCTCTGTCTCTTTCCCATCCACAATCTCTATCTCTTTCCCATCCACACTCTCTATCTCTTTCCCATCCACACTCTCTATCTCTTTCCCATCCACACTCTCTGACTCTTTCCCATCCACACTCTCTATCTCTTTCCCATCCACAATCTCTATACCTTTCCCATCCACACTCTCGATCTCTTTCCCATCCACACTCTCTGTCTCTTTCCCATCCACACTCTCTATCTCTTTCCCATCCACACTCTCTATCTCTTTCCCATCCACACTCTCTATCTCTTTCCCATCCACACTCTCGACACCTTTCCCATCCACACTCTCTATACCTTTCCCATCCACACTCTCTATACCTTTCCCATCCACACTCTCTATACCTTTCCCATCCACACTCTCTATACCTTTCCCATCCACACTCTCTATACCTTTCCCATCCACACTCTCTATACCTTTCCCATCCACACTCTCTATACCTTTCCCATCCACACTCTCTATACCTTTCCCATCCACACTCTCCATCTCTTTCCCATCCACACTCTCTATCTCTTTCCCATCCACACTCTCTATCTCTTTCCCATCCACACTCTCTATCTCTTTCCCATCCACAATCTCTATACCTTTCCCATCCACACTCTCGATCTCTTTCCCATCCACACTCTCTGTCTCTTTCCCATCCACACTCTCTATCTCTTTCCCATCCACACTCTCTATCTCTTTCCCATCCACACTCTCTATACCTTTCCCATCCACACTCTCTATCTCTTTCCCATCCACACTCTCGAAATCTTTCCCATCCACACTCTCTGTCTCTTTCCCATCCACACTCTCTATACCTTTCCCATCCACACTCTCTATCTCTTTCCCATCCACACTCTCTATACCTTTCCCATCCACACTCTCTATACCTTTCCCATCCACACTCTCTATCTCTTTCCCATCCACACTCTCGAAATCTTTCCCATCCACACTCTCTATCTCTTTCCCATCCACACTCTCTATCTCTTTCCCATCAACACTGTCTCTATACCCTCCCCATCAACACTGTCTCAATCCCCTCCCCATCCACAAGGCAAGGGTACAAAATCCTAGATGTGGGGGATCTGTGGGTCGCTCCTGCAAGACCGATCGGCTGTCTACGTGCCGCGGGATTATTCAAGAGAACTGTCAGGGGCTATACGACAACAACAACAACCATTACAACAGAAACATATACACACACACACACGCACGCCCACACACGCCCACACACGCACGCCCACACACACACACACACACACACACACACACACACACACACACACACACACACACACACACCCCTATATACGCATACACTCGTTTGAAACTGCCTCTCTGAGTGTATAATTGTATTCCTTAAACTATCAATGTTATTATTGCCCTATTATAGTTTATTATGATCACAACGTTATTGTTTTTGCACCATGGAGATTGTTTTTCTGTAATCTTCGTATACCTGTAGGTTGGGGTGGGGTGGAGGGAACTCGTAATAATATCCACGGGGTTAATTCGCCAATGCACCCACCATAGAACCCATTTTGAAAATGCCAGCTCTGGGCCTGCACTGCATGTCCTTTGGCGATGCCTTAGTCTGAGGTCTCTGCCCTTGTTTTTACTGTTTATTTTAACTATTTAAATATTACAATTTTAGTGGAGACAATCAATCTAGTGGTTCCTCATTTTTCGTGCATTCTACTTTTCCGAACTTGCCCCTAAGTTTGTTTCTCCTTCCCTATCTGTCGCTTGCGATTGCAGGTTTTCATCACCCGAGTCCCTGCACCGTTCGTCTCGCTGGACCCGCGGACCGGCATCTCCGAGACCGAATACGGCTTCTCCTTCTGCGACAGAGAGCTCCATGCAAAATTCAAGTGCGCAGCGTTTGTCTTCTATTCTCATTAAGCTGGCTATTTCATCAGCTTGCGCTGTTTGTTATATTTGAGGATGCAGCCATTGTGTTGACTATGAAGTTCAATTGCACATATCGGATATTGTAATCGACGGATCCTGTTCTGACCTGTCCGTCCTTGGACCACCTTTCCCATTCGGTGTGTTTTGCGTATCCGCGGATTTGTTCATCGTTTGGTCTCTGGTGGAATTGCAATCCTTTAAAAGTGGTGTTCTAGGGCCGTGCCAGCATTTGATGCCAGCAATTTATTAATTTTATTAAGCCGGCTGTCCATTTGCGACGTAAGCCTGGTGTTGGCTTCGCGGTTAGGGTGCCGGCTTGGGATCCCAGGATCCTGGGTTCGAATCCCGGTCGATCGCTAAATTAACACCAGGGGATTTGTCTCAGCCTGTTTGTCTCGGCCTGTCTCAGATTTGTTTGTCCTTCCGAGGTCGGCACATTGAGTACCAGTTCACTGGTAATTCCCTGTGTGTCGCAAGAGGCGCCTAACAGGGTTGGCAGCAGGAAGGGCATCCGGCCATAAAACATTGCTTCAAAAAAGGGGACCAGGGTGCCCAAAAAAGGCCAACCCCCACTCTGCGTGGGAAAAATGGCCTCTGAAGGTGTTTTTATTTTTTTAATTTTTTGTCCATTTGCGACGTGAACATTTAAGATCCCATGACGTAGTTTGCGACGTTAGCCTGATCAAATTTGGGGGCTGGCGGGATATCCTTGAGGTCTTCGCGCTCGTCTCCGAGCCGTCTACCCTGGCATCCCGGTGTCTCACAGACAGGGCGAGGCACAACTGTGTGTGCCGTCCCTCGGATGGACATTAATCTGGGGGTCCCATCTGTTCGCATTCGTTTGTGGACGTTAAATGTCCCACGGTGACCTTTCGCGAAGAGTAGACGAACTATCGCCGGCCACATGCACAAGGTCCAAATTCCTGATCTAACCTACTTTGTCAAACTTCAGGTCTGAGCAGACGGTCGGTGAAAAACTTGGGCCTAAACGTTCCCTGGCCGACATTGAATAAAGGGGAATAATTAAAGTACTAGTAGTAGTTGTTGTAGTTGTAGTCGTTGTTGTAGATGACCCGGATATAATTTAGTGTTCGGTCATCTTTGGTATTTGAAACAACTTCACAACTCGTGTGACATTTCTTACTTATTCGCGTATTCAGATTCATAAATACAGCAGCATGTAACCCACCTGTACAGTCAGTTCACCTGCTTGTCTCTTGAGTACAGTGAGATAAGTGTATTTAAGAGGTTCCTGTTTGTGTTTTCTAGAGAATTGCTCAGCCACACTTGTTCTCTCTGTCCCAAGCTGCATCCCTTTGATACCCTGGGACAGCTGCAGGCCCACATGCGCCGCGTGCACGATCTACATGCATGCGATCTATGTTTGAAACATCTGAAGGTAAATCCTTTTCCTTAATTTTCCCCCAGATCCCACCCTTTGTCCACTTTGCACTTTCTACGTAAGGGTCTGGGCTCGCGCAGGTGTGACACTATAAAGGGAAGCGGGTTCACAAATTTCCCACGGTTATTGGGGATTGCGGGGTGGGGTGCATAAGTGGGGTTAATGAGGGGAGGAATAACGGAAAAACGAGGAACAATGGACCGGAGAGAAACATATTAGGAATGAGTCGCCCAGATTGGGAATGAGTCGACCAGATTGGGAATGAGTCGACCCGATTGGGAATGAGGCGCCCAGATTGGGAATGAGTCGACCAGATTGGGAATGAGTCGACCAGATTGGGAATGAGTCGACCAGATTGGGAATGAGTCGACCAGATTGGGAATGAGTCGACCAGATTGGGAATGAGTCGACCAGATTGGGAATGAGTCGCCCAGATTGGGAATGAGTCGCCCAGATTGGGAATGAGTCGACCAGATTGGGAATGAGTCGACCAGATTGGGAATGAGTCGACCAGATTGGGAATGAGTCGACCAGATTGGGAATGAGTCGACCAGATTGGGAATGAGTCGACCAGATTGGGAATGAGTCGACCAGATTGGGAATGAGTCGACCAGATTGGGAATGAGTCGCCCAGATTGGGAATGAGTCGACCAGATTGGGAATGAGTCGACCAGATTGGGAATGAGTCGACCAGATTGGGAATGAGTCGGCCAGATTGGGAATGAGTCGACCAGATTGGGAATGAGTCGACCAGATTGGGAATGAGTCGACCAGATTGGGAATGAGTCGACCAGATTGGGAATGAGTCGACCAGATTGGGAATGAGTCGACCAGATTGGGAATGAGTCGACCAGATTGGGAATGAGTCGACCAGATTGGGAATGAGTCGACCAGATTGGGAATGAGTCGACCAGATTGGGAATGCCAGATTGGGCATGAGGTTATGGGGGGCAGTGCATTTCAAAGACCGAAGTGAGGAAGACAAGACCCACGGACACGGGCAAGGAATCGTCACACGGCTGGCAAGGAAGGTTCAAATGTATCATTCAAAGATTTCAACAAAACTATGAAACATCCATTCGTGATATTCAGTATGCTGACTTTGAAAGTATCCTTGAAAAGATAGATACTGCTCCTCCAAATCCCCAAAAAATCATACACGAGTAAACATCAAAAACATACTCCTTGTGGTTTCTGTTATTATATCAAATCATCCGTCGGTGATGAATACAACAAGTTAGAACTTCATAGAGGAGAAGATGCTTCAGAGGAGTTTGTGAGGCGAGTGGAAAGGGATTGCGTTCGATTATCTAAAATAATGAAAAAAACCAATATACCAATGTGCTTAACAAAAGAAGAGAAAATTATGTTTAGAGATAATAATATATGCCATATTTGTGATGAGAAAATTGATGAAGATGAAAAGGTTGGAGATCATTGTCATCTTACAGGTAAATATAGAGGTCCAGCTCATCAAAGTTGTAATTGGTTCACGAGTTATCAAACAGAGTGACCACTATATTCGTCATGGGTGTGTGTCTGTCTGTCTGTCTCTGTCCGCAGCATAACTACCCGATGATATCATCCGATCTTGATGAAACTTGGGTGGGAGGTTGATATCATGATCTAGTTGTGTCCTGCCTCGAGTGGGCGTATTGCGCCCATTGTGGGCGGAGCCACGCCCGAAAAAGATGTCTTTTTAGGGGGTAATCGAGTTCAAGCTACATCTTCTCCGAGGGAGTTGGTGGAATCTGACAGGGGTTTCGGTATTTGGTTAGGCCAATGTCATGTGTCTAGCCCCACGGAGCTCGATTTTTCATTTTCGCCCCAAGGTCACAAGGTCACGAAATTTAGAAAAGTCGATTTTTGATGGTTTTCTGACATTGTTCGCTTCCTGATAGAGTGAAATGTCGTACATGATCTTATATTATCACATACATCATGAAATACAAGTTTTCCAACAAATTTCAGAATCTTTGACCTTTGAAGGTCACAAAGGTCAAATTTTCAAAGTTGTCGGAATCTAACCAAATTTTCGGTATTGTGTAGCTGACTAACCTCATAACTGATTATACATTATTTTCCATCTCATTTCAAGGTCAGTAACCTTCGTTTTAACATTTCCGGGCCAGCACCACACACAATTACGTACAGCTGGCTCTTAAAGGCCTGCGCACGCAGCGCATTGGGGCCCTTTGTAAATAGGCATGGACACCGCATGTCGGGGGCCGACACCTGCCACGTGGGCCCCCGACCCCCCAGTCCGGGCCTGTTTCGGTTATAGTCCGTCCTTTGTCATTGAATACCGCTCGCTCGTGAACCATCGTCATCTCCTGACTTGTCTTAATTTTAAACTCCTCTCTTTCATTCCAGTCTTTCTTCACAACAACGCACATTATGACACACATCTATTTATTAATAAACTTTCAAAGACATCTGGGATCATATCACAACAGTCGAGAGAATAAGTGCAGGTGAGCAGCCAGGCTGGACTTTGGAAGAACGAGCGAAGGAGTGGATGTGGCATGTGTATGGAGGGGAAGGGTGGCCAAAAATTGTCACTTGTGCATATGTATTAAATAGATGGTCCCAAACCTCAGTTGTCCTCCCATTTTCGTGTTTGATGCGTAAAAGCCCTTGCAGCTTGGCAATAAAAATATGTGCCTGGAGAATGTTGGATGAGAAGGACTTGAAACCCCACTTTCGCCATCATTTTAGATATTCACCCACGAGCGAAGGTGGTACAGCCGGCAGGACCTTGCACAACATCGCCGCTCGGGGGACACGAAAGACCGCTCGCACCGCGGGCACCCCCTGTGTCAGTTCTGTAGCGTGCGTTTCCTCGACAACGACGAATTGCTTCGCCACCTCCGCCAGAATCACTATTACTGCCACTTCTGCGATGCCGATGGCAGCAATGAGTACTACAGGTACATCTGGCACACCCATGCAGTGATCGAGGGAGAGGCCAGTCTGAATTCCGTGGCCTCCATGCACGCACATTTTTGAAGACCCAATGACTTTCTCTCTTGTAGTTTTATTCTCGTACGGGGGTAGACGTCACTGACCGACAGTTTTGCCTTCCGAATGCTCTGGAGCCTTGTTTATTTAATTTTATACAGTTCTTGATAAAATAAACACTGTTCTCTCACCTTTCTCATTTTTCTTTTGCAGCGACTACGACAGCCTGAAGGACCACTTCCGGCGGGCTCACTTCCTATGCGAGGAGGGGGAATGCGCTCACGAACAGTTCACGCACGCGTTCCGCTCCGAGATCGACCTACGTGCGCACCGTGCAACCGTGCACAGTCGCAACCGGGCGGAAGCTCGACACACTCGCCAGCTCGATTTGGCATTCTCGTACCCTCCCCGCCATGTCCGCCGCCCAGATAGTACGTTACAAAAGTGCCTCATTGGTTGATCCGCTCCTCTTGTTTCTTCATTACTTCGTTACCCTCGCAAAAGGGCATTGTGTTTGGGTCCGTTTGTTAGTTTGTCTGCCTGTCCGCAAATATAATATGCTAACACTGGTGGGGCACCCATGGGAAACCCACGGTATAGACATGTATGACATTTGGACATCTTGCGTTAGACGCTGCACATAGAGTTTTACAAAATGGGTGCTGCCAATTCATCAGATCCAGAGATGATGTAATCTACACGATTTATTTATTCACATATGAATAAGCCTGGTGTTGGCTTAGCGGTTAGGGTGCCGGCTTGGGATCCAAGGATCCTGGGTTCGAATCCCGGTCGATCGCTGAATTAACGCCAGGGGGGTTCACTCAGCCTGTCATCCTTCCGAGGTCGGCAAATTGAGTACCAGTTTGCTGGGATGAATGATCCCGGTGTGTACCCCGGCTTAGAATTGGTACACCGTATCCCTGCGCATCGTAAGAGGCGACTAAGGGTTGGCGTCAGGAAGGGCTTGCGGCCATAAAACATTGCCTCAAACAGGGAACCATGATTGTCATGGGGCCCGCAAGGCCAACCCCTGCTCTAGCGGGGAAGAAATGGCCTTAAAACGATCATTCATTCATTCATTCACATAGCATGTGAATACATGTGCATGTAGATGTGAAATACAGTTTGTATATAAATCCTGTATTTGCACACGATTCAGCCTTGAAAACTCATACGAAAACCAAAAGTTCTCGTCGCCGCGGAGGCAATATGTTTTCTGGTTGTCCATGCGTCCTTCCGTCCGGCCGTCATAGGTTTTCGTTACCGTGATAACTTGAGAATGGCTGAGGGGATCCAAGTCAAACTTGGTACAAGTATGTATTATGATGCAAAGATGAACCGATTAGATTTTGGGGTCAAGAGGTCAAAGGTTAGAGTCTGCACTAGGTCTTCGTTACCGCGATAACTTAAGAACGGCTGAAGGGAACGAAGTCAAACTTGGTACAAGTATGTATAATGATGCAAAGATGAAACGATGAGATTTTGGGGTCATGAGGTCAGAGGTCATAGGTCATGTTAGGTTAAAATTCTGTTGCTGTGCTAACTTGTGAACTATTGATGGGATTTTGACCAAACTTGATATAAGTATATATTATGATTCAAAGATGAACTGATTAGATTTGTACATCAAAGGTCAGAAGTGATGACAGGTATAAATGTGATGCTTGAGAACAGCTGAAGGGATTTAAATCAAAATTGGTCCAAGTATGTATAATGATGTAATAATGTGGGAGGAGGCAATTTCAATTGAATGTTATTTTGAACATGAATCGGAAAACGAACCTGTAATTTATCTGTACTTAGGCTCTGAATTCGTCCAGATCTCACACACACACACACACACACACACACACACACACACACACACACACACACACACACACACACACACACACACACACACACACACACACACACACACACACACACACACACACACACACACACACACACACACACACCACACACACGATAATTTTTAAGCGGTGAAACCACTTCAATATTTGGCTATGTCTGTCCGTCCGTCGGAAATGGGGAAGAAGAACCTTTGTAACCCACCACGTTTAATTCTAAAGGGTAATTCTAATGGATTCTAAAGGATAATTCTCATGGGTTTCGTTCGTTTCTAGGCTTTGTCTATGTCATATTAAAAATGGCAAACTGAACCGCTTCCTTCGGACATGGGTGCGATTTTATTTATTTATTTATTTACACACTTTGCCTGTCTGGCAGTCAAACAAAAATGAAAATCGTAACAAACAGGAAACTTGCTGTTTTTAAGGACGTCATAAAGGAAACAAACAGGCAAGAAGAACTAATATGACGTGTTCAATAAAGTGGTGTTAAAGACGCTGCGGCAACAGCGGTTAACCTCCAATTTTTTTTTTCTACAGCCTTTAAAATCTTCATTTTTTTTTCAATTGAATTATATATTTGAACACTGCAGAACACAAGTCACGTTTTTGGGACAAAATATTATGGAATTTTACGTCATCGCGATCATTCACATTTGCCGTTCGCAGACCTCACCCATGTCTTTGTTTCTCAAGCACGTGCAGGGGGGTAAGGTGTTCTATGATGTCTAGTTATTGTAGTATTTTTTTTTAATCCATTTTTTTTCAGTCTTTGAGGGAAGCATGTAATGCAGAAGATATTGGTTAAACGAAACAATTTTTTTTGGTTATTTCGTTCCACTAAAGTGCGTTTGTGCGTGTCCGTTCATTCTCCTGAAACACAAAAACTGACTATTTGTCAATGATATTGTAAAGATTATCACATGTTCAGTTTATCCTCGTATCACACTTGGGTAATGCCTCAGCAAACATGAATTCATGTTTTCAGCCTCTAAAGACCCCGTTCCCTTCCTCTCCGCCCTCCCCCATTGTTCTGTGGCCTTTAAACAAGAATACAAATGTCCCTTCTAGATGTGGTGGTTGGTGCGGATTACCAAGAGGTCACCGGGAATGACCGAATTCGTGGGACAAATCGTTTCAGCCGGGGACGAGAACAGCGGTATACTTCCAGGAATTTAACTTTTTGCCCCCAACCCAACCCAAAAACCCTCTCACTTTTTTTTCATCAATTTAGCATTTTCAACCAGTAAATTAACAACTCGATAATGAACAACCACATGTGCCGTTGTTACTTGTATTCGATTGATCCGGCGAATGCCCTGATGTCATGCATGCAGGACAAATTTCGACGAGGCACAAGAACTGCAGCTGGCGTTGCACATGTCCGAGGATTGTGGAGAGGAATCGGGTCAGCTTGGTACAAATGTTTGTGTGGATGTGAACATAGAAGGGAAGAAGAGAGAGGCCGAAGGTGAGAAAATGCTCTTGGGGGGGGGGGGGGGGGGTAGAGGGGAGGAGGTTGGGTTGTTTGATGGGACTGAGTGAAATTGTGAATTGTCTTCCGAAAAGTAATTTCCCAATTGTATTTGTGTCTTAAACCCCATTATTGTACATGCGATGCCACACTTGTGCAGGAGAAAAGGGAACGTCTTCGGGAGAGACTGTTGCCAAGAAGGCAGCTCTTGGAACTGATTCTGGCACAACCAACCAATCGGCTCGTCTCGAGGATGAGGACTTCCCCACACTGGGGGAAACGCTGGGAAGACCTAAAGAGGTTTCAGGGAGGTGAGGCCAGGGAACTCGCAAACATTTGCCTACAAGTGGTGAAAATGTCATAAACGTCATGTTTCACTGACACGTTGTTGTCCTCCTCTCCCTGAACCCCCCCCCCCCCAAACTTCACACCTCTTCGCAATTATCTCCAGCATCGTCTCTCTTCCCTTGCCTACCTTCCTCTTTCTCTCCGATCATTCTTCTCGATTACCCCCTCGCTTCTTGTGAAATCTCGTTCCCTTTTCAATACGAAGTTTAAAACCGAACTGCTCGTGAGAGATTGGTTCGTACCAGAATTGTCACGTTTATATATATCCAGCAGCTCAACTTCCACGAAGAGGGTGACTACTGGAGGAGACGGGCGTTTTCCAAAGGCTCGTTCCTTCGACGAAGATTTTCCGAGCCTTCCAGCAAATCCCCATATCCCTTCCCACACCAGAACATGTTCTTGGAAGCCCTCCAACGTTCCTCGAACACAGGGAATAACTCAGTCAGCCATGCAGATGAAGGACTGCACCATGCTCACCACTGTCTTGCATCCCAAGGCACCTACGCCGGCCATCACTCGCACGGGCCCGACCAATTCCAAAACCGTACCCTCAGAAAGCAAGACCACACAACCTTCCTTTGCAGCTGAGGATTTTCCAGCACTCTCGAGGAGCTCGTGCCACAGGGTGGCGAAGCCGACTACATCTGCATGGCATGGAGGTGCAGCGGTCAAGTTATCCAGTGCTGCGCCCATGTCCAAAGCGAGTGTGGAATTATGTGCCCCGAAGGTTACAACCCAACCCTCTTTCCTCAACAGACCTGGAGGAATCGCCAAAAATGATGCAGGCTTGAAAGCTTCTGCACTGAGGAAGGAGTTGGTGGAGAAAGAGAGACTCAAAATTCCAAAGAATCAGGGTACCGTGGATCATTTGGAGAGCTCCTCTTCATCCTGTACCAAAAATGATGCATCATCAAATGCTGTGCAGGAAATGTGGAGCAGAAAACCAGGGAAGAAGAAGAAGAAGAAGGGAGCGGGGTTAGCGGAAGTTGGCGAGGGCCTAGTGAAAGTTGACGAACCGAGCAAGGAATCCACGATTGTGAGCGTGATGGAAGTGAAGCTGAAGAAAGAGGACAAAACAAGGGACACGAAGACCACAAAGGATGAGAAGGAAACCAAGAGAGAACAAATTGATGTTGAGAATGAGGATAAGACTGGGCAGAAGCACGAGAAGAGTGAAAACGGTGATGACGCACCTTTGGAGGAAGTGCCATCAAAGTGGACGGAAACGAAAGGGAAGAGGAGCAAGGGAAAGAACAAGGTGAAAGGTGTTGCTCGAGGAGAATCTGGTTCCGCGACTTCTGCCGATGGCAGGTTGGATGGGGAGGAAAATCTCGAATCGAAGATGGAGAAGCGTGGTCTCACCGCTCCGGTGTTGGCAAATGGACACGTGGACGGATTGGCCAATGGTCTGACAGCATTGCAGTTGAAACGATCGTCGGCGTGCCCACCGCCACCACCGCCTGGCCTAGAGAAGCCTGAGGTGCCGGGCATTTCCTTGGAAGACTTTCCTGTGCTCGTGAATCCTCGTGCCTTAGCGAAACCCCCACCTGGTGAGATACCGTGATATTGAAAGATTGCTTAAATCTGGCTTCAAAATGTTTCCTGAAATTGTACCATAAGATGATTTTTTGCTCCTGTTGAGCTCCTGAATTTTTTGCTCCTGAAGAGCTAAGTGGTGTAGGTTGGAATATTTGCATTGTGACACTGGGGGAATGGGTCACAGGGACACCTGGGACAAACATGATGACGATCAATAGCACGAATGGCAAAAAAACATGACGTGAGGTCATTCACATTTTGCATTCTATTCAAGATCCGGTTTTGTGGGTTCAGATGCATGACTGGAAAGGTGACTTGTTTTCCATAGGCCCATCTGTATATCATTACTGACACCAAAATTGTTTGCTTCCTTAATTTATTTCATATACCTGCTTATTTGTTATCTTCCTTTCCCTTCGACTTGTCACTCATCTCAACTTCCTTTCCCTTTTCTTCTTCCTCCAACTTTCCGAGTCACTCTTTTCTCTTCCGTGTTGCTTCCTGTTCGTTCCCCCTTTTCATTTCCTACCACTCCTCCCTCCTCCTTTTTCACCCCGACATATCGGAGATGTGCCAATATGAAAAATTCCAATTTTGGACACAAATGTTTTTCTTCGTCTGCATCTTTTTCTTCTTCTTCATACCTTGTGCACTGTGTGTATCAACGACAGTATGTTCTGTTTGATGACGGTTACGCAGCTTATTACCTCCGCCAGCGAAGGTGAATGGAGCTTACGTTTCCACCTGTCTGTTTGTCTTCGACCAGGATATCTCAAAGTTGTGGACGAATTCGGATGAAACTTGGTGGACAGGTTGGGTGTGTGACAAGGAAGAATTGATTCACTTTGGTGAAGATTCGAATCCGGGTTCGGATCAGATAATTTTTTAAAAGTGATTCTTCACCATTGAGAGATCGGGTCAAAAGCGATATATAACATTTAAAAAAGTTATGGACGAGTTATGACAAAACTAGGTGGATGAGTTGGTTCGGTGACGAGAACAAGCCGATTATATTTTGGTTCAGGTCTGAATCCAGATCCGGCCTATCGGTGGATACAAAACATAAACGGTTCAGCCTGACGGAGTTATACGCTCTACCGAGTACCGTTCTAGTTTAAAGCAGTGGTCAAAACCCATTGCTACTGTTGAGATGAGAGAATGTTCAACAAACTTTATGTAACCCTACTAATTTTTTGGAAATAGTTCAACTTAAAAATCTCTCCATATTGATGTGAGGTTGCCGTCCATAATTGCTGAGCTTTGTTGTCAATTGTGGGATTGTGCCGTGTCATTTTATTTTTTCTATACAAAGTCAAGGTTCGTGGAGGAGCTAGAACACAGAATGGATCAGGATGTACCAGCACAAAAGGAACACTAGAAAGACAAGGGGGAAACACCAACAGCAGGGTTAAGGGACAAAATAGAGGGAGACTTGGACAAGTAAGGGATGTGGGGAATAATGAGGGGTCAGGGAAAATGTACGGGGTGGCCAAGATTCGATACAAACTCAAGATCCGGTTAACAGGGTAGAAAAGATCATGGGCAAATGATCAAAGAACAAATAAGTGGAGGTGAGCAGTGATCTTGAATTTTGGGAGTTTCAACAGCAGGGGGTTGCAGGCAGACCGTGTGCTCCCTGTATAAACCTGGGGGGCGGAGGGGCGGGGGGGGGGGGGGAGAAAGGGAAGGACATGGGGGGGGGCGGAGGGGCGGGGGGGGGGGAGAAAGGGAAGGACATGGGGGGGGGGGGGAGAAGGGGAGGGCGGAGGGTGCGGAGGGCACAAAGCACGGAAAGAGCAGAGGCTGCAAGACCAAAAAGGCGGTAGAAGACAGAGAGTCCACCCACCAATCTGTGACAGCCAAGTGATAGGTCCAAAGACTCAGTTTCATTGTGGGAGATTCCAATGATCTTGAAGGCCTTGGTTTCCATGGTGTCAAGCTGAGCAAGATGCGAGGCAGGGGTGCCAGCTCAGAGCAGTACTCCATAAAACTGCGGATGACGGCCTTGTAGGGGGACAAGAATTCAGGTGTCCTAAGGAAGGACTTTGCATGACGGAGGATACCCAACTTAGAAAAGACAAAAATTGGCAGCTCCAGCTGGTCTACCTATTACATGGTAATGGCCTACCTAGGCAAATCCTTGTAAGTGCACACAGACTTTCCTCAGCTGGGACATGCAAAGCAGTTGTGGACATTGGGTGGAGATCATCCAGCGAGACCATTTACTATTACACTGTTGCAGTAGAGATTCAGCCAATGACGATTTTGTTGATTTTATATTTTTGAACTGCCTGGAGGGAATCAGTGCTGTTGTGGGCGAAGAGAATGTGATTTTTCTAGGCTTCATGCAGCCATGGGGACCATTTGAGCGGCGGCTACCCGACTCGCTTCGCCAACCCGACTCGCTTCGCCAACCTGGCCTGCAACACGTCCCACCGCCAGGCTTAGCACGCTCCGTGCAAAGTGAGCGCGAAAACATCCCTCCGAGTTCCACAACCCCGTAAGCACCGTGTCTCTGTGACTGTCGAAACTCTACTGCTTTCCAGGATTATAAATCCTCCCCTTGCCCACTAACCTGTGCACACCGCTCCCATAGGCCCCTGCACATCGGGCCTTATTTGCCACCGGAGAACTTCAGCGAGAGGAACCAAGCACTAATCAAGGCTATCCGTGCCTGTCTGCTCGACGACCAAGATCGCTTCAATGAATTTCGCCGAGTCTCCGGACTCTTTCGCCAGGTAGGTTTCTTTTTCGACTGCGTGATCACAGAAACCCCTTTCAGTGGCACCGTCTCCTTTCTTTTTCCTCGAGGCATTAACTATTGTTGACAAATATACAAGTCGTATCACTAAAAAGAGTAATGTGGTCTAATCATGTCATGTTCGATGATTGATACAACCACCACCACCATTCCGATGCGCCATTGATTTATTTTGGGGCCGCACCATTTTTGTCGGAGCACTCAGATAGTCAGGTTCACGATGTTTTTTTCGTTCAAAATTTTTGGACATTAGTAAAACTATAGATTTTTGGAATATTCAGAGCATGAGGAATCCAAAAATTAATGTTGGCATTTGCGAATTAATTTTGCTGAAAATGACACTCAGGACAGTGATGAAGATCTGTAAAAGCATATTCCTGAATGGTATAGACCTAGTAGATCCTGTGTATAGGACTTATAGTTCAATCTGATACTAACAAGGCTGCTTTCTTGCTTTATAAACCCATACCTATAACTTCAAAGGACTTGCAATATCATGTATTATGTAATACAGTTATATCACAAATATAAAGACAATGGTTTTCATTTACCTTTGTTTGTTGCTTTTCTATAATCCTGAGCACTATTTTGAGGCCTTTATTGGATTCCTTGACCCAGAAAACATAGGATTAGCATATTTAATTAAGTTTGCAGGTTGACTAGAAGCCGAGATAGCGCAAAATATGTATTTTATGGTGGCCATTTTGAAAATCCAAAATGGCGGCCATGCTGGTGTCTGTGCAAATGCCAACATTGGTTTTCGGATTCTCCATGCTCCGATTCCAAAAATGTACAGGTTTGCTAATCTCCCAAAATTTTGAACGAAATTATATTTGTTAACAGTGAACCTGAACCTTTGTCGGCAAACTTTGATCTGTTGGTCATTGTGTTCCTCAGGGCATGACGTCGGCTGAGGCCTATTATCAGCAATGCAGGGAACTCCTGGGGAATTCGAGCTTCCCCTCCATTTTCCCTGAACTGCTCATCCTTTTGCCTGACCCCGAGAAGCAATGCGAGCTGCTGTCTGTACACGGGCTTTGGATGGAAACGCACGAAAGCTGCAGAACCACGAAGCCCGTTTCAAAGGGCGGCAGGCGGGCGAAGCGGAGCGCCCGGGCCGGTGACGACCTCGAGAAGACGGAAAAATCTCTTCCGGGGTGCAGCACCTGCCAGCGATGCGGCCAAGTGCTCGGACACGAGGACGTGACGTGGCATGCCGAGAGACACATGGACACGGACTTTCCTCAACTTGGACACGCATAGCATTTGTGGACACTGGCTGGAGATAACGAATCCAATTTTTTTTTCTGGTCTTCCACAATTGGCTTTGACAACAATCACGTCTTTTGCCAATTTATTGTTTACTCTCTCCACACCCTCCCTTTCCTCTCCCAAGTTAGCCGAGCTTGCCTTGACTAATTTTTCAGTGAGAGTCAAGGGTTAGCGATTTTAGCAACCTGTTGAAGGGGAATCAACCTTTTGGTTTCGTGAAATCATCCCGAATCTGTTCCCTCCCCACTTCTGCCATTTTGTTCAAACATCATCACGTCTCGCTGTCAACGTACATCCTTCCGGCCACTTCGCTCGGTGTTCTCCACTTGTCACGATGTTGAAACTTTATTCCCCCTCTCCTCGGCTGGCATCTCTTGCTCTCTATTTATATCAGATCAAGTTCGTCCCCTCGTGCTTTACACAAAATACATTTGCTCTTCATTCAGGCTAATTTTTGGCGGTTTAGGTATTTCGGTTTTTGTTGTTGCAGAAAAATGATTCGATAGCGGTTTCTTGTAGACCCAGAGAAGTACATGTTTTCAGGACTGAGCAGTGGGGTTTATCCTTTTTGAAATGTAAACCAAATGTTTTCGGGATGAGATGTCGCCTTCGGGTTTTCCAAACAAGTTGGCGATGGACCTGCAGCGCAGGAAACCGATAAATAAATTTAAAGGATTTTTTTTTTTTTAACCTGGGATTTTTATTTTTGAGGATGAAATGCCCTTCTTTGGAAATGCATTTTCAGGATGTTCTTGGAGCCTCTCTTCAAGTTGGCTCACTCTTCACTATTCCTGGCTCATGGCCGAGGCTGCTGCGAAGACTTGGGGCCTGTCGTTTTCTTCCTCTCCTGTTTTCATTATTCCACCACTGCTCCAGTGGTTTTGATGAGTAAAGAAAAAGTCCAGTGGGGGAAGTTGCTTAAATAATCTTTTCAGTTTCAAGGCTTGTTTGGCACGTTGATTCGAGTCCGGCTCAGGTTCGTCGCGAACTTCCTGGTATTTGTGCAGCTCAGATAGAATGAGGGATGGTAACATGAATACAATGGCCTTTTTTTTGTTGTTCTAGTACTGTGTACCTCTCAATTGGCTGTGATGCAGTGCCCTTCCAGAGGGTGGAGATCCTTGACTAACTGGATGGATCTCCAGCTGCCCTCAACACATGGAAGCTTTGTTGATTTTTTTTTTGGTTCCTGTTGCATTGATCTCCCTACCCTTGCATACCTACTAAGTAGATTGCCCCTTATTTTACTTGTGGTTTTAAAGACTGTGTACACGAGGGAGCGACATCAGTAAACATCTTTATTTAAGGAAATAAACCAAAAGACGATTCAACGCCATGCGCAACGTGGATTGAAAATAAAAAAAAACATGATGCAGCTGTTTTTGAGCGTCATCTATTTTTGGCATTTCCGAACTCTCCACTCGGGTTGGAACCAAAATAAGCTTCACAAACATAAACATCGTCATACAACACCCAATGAAAGTTTAAAAGACTCAGGATTGACTAGAATATGCGTATTACCACATAAGAGACAATGATCACCGCCGTTCACCTTGAATAATTTACCTCTTGTAACTCAATGTCAACTATTTGGTGGATTTACGTGGTTCTTCGTATGTTTTTGGCACAATCTATCAGGACGTCAAATCCACCATAATCCGTGGGGTTGTGGTTACGGTGTGGACGACATTACAGTAGCCACGATATCAAACATGGTAATGGCCTACCTAGTCAAAGCCTTGTAAGTGCACATTTGGGAATTCGGTACAGGAGGAATAGCTTCCTTAAGGCAAAAGGTTGGAATTGAACATTGTCGTTCACCGGCTGTGCAAACGTGCATCTGAATCTGGCTGGGATTTTTAAATTCTAAAGCGTACGAGGAACATGCACGCACAGTCCATGGATGAAGGTATAAAACTTACAAGGCACAGGTGAGGGTACGAGCTTGGCACTGTACAGAATTTGCAATACGGCTGTGGCTCATCGAACGCGATTTGAGCGAACAAGCACCTGTCAGCTCGAGCAGGTAAACGAGTGCTTATCTACGAACGGCATTTGCGGTACTACGAGTAGTATATTATCAAACCATGAGCTTAGCGGGAGTGAGATCCCAAAAATGTTTTAAAAGCAAACTATATTTTGTAAATACAGTTGGACGCCGCTATTCGGGGGTTCCGCGCATTCGCGAGTGATAAATTGCGACATGCTTCGATATTCGCGGCCATGTGTCCTGCGAATTCCCGTTTGCTCCTCGACATTCGCGATTCGGGAACCAATCCCCCCACCATTCGCCGTTTCGCAATTTAGCGGCACTTTCCAGGAACGTATCCCCCCACGAATAGCGGGGTCGACGTGTATGCTTTCCAGATCAAAAACTCAGAGGTGAAGGTGCTGTGCCAATGTCATGTTCCGATAAGGAGATTGTCATTGCTAGTTGCGTACAAGTTATCGGTGACCTCGCAAATACACCCTGGAGAGGCGCTGACGGCGCAAGCCCCCATCCCGGACTGCTCGTTGGGATTTCATCAGAACATGAACCCCTGCTCCGAAGTACCCGATATAATCGATAAGCATACGTCTGAAACCATTTCGCTAAAACAAACGGAAATGTACAGATGCCCTGAGCGAAAGGTTTCATAAAAAAACGACATCGTACAAACACGACCCAATTACGAATTAGGCCGCCCCATCGGTGCCAGCATAATTATACAAGGCAAGTGCATCCTAATTTGGCTAAAAAGATTCATTCAAAACCTCGCCTTAGAATCTCAAGATTGAAAGAAGAGTGAAGCTACCAATCACTAATTATATTAATCATGAATAAGCTCAAAGCCAAAGATTAGTCAACTTGATAAGGATTCAGAAAAGCATAAAAATGAGTGAAGGGGTGGGTCTTGCATCCAATTCTAAAATATAAGCATTCAATGATAATCAGGCTCGGTCCCTCACGCAAAATTACATTCTCGAGGTGCTAATTGACAGGAAGGAGTGTGTAATGACTAATAGGAAGGTGTGTGGTAACCCTCCTGTGCAGCTGCCGGCATGGAGAAGGGAGAGCTGTGGAACGCATCGCCGGACTCCGTTGCGTTCCCGGTTGAATACGGGCCGCTGGTGGGTTGGTCGTAGCTCTCGTACGAGTTGCTGGTTTGGTATCTCTTGTAGGCTTTGAATGCCAGCAGGGCCTAGCAGCGAAGGGCGGAGTGCAAAGGGGAAGACGAGTTATCATCACTGTGCTGCACAGGGCTGTTATGGTTATCCATTACTTTGTTACACAGGTATAAGATGGCAACCTTCACGTAGACCACCCTGTTAGGTGCAGACATGCTAAACGAAGGATTCGATGCAATTCACCAAATTACAGGCAGCGCTGTCACTTAGCTGTGTAATTTAGACTCGGACCTGTGATCTGCCATTTTCCGTAACGCAAGAAGAAGAACACCATGTTACAATTACAGGTGGGCACAAAGGAATACAACAGTTTGCGGGTAACGATCATGCGGTCAGACTCGCACAACTACATTTTCGCTGTTAGGAGTAACTGTAGATTGGCCAAGATAGAACAAGCAGGAAGACTAACCCAGACAAAGATGGAAAAGAATGAGAAGGTGATGGCAGCTCGTGCGTTATTAGCGGAACCATGATCCACATATGCCTGCTGCCGCTGCCAATTGTCGGTGAGCACGCAGAAACAGATGAACCACAGGAAGGACCAGATACCTGTGAATGAACAAACAGATTACAACCTGGGTATAACTAATCATATAATTAACTTATCATTGGAATCGGCTTTCTTTTGACTAGGGATCTAATACCAGAGAACCAGAGCTCGGCGAACATGATGTTTTTTTGAGTGTGCAAGGATGTTATGTAAGGAGACCAGGCCTCGAGCACAGTGAATGCCATGGCAGCCAGGAAGGCGAAGACCCCGATGGCCACACCAAATGAACACGTACTGACAGGGCCAAATGTGCAGTAAGAAGTAGAAGAACCTGCATCAGAAATGCAGGCGAACACAACGACAGCAAACACCTGGGAAGGTCAGGGATGGAAGTAGACAGGTAAGCCGAGTTAAACTCATGGCTGACGTGATACGGCATTGTTGAAAGATCATGTCACATACATCAGCACCCTGTGTATCCATGTGTTCGTTTCGCCATTGTCACCCATCTGCACAGAGTGGGTTCATCAAAAATGTAGTGGTCTGCGAGGGTCATTAACCAGTGTGGCAGCTACATTCAAGTGTAAGGTGTGCACAGAGGGAGCTGCAGATGGAGGAAATGTTGAGTTGGATCTTGGAGATGGCGTGAAGCTGGAAAGTGTGAAAACATTTTGCTACCTCGGGGAAGGAGAAGGTGGAAGGTGGATCAGACTCGGCAATGGTTGCTCGAGTGAGATGTGCATGGAAGAAGTTTCGGGAACTGAGTGGCATGCTGATGAGGAGGGGAGTATCGTTGAAGCTGAAGGGAAAGGTGTATGGTGCATGTGTGAGAAGTGTTATGATTTATGGGAGCGAGACATGGGTAATGAACGTCGAGCAGCAATGAAGGCTGGAAAGGGTGGATGTGCGGAGGGAGTATCGTTGAGAGAGAGGAAGACAAATGATGAATTGTGAAAGATGATGGGAATAGAGCCTGTGATTGATGCTGTGAAGAGAAACAGGTTGAGATGGTTTGGTCATGTGTTGAGGAAGGATGAAAGTGACTGGTTGAGAAGAGTGATGGAAATGAATGTAGAAGGAAGTAGAAGACGGGGAAGACTTGGCTAAAGATGGTGGAAGATGAAATGCGGGCAAGGGGGTTAACAAGGAGAGATGCAGAAAATAGGGCAAAATGGAGAAGATTGTCATGGCTATTGTCAAGATAGATTGTCACCTCCGCTCTAGCAGGGAAAATGGCCTTAAAATGCCTGTTGTTGTTGTTATCCCCATACAACAACATGCATTTTAAGGCCATTTTCCCTGCTAGAGCGGGGGTTAGCCTTGCGGTCCCCATGACAATCTTCTTCATTTTGCCCTATTTCCTGCATCTCCCCTTGTTAACCCCCTTGCCCGCATTTCTTCCTCCACCATCTTTAGCCAAGTCTTTCTCGGTCTTCCCCATCCTCTTCTTCTTTCTACATTCATTTCCATCACTCTTCTCAACCAATCACTTTCATCCTTCCGCAACACATGACCAAACCATCTCAACCTGTTTCTCTTCACAGCATCCATCACAGGCTCTATTCCCATCATCTTTCGCAATTCATCATTTGTCTTCCTCTCTCAACGATACTCCACACATCCACCGAACCATTCGCATTTCCACCCACCCTTTGCAGCATACCCTTTCCCCATACCGAGCAGAAAAATACCGTTCGGGTCTCGAGAACACATGATCGTCTGTCATGACCATCTTGTCCACCCCATGCAGTCTCTCCTGCCCCCCATTCCTCCCCACACCTATTATTTGTCCGCCTCCTTATGTTTTGGCCTTCTGCTGTGCTGTTGCTGTGTCCCGTCCCCCCTCTCTGCTGTTACTTTTGTCTTGTTTCAGCCTGAGTGGTTCAGTGTACTAGTACTGGCTCTTTCATGAGCCTCGACTATGTATACGAAAAAACAAAAAACAATTTTCAAACCATAATCTTTCCGACACTCGTTAACCCACCTCATTCAAAATTCCCATCTTTTCCCTCCTCAGAGTTTGCTCCGTATCCATATTGTCCAACTCATGCTTCCTCCACCTACCTCTCATTTGTCCAAGTGTCCCTCTATTTTGTCCTTCAACCCTGCTGTTGGTTTGCCCCCATCCCTCTTTCTACTGTTCCATTTGTTCCGTTGCTTCCTCATCCGTTCAGTATTATGACTCTTCCATGAGCCTCAACCTAGTATACAAAAATATTTGGCTTAAAGGTAAAAAAAAAAAAAAACAAGTCACGGGAGCATCTCACATCACGGAGCCTTGGTGTGATACACAGATTACAGTAGATCTGAGAACGAACTACCAATATATTAAAGTAGATATGCATGTGCACACAACACACACATACCAATCACAATAACTTCTCATGTCCCTTTGGGAACGGGCGAGACAAATCGCTTTTACAACCACGTTTAAATCCCTGGTGTTGGGCTAGCGGCTAGGGTGCCGGCTTAGGATCCAAGGATCCTGGGTTCGAATCCCGGTCGATCGCTGAATTAACGCCAGGGGGGTTGACTCAGCCTGTCATCCTTCCGAGGTCGGCTAATTGAGTACCAGTTCACTGGTAATTCCCTGTTTGTCGTTAAAGGCGGCAAAAAGGGTTGGCGCCAGGAAGGGCATCCGGCCGTAAAACATTGCTTCAAATAGGGGACCGAAAAACAACAACAACTACGGTTCCCGAAAAAGGCCAACCCCTGCTTTGCGGGGAAAAATGGCCTCTAAAGGTGGTTATTTTTTATATATATAACCACGTCGAGTAGACCGGGTGCATCTGGCAGTGACATCATAAAGTTCTAATAAATGTTATGCTGCAAGGTCTGATATAATTATGCCATTTGTCATCGTGTCATTCATTAAATCATTTGTTGGATCATTCGTGATTGATTTTTCATTTTTTTGAAAAATGAAACGTCAGAAGTTTTTCCTTTTTTCGAAAAAGTTTTTCGTTTTTTCTCCACGTCAGAAGAAAAAGGTAGCTCCAGCACGATACTCATCACCAAAGCACAGACAGACAACCATCGTTGCAAGTGGCAGATTTGACGCACAAGACGCGATGCATTCAGATAGGCCTAACGTCGTCACGGGTAGCTCGAGGCCCACGAGGAAACAAATGGACATGAGGATCGTTTTGCGCAGAAACACACAGGAAACATTGTCCTCGATTCACGTGATACCGACGTCAGCCTTTCCGAGCGTGGTTTCACAGGATGACTTGCCAAAGCCTGTGGCGAAAATGTGTGAACGCAAGTAAGCCAAACTTCGCAAATATGGTCCAAGTGTCCCAGAAACACCTCAATCCCATTTCATGCATCGACATGTGATAACACTTCTTCCTCTGCCAGACGTGGGATAGGAAAGAGCTTCAGGAAGTGCTTTGGGAGCCACGGTGGATTGATACAAGATTTGGGCAAAGGTGAGACCTCATGACTGGGACGACGCAGATTTACTTAAATCTTCTGGAATATTCAAGTATATCTGCCAACATGGCTGCCTTTCAAGTGACCCTCTGATGTTCCGCATCCAACCGAGACATCGTCGGGCGCTCATAATGGAGTCGAGCCCACGCTCTGTACGTCGTCAATACAATGAGGTGGAGTCATGAGGTGTCATTGGTTCCAATCCTCAAGTCATTCTGTTCGGTTCGCGAGGCATGTTGGGAAATAATTCCATCTGTGGCTGCACACAAACAATTCAGAACTGTAACAGTGGTATCCACGGAGATAACAACCCACAATGCACCTCACTCTTACGTGTAACAGTAAGCTCTTGTAAATGTTTGCTCACGAGGTATCTTTTCCATGTGGAATACATCAATCGGTTTCTCTTTCTGAATCTTCCAACTTTTAACTCAGGGGAAATAGCCTGTTACCGTGAGAGTGAGCGAATGCCTTGTGTGCCCCCCCCCCTTTATGTAAAGAAAATATCCAGTTGCCTCCCCCTTTATATGAATGAATGAATGAGGCCATTTTCCACCCGCTAGAGTGGGGGTTAGCCTTGCGGGCCCCATGACAATCATCATGGTTCCCATTTTGAGGCAATGTTTTTATGGCCGGACGCCCTCCCCGACGCGAACCCTTAGTCACCTCTTACAATGCGCAGGGATACGGTGTACCTATGCTGAATCTGGGTACACACCGGGATCATTCATCCCAACAAGCTGGTACTCAATTTGCCGACCTCGGAAGGATGACAGGTTGAGTCAACCCCCCTGGCATTAATTCAGCGATCGATCGGGATTCGAACCCAGGATCCTAGGATCCCAAGCCGGCACCCTAACCGCTAAGCCAACACCAGGCTATATCCTTTATACAAAGAAAATTATCCAGTTGACCCACCCCCCCTTAATATAAAGAAAATTATCCAGTTGCCCCCCCTTTATATAAAGAAAATTATCCAGAAAAGGGAAAATTATCCAGTCCCCCCCCCCTTTATATAAATAAAATTATGCAGTTGCCCCCCCCCCCCTATTAAATATTCAAACCTGACCGTGGCAAATATATATATATACATCACTCTGCCCTTTGTCCGTCCAGGTCACCTGATCTCCCCCAGCCTCACGGGGTACGAGGTCAATGCTACCTGTGCCCATGACCGCTTCACGGGTACCGCCAGCATGCATGTAAAATCTGGTGGACATCGACCAAATGTTTCTCCATTCCCTCACTCTCATACATTAAATAAACAAACAAACAAACGTTCCCTTCCAAGGAACTTCAACGTAGGAGGCCACGAGGCCCATCAAGCCTATACAATGATTGCCAACCTATCGTGGTTTGCTCATGCTATATTATTTTTAAATATTGAACATCAAGTATGTAAGCAGTACGTACCATTTAAACATTATTTTGTACCAGCATAGGTACCCAGCGTCGCCGGGCAACGCAGGATCCCTCCTCCTCCCAACCCTTCCCCTCCCTCATCTCACCCCATCTCCAAACTCTTCCCACCCCACCCCTCCTCCTCCCAACCCCGCTCCCCCAAGGCCCTCCCTCCTCCCATGACACCCCCAGAGCCATAGAACACCAGACTTTGGCGAACTCGATTTGAGCGAAAATGATCGTGATTGGAGGATACGTGATCACATGACTGCAAGGCGCCATCTTGTTACCCATCTTCTCTGAACGAAATGTTAAATTGTGTACATCTTTGTGAACTCCGTCATATTTACACGTCGTCGTCATTATAATTTTTCATTCTGAAGTCGGTTTTGGGGTGGAAAAGATGCCGTGCTGTTCATAGAATCAGGACAAATAAGAAGTAAATACGTAAATGGTAATTGATCTCTGCTGAGAGAGGGGGGTTCCCTTTATCTAAGGGCGGATCATTTAACATTTAAATATTTACTTCTTATTTGTTTTAACTTTCTCCCCACCCAAGCAGTTCGCTAAGTTTGTGCTGAAATGATCGATTACACGCTGAGAGTTGTACCACGTGACATGATCGAATACAATCTTATAACGGACAATCTGTTCTGTTATGAATGTGATACAAGTTGTGGTACAAATAGTAAAATAATCTGTACGTGCCAACACGCATACGTCATGTATATGTATCACAAATTATTACCTCCGACACCGAAGGTGGATAGAGCTAATGTTTTCACCCCTGTCTGTGTATTTCTGTCTGTTTGTTTGTTTGTTTTGTTTGTGAACAGGATATCTCAAGAAGTTGTGGACTGATTTGGACGAAATTTGGTGGACATGTTGACTGTGTGACAAGGACGAACGCATTCGATTTTGGTGAAGATCTGACTCGGGATCCGGATAGGACAAGTTTTATTTTGATTTTAAGTGATTCTTAAGCATTGAGTGATAGGGTTAAGTCACGATATTATATAGCATGACATTTCAAAACGTCATGGATGACTTACGACAAAACTTGGTGGATGAGTTGAGGAAGTGACAACAAGTCAATTCGATTTTGCAGGATCGGATCCAGATCCGGCCTATCAGTGGATACAAAATGTGAAATTTCAAAGCCCTCGTCCTCTCTCTGATCTCTCGATGTCTCCATGTCTCTCGGTCCCTGCTCTCAAATGTTGTGTTTGTGTCCTTCCCCCTCTCTCCCCATCTTGTCTACCGCTCCCGATGTTATATGTTTTATGTGTCGGTTTGTCTTTCTGTGTGATTAATGTTCGCTCTTTCACGAGCCTCGATCTTGTATACAAAAAAAAAAAAAAAAAAAAAAAAAATGTTCAGCCTGGCGGAGGTATTAATTGTACCGAGTGCTGTTCTAGTTACATATATGGGACCACACAGAATCATGAGTGGATCCTACATTACATGCATGAATAATATTACTACCATAAAATAACCCATGAAACTTCACGGAATGTGACGTGTTACGTGACGTTTTATCTCAGTTAAGGCAAGCTGAGAAACAAGAAACCTCATCTGTGACTTGGCATACCTGGTGCATTCAAATCCCAAGTTATTAAAAAGCTCGGCTCATAGCAAAGGGTCTTGGGGGTCCAATGGTGTCTTGAGGGTCTAAAAGTGTGTCTTCAGGGTTGAGGATGCAATGGAGTCTTGAGGGTGCAATGATATCTTGAAGGTGTAATGGGATCTTGAGGATGTAATGGAGTCTAATGGGTGCAATATCTTGAAGGTGTAATGGGATCTTGAGGATGTAATAGAGTCTAATGGGGTATTGAGGATCTGAAGTGTCTTGGGGGTCTCCAGGGGTTAAAGGGTCTAAAGTGTCTTGAGGGTTTAATGGGGTTTTAATGGTCTTGAGGGGTTAAAGTGTCGAAAGGGTCACGAGGGGTTAAATGGTGTAAAATGTATAATGGCATTGAGGGGTTTAATGGGTCGAAAGGGGCCTTTCAATAAGAATTGAAATTTAAAGCTCCGAGTGTTTAAGGGACTAGGGGTCTAAAGTCAAAGGCCTGTGAAACGTTCTAAGGGATTTTAAAAGTCTCAATGGTACTGTTATGAATTTGGTAGAGCAATATCTAGAGCTAGGTAGATCTGAATAGGTAGGTATTCGGCTGTCGTGACAGGGACTCTACATGTAATAAGTTCTTGATGTTTAGGCGTTTGTCGGGGTAAGATGTATGATTGTGGATCTACCTGGAGGTCCGAGTGTTAAATAGTGAGGGATTAAAGGTAACGCCCCTGTGAGTCTCACCTGGTAGTCAAACCTTTGTCCATTATGGCACTGCAAGCCACATAAACATTAGTTAGGTCCTTAGCGCAACATTAAATAATTCCCTTTCCCTGACATTGACTTCGTAATAAATAGACAGGAAACCAGGCCAAAAACACCGCCACGGTTGGCCGCCGCCGTTCGCACCTCAAAGGCCTACCAACCTCGCGTGTTACGTGTTACAAAACGACCGCGGGGGGGTCGCGGACGGGAGATGTCAGGAGTCGCATGCCGCAGAGGGCGTGACCTGGGCGAGTTGGGAGGCTGTGATTGGCTGAGGAGTGCGCCAATGTGACGTCATCGGCCACCAATATATGCGACGGTCGGACGCCATTTCGTGGCAGACGCAGGAGACACCAGAGAGTTCGTAGGAGTTGGTTGGAGCACACAGTCGACGCAGAGACACAGTTGGTGGAAAAGCTCCCCGAAGGCAGTTGGTGGAAAAGCTCCCCGAAGGCAGTTGGTGGAGAGTTCGTTCACACACCGAGCACACCAAGCCCACAGAGCACGCGGCAGTTCGTTGCAAGTCGAGCCCTCCGTTGAACCATTGGTGCACGGGCCTTGTGGAGATCGTCCTCGTGTGAAGCTGCTGGCCACGCGTCGGACGCGTGGTGCTTGGAGCGGGGCCTCGTGGAGCTTGGAGCGAAGGACCTGGTGGTGTGCGATCGGGCCAAAAGGAGCGGTGTGGACGGCCGCCACCAAGATGACGAAAGACAGATAAGCCGCATCCGCGTACATTTGAACGACGTGACGTGTTATTTTTGTATGCATAATCTCCCTCGTATCGTGTTTGCTGTCAGTCGTGTGGGGACGTCCCGATTTAGAGTTATTAGATTTACCGGCGCGGCTTTTTCACTGTATTACTATTCGATAATAAATCCTTATATTATTTTCTGTATATATATCTGAACGCAGTTTTCCTGGGTGTTTGATTTTAATAGGTAAGGTTGCGGAGCCTTCGCTGTGCCCCGCCATTCCGCGCGTTTGTGTTGAACTTGAGTCCGCCATTGAGTGTTCGCCTCGGGAGTTAAAGTCTCGCAAATCGGCCATCCGTAACTGTGGTGTTAATCACAGTTGCGTAACAAGTGGTGTCAGGAGTGTAGGATTTGAACCCGTCGGACAAATTTTTTTTGTCCGCGGCGAGACATCGACACGGTCGGACAAATTTTTTTGTCCGCGGGGAGAAATCGACACGGTCGGGCGTACATTGCGCCCGACGTTCGAACGCAAAATTTTTATAGTTGAGGCGGAGAAATTTGATAATCAATTGGGCAAACGGAGCGCGATATCGCGTCTTCGTCAAATTTAAATTGTTTCAGGAATTATTAAAATAAATACGCGCGCGGGGAACGACCTTCCGAAAAGCGGATGTCGGAGGTCGACGAGATGGAAGTACGCAGCGAGGCCTCCGTCAGCGTTGGGAGTGAGCCGGAAATAGGGGAATTAGATGTCGAGGTGAGCCTTGGAACCTCCCCCGTCCCGAGCACCAACTTATCCCCCTCCCCCACCGGGGAGTCGGGAGCAGTAGGAACGGCCCCGACAACCGACCAGATGTTGGGTCAATTGCTTCGAAAAATTGAAGGGATGGAAAAGAACGGTGAGCGAGCCAGTTGGGAATTGAATGAACAAATGAAGTCGCAGGGGAAGGAATGGAGGGAAGGAATGAAGGGAATGAGTAAGGATATGGGAGAAATGAAAAGTGGGTTGGAAAATAAAATGGAGTCGCAGGGGAAGGAATGGAGGGAAGGAATGAAGGGAATGAGTGATCGATTGGAGGGACACATTGAAGGAATGGGAAATAAAATTGATGGGTTAAAAGGGGAACTGAATGCCCAGAGTGATAAAATTGAAGGATTAAAGGAGGGATTGAAAGAACAAATCGAAGGGATGGACAGCAAAATCGATGGATTGGAGGGAAAAATGGAGGTGATGAATGAACAAATGAATGAACAAGGGAATGAAATAAAGGAAAGGAATGAACAATTGGAAGGAAAAATTGGGGAAATGGCACAGCAGCTGGGGGAACGAATTGATGGCATAGAAGGGAGAGTGCAAAACCAAATTACGGACAGACTGGGGAAATTTGAGGGTAAAGTAGAAACTCAAATGGGGGAGATGGAAAAAGCCATAGGGGTGGAAATTGAATTGAAACGGGAAGAATTAATGTCAAAAATAGAGGAGGGCGTGACGCAGGCTGTCCAAATGGGGGAAAAGTTGGAGGGTCAGATTGGTGCCACAAATGCTCGAATTGATAAAGCAAATGGGGACCTGGAAGGCTATCGGGCCGGGTGGATGCCAGAATGCTACAGCAGAGTGAGGAATGGGGACTGCTCAACCGACAGGGGGGCAAATTGGCCGAGGAGGTGAGGGGGTTGGAAACCCGCATAAAAGAGCAGGAGCAAGGGTTAATTGAGAAAGGCCTGTGGGGGCCACTAATGGATAATGAAAGGGTGAGTGATTTTATGCAGGAGCGACTGGAGATCTGGGACAATACCATCAAGAAGGAGGTTGGTCGGGTTCAAGAGAGCCTGAAGGAAGAGGTGAGTAGGTCGGTTAAACATCTTCAGGACCAGATTAAGGTGACCCAGGAGACCCTCACCACGAGCCACATTTGGACACCAGAGGCTCCGAAACGGAATACCCAGTTGGGGGGGTGTTTTGGCCCCGGACTGGATTTGGACAGAGAGGAATCGGGGAATAGAGTCTCTGGAAAAACAATCCCCCTCGTACATTTTGACGGATCAGGGAGCCTCGAGGCTTTCCTGACACAATTTGAGTGCGTGTCTCAGCTCAATGGTTGGGGAGAGCGGGAGCGCATGGGGAATATGGTGGCGACACTGCGTGGGTCAGCCGCCGACGTGTTGAACGTAGTCCCAGAGGGAATATTGACCAGCAAGGCCATTTGTGAGGCCTTGAATAACAGGTACGGGACAGGCGCAAGGTGCGACCTGGTCAGGGCACAGCTGCTGCATCGCAGGCAAAAGCCTAATGAGACGTTGCAGGAGCTGGCCCAGGATATATACCAATCGGTGAGGATAGCATACAGGGACCTACCAGCACAGGCGTGGGACAAGCTGGCGATAGAAAAATTTATGGCGGCTCTCCCTGATCCTGAGGTCCGGACGTTGGTGGAGTTACAGGACCCACCCACGGTGCACCGGGCAGCGGAATGCGCGGCGAGACTGACCTTTTTGAGAAGGTCGAACCGCGCATCGGAGAGGGCACCTGTGACGGTACGGCAGACCGAGGTGCGGGATCGGGAAAAGCCAGAGGATGACATCGGGCGAATGTTAAGGGGAATCAGCCGCCAGCTGACAAATTTGATGGGGGGACAAATTGCAGGGAGCGAGTCACGACAGGGTGGTCCAGGTTGGCCATCAGGACGGCCTGATTTTTATCGGGCTGGGCCGGGAGAAAGGGGGGCTCCACCTGGCTACCAGAGGGGTCCGTTCTTGGGGACTTGTTTTAGATGTGGGAGAAGAGGGCACAGTCAGAGGAATTGTCGGCAACCATATGGGCCCCCACCTCCTGAGAGGCTTCGCAGTCCAGAAAGGAGGGGGCCCCCAGTAGGTCCACAGGCGCCAGACAGAGGACCACCACCTCGGCCTGGGCCAATAGCAATAGAGTGTGCAGGAAACTAGAACGAGCCGAGCATATGGGCCATGCTCGGCTGGCATGTGTATGGCAAAGCATCTTTCTTTGGTGAGGTTAGTAAAATGTGACAAATGGTTGGCATGGGTAATCTGTGGGTTAGATGGAAATTTAAGGGTGGATTTTGAAATGCCATGGTGGACACTGTACAGTGACGCCATTATTGATCCAGGTGTGTAGACCAAAGTGTTGGAGGCTGTGATGAAATTAATAGGGTAGTAAGACACAGCTTTCAACTGGTTGCGGGGGCAACTGTGCTGATATTTGGGACGCGGGATCCTGGGGATGCAGTTGTGTAGCCTGAGGGTCAACGTGGTGCTGTGCATGTCCGAGGTGTGTGGACCATGTCTTCTGGGTGAGTCTCCTGGTGGAGCATGGCTGTTGACTGGACCTTGGTGTGGTCAAGTGTGGGTGAGCACTGGGGGGCTGCAGTTCTGTAGTCGGACTGGGGGATGATGGGGAGGTGCAGGGGACGTGGCTGTAGGGATGCCACGCACTGCGACCGTGCCCCCCAGGGCCGAGGTTGTGTGTGCGGTAGTGTGTGTTGTGGCAGCAAGTGCTCACCACATTGGCCAGCTGGGGCTGCTGCAGCTGTGTTCCTCGCAGGGGGGCCGAAGGATGGATGGTGGGTCGCACCCTTATGGGCACTCATGGGCCATGTTGGCGTTTTGACTGCTCACCTTGTCCCGGTGACCCTTGCACGGTAGAGGTGCAGAGCTGACGTGGCTGTAGGTAGTTGTGTAGCGATGATCACCGTTGGATGCGGATCCACATACCTGCCAGTGTAGTGGGGACAAAAGAGAAATTTGGAAGTATTTGGTAGGCCCAATGTGAAATTTTGGGATTGTGAAGGGTGGATGACGCTCTTGGACCTGACCAACCTGCAACTACCTGCACTTGAGGTGAGTGTTTTGAGGAGTACTGTCCCAGGCTTCAGGATTTGCTTTGGAAATTGGGGACATGTAATTTGGAGTTGGGAGGTGAGAGCGAGTGATGACATGGCCGGTGAGGGGATGGAATGGGAGCCACAGTGTCTTGTGGGTGGCGTATGTTTTGTGTTGTGGTTAGGTGTTTTGATGTGGTCGTGAGAGTGGAACCTGGAGAGTGAGTGATGATTATTGGAGATAATGAGGGGCGATAATTGTGCTTTTTGGAAATGTGCTAATGGAAATGTGTAAGGATTCAATGATTCGAACTGTGAATGGGATTTCACATTGGCAGGCCATGGCAAGCCTTGTAACACCTTTTACACCATCTATGAATTGTACTGAATTGTGCTGAGTTGTGTGGAGAATTGAATGGCAGCGGGGGAGGAAGTGTGTTTTGGGGTCTTGTGGGTGGGGAAGGTGTGTGTGTCCGCAGGTACAGAGCAAGCTCTGAGGAGCGATGCCTGCGGGCCCCCCTCTGCGGCAATTACCCCTGGCAGCCGGTGGTAACTGGAAATTGGAGCTCGTCGGTGGAGGGTCTGGTTGGGCGCCGCGGGGGGGAGGAAGTCCCCCGGTGACCCGTGTTGCTGCGCGAAAGCAGGAGGCAAAGGAGCCTGGTGTGTGTGGAGACCCTCACCGGCGAGGTAACGGCGGAAAGGGGCTGTTGGGCTGTCACGGGGCCAAGAGGTAAAGGGGGGGGGGGGGCAATGAACTTGTAAGTCGGTTGACTTGTTTTTGGGACTGCAGGCACCACAGCCTGATGCGCCCCCACCATCTTTTTGTGCGGTACCTCCCCGCTGCCTAGTTGAGGAATGCACACCCACGTGAATGACATCAATGCCATGGTCCTGCAGGGGGTGTATTGAAATAAGTGCTTTGTTGATTTTTGAAATGCCTTGATGACCTATGGAATGAGAATGAGTGGTTAAGGGGTCTGTGTTGCATGAATGTGGGCGAAATCCACCGAGCCGTGTCACTCACCTGTAACATCTGGACAGGGCCGTGGAAAATTTAGGGGGATGCATTGGGGATGGCCCCGCAGGTAAGGTTGTGTCTTGTGGCATCCACCGGGGGACGCGGTCTGTAGACCGGGGTATGTACAAAGGTTAGAGTTTTGAGTTTGGAAAGATGGTTAAGTTTTGTGGTTAAGTTAGTGTTGTGTGTTGTTGTTTCCTCCCTCCACAGGAACAACGAAGAAAATGTACATACTTGCATGATGGTTAAGGGGTTCAGCATGTTAAGGAAGTGTAGGTAGGTAGTCCGACTCACTTCCCACAGCCCTTCCTGATTTATTTCATAGGTTAATTAAGTGTGTGACAGTAAGTGTTAAGGCTGGAATGGTAGCGCCTGCGGTGAACCTTGCAGGAGCTACGGTTCCAGGGGGGGGGGGGGCTGTGTTATGAATTTGGTAGAGCAATATCTAGAGCTAGGTAGATCTGAATAGGTAGGTATTCGGCTGTCGTGACAGGGACTCTACATGTAATAAGTTCTTGATGTTTAGGCGTTTGTCGGGGTAAGATGTATGATTGTGGATCTACCTGGAGGTCCGAGTGTTAAATAGTGAGGGATTAAAGGTAACGCCCCTGTGAGTCTCACCTGGTAGTCAAACCTTTGTCCATTATGGCACTGCAAGCCACATAAACATTAGTTAGGTCCTTAGCGCAACATTAAATAATTCCCTTTCCCTGACATTGACTTCGTAATAAATAGACAGGAAACCAGGCCAAAAACACCGCCACGGTTGGCCGCCGCCGTTCGCACCTCAAAGGCCTACCAACCTCGCGTGTTACGTGTTACAAAACGACCGCGGGGGGGTCGCGGACGGGAGATGTCAGGAGTCGCATGCCGCAGAGGGCGTGACCTGGGCGAGTTGGGAGGCTGTGATTGGCTGAGGAGTGCGCCAATGTGACGTCATCGGCCACCAATATATGCGACGGTCGGACGCCATTTCGTGGCAGACGCAGGAGACACCAGAGAGTTCGTAGGAGTTGGTTGGAGCACACAGTCGACGCAGAGACACAGTTGGTGGAAAAGCTCCCCGAAGGCAGTTGGTGGAAAAGCTCCCCGAAGGCAGTTGGTGGAAAAGCTCCCCGAAGGCAGTTGGTGGAGAGTTCGTTCACACACCGAGCACACCAAGCCCACAGAGCACGCGGCAGTTCGCAGCAGTTCGTTGCAAGTCGAGCCCTCCGTTGAACCATTGGTGCACGGGCCTTGTGGAGATCGTCCTCGTGTGAAGCTGCTGGCCACGCGTCGGACGCGTGGTGCTTGGAGCGGGGCCTCGTGGAGCTTGGAGCGAAGGACCTGGTGGTGTGCGATCGGGCCAAAAGGAGCGGTGTGGACGGCCGCCACCAAGATGACGAAAGACAGATAAGCCGCATCCGCGTACATTTGAACGACGTGACGTGTTATTTTTGTATGCATAATCTCCCTCGTATCGTGTTTGCTGTCAGTCGTGTGGGGACGTCCCGATTTAGAGTTATTAGATTTACCGGCGCGGCTTTTTCACTGTATTACTATTCGATAATAAATCCTTATATTATTTTCTGTATATATATCTGAACGCAGTTTTCCTGGGTGTTTGATTTTAATAGGTAAGGTTGCGGAGCCTTCGCTGTGTCCCGCCATTCCGCGCGTTTGTGTTGAACTTGAGTCCGCCATTGAGTGTTCGCCTCGGGAGTTAAAGTCTCGCAAATCGGCCATCCGTAACTGTGGTGTTAATCACAGTTGCGTAACAGTACATTCCAAAAGCATGTAATTAACGCTACCAGCACGTGAAAAGGTGGATAACAAACATGGCGCCAATTGTTAAGTTCACCAAACTCTGGTATTCTAAGGCTTTGGGCACCCTGGCTCCTTCATCCAGACTCCCACTCCCACCCCTTACAAGGCCCCCCTCCCAACCCCACTTCAGACTCCCACCCCTTCCTCCTCCAGACTTATTTGGTATGACTCAGCATGGGTTCGAACCAACGACCTCCAAGACTGAAGACCCAGACTCAAGATGCTCTCACCATTACATCAGAGTCTCCTGTTGGATATGATCCCTCAAATTGATTCTTATTTTTCATTCAATAATTCAACATTTAAAAGGGAGAAATCTCCCCTCATAAACAGCATAAATGGATTTGGCATACTTGATATTCCCCAAGATCCTTCCCTCCACCAAACTATACTTCGAGGGTTGGGTTTTGTGGAAAATCCGTTCCACCTTTCCAACCTTTCCCAACACATCTCCTCCAACTCTCCAACCTTTCCCAACACATCTCCTCCAACTCTCCAACCTTTCCCAACACATCTGCTCCAACTCTCCAACCTTTCCCAACACATCTGCTCCAACTCTCCAACCTTTCCCAACACATCTGCTCCAACTCTCCAACCTTTCCCAACACATCTGCTCCAACTCTCCAACCTTTCCCAACACATCTGCTCCAACTCTCCAACCTTTCCCAACACATCCGCTCCAACTCTCCAACCTTTCCCAACACATCCGCTCCAACTCTAAGCTTTCTCAACATATCTGCTCCAATTCTCCAAGCTTTTCCAACACATCTCCTCCAACTCTCCAAACTTTCCTAAAACATCTGCTCCAACTCTCCAAGCACATCTCCTCCAACTCTCCAAGCTTTCCCAGCACATCTCCTCCAACTCTCCAAACTATCCCAACAACCCGAGCTTTCCCATCACATCCGCTCCAACTATCCAAACTTTCCCAACATATCTCCTCCAACTCTCCAAGCTTTCCTAAACAAATCTCCAACTCTCCAGCTTTCTCAACACATCCGCTCCAACTATCCAAACTTTCCCAACACATTTCCTCCAACTCTCCAAGCTTTCCAAACACATCTCCAACTCTTCAAGCTTTCCCATCACATCTCCTCCAACTCTTCAAGCTTTCCCAACACATCAGTTACAACTATCCAAGCTTTCCCACCACATCGCTCGAACTATCCAAACTTTCCCAACACATCTCCTCCAACTCTCCAAGCTTTCCAAACACATCTCCAACTCTTCAAGCTTTCCCATCACATCTCCTCCAACTCTTCAAGCTTTCCCAACACATCAGTTACAACTATCCAAGCTTTCCCACCACATCCGCTCGAACTATCCAAACTTTCCCAACACATCCGCTCCAACTCTCCAGCTTTCCCAACATATCCGCTCCAGCTTTCCCAACATATCCGCTCCAACTCTCCCAACATATCCGCTCCAACTCTCCAGCTTTCCCAACATATCCGCTCCAACTCTCCCAACATATCCGCTCCAACTCTCCAGCTTTCCCAACATATCTGCTCCAACTTTCCCAACATATCCGTTCCAACTCTCCAAGCTTTCCCAACATATCTGCTCCAACTCTCCAAGCTTTCCCAGCACATCTCCTCCAACTCTCCAAGCACATCTCCTCCAACTCTCCAAACACATCTCCAACTCTCCCAGCACATCTCCAACTCTCCCAGCATATCTCCAACTCTCCCAGCACATCTCCAACTCTCCCAGCACATCTCCTCCAACTTTCCAACCTTTCCCAGCACATCTCCTCCAACTTTCCAAGCTTTCCCAGCACATCTCCAACTCTCCAAGATTTCCCAGCACATCTCCTCCAACTCTCCAAACACATCTTCAACTCTCCCAGCACATCTCCTCCAAACTCAAGCTTTCCCATCACATTTCCTCCAACTATCCAAGCTTTCCCACCACATCCGCTCCAACTCTCCAGCTTTCTCAACACATCCGCTCCAACTTTCCAGCTTTCCCAACATATCCGCTCCAACGCTCCCAACATATCCGCTCCAACTCTCCAGCTTTCTCAACACATCCGCTCCAACTCTCCAGCTTTCTCAACACATCCGCTCCAACTCTCCAGCTTTCTCAACACATCCGCTCCAACTCTCCAGCTTTCCCAACATATCCGCTCTAACGCTCCCAACATATCTGCTCCAACTCTCCAGCTTTCTCAACACATCAGCTCCAACTCTCCAGCTTTCCCAACATATCCGCTCCAATGCTCCCAACATATCCGCTCCAACTCTCCAGCTTTCTCAACACATCCGTTCCAACTCTCCAAGCTTTCCCAACATATCTGCTCCAACTCTCCAAGCTTTCCTATCACATCTCCTCCAACTCTTCAAGCTTTCCCAACACATCCGCTCCATCTATCCAAACTTTCCCAACATATCTGCTCCAACTCTCCCAACATATCTGCTCCAACTCTCCCAACATATCTGCTCCAACTCTCCCAACATATCTGCTCCAACTCTCCCAACATATCTGCTCCAACTATCCCAACATATCCGCTCCATCTATCCAAACTTTTTTTTTTTTTTTTTGTATCCTGAATCGAGGCTTGTGAAAGAGCTGACATTTACTTCACAAACAAATCAACCAGACAAACAAAATATATAAAAAGAGGGAGCGGAAGACAAGAGAATGGGAAGCACACAAACATTTGAGCGCACACAACATTTAAGAGCAGGGAGATGTGTGGGAGATGTGTGGGAGGGAGAGGGCTTGGGGGGGAGGAGGCGTGGGAAGGGGGGGGGGGAGGGGGGGAGTATAAAACACAAGGACACCAAGGACTTCCAGGACAGAAGTTGGTATTTCAAAAAGTGGAATTGGGGTGAAATTATCAGGGATAGAAAAGATCAAGGTTTTGGATGGGGGAAAGATAAGAGATGGTGGTGAACAGCTGTTTTAAAGACCTGGAGGGTGGAGTGGGATTGAAGAGAGTGAGGGAGTTTGTTCCAGAGGTGAGAGAAAAGAGGAATGAAGGAGTGAATGTGAGCAGAGAGTCTTGATTTTGGCAGTTTAACCATAAGAGGGTTGCAGGCAGATCTTGTGTGACCTGTAGGAATATTTGCGGGACAGAGCCCAGAGAGAGCTGGGGGGGGGGGGGGCAAGGCCAGAAAGGAGTCGGTAGAAGACGGAAAGACCACCAACCTGTCTGCGGTGAGTGAGTGAGAGGCCCTTGGAGTTAGCTTCATCGCGGGAGATTCCAATGATTCTGAATGCTTTGCTTTCAACAGCGTGAAGACGAGCTAGGTGTGAGGCAGGAGCACCAGCCCAGAGGGGAGAGCAGTATTCCATTGAGCTGCGGATGAAAGCCTTGTACGTGGTGAGGAGCTCAGGTGTGCCAAGGAAGGACTTCGCACGACGGAGGATGCCCAGTCGGCGACTGGCTTTGGAGGCCAGATTTGAAATGTGGTTTTCCCAGGAAAGATCATGGCAGATAGTGAGACCCAAAAGTTTGAGTGACAGAACTTCTTGGAGAGGATTATTCAGAAAGTAGATGGGAGGGTTGTCCAGTCGGTCTTTTCGGAGAGACATCGTAAGAGTGTGAGATTTGTCAGGATTGAAAGAAATGTTCCACTTGTAAAGACATGTTCCCAACATATCCGCTCCAACTTTCCCAATATATCCGCTCCAACTTTCCACACACATCTCCTCCAACTCTCCAAGCTTTCCCAGCACATCTCCAACTCTGCAAGCTTTCCCAGTACATCTCCCCCAACTCTCCAAGCTTTCCCAGTACATCTCCTCCAACTCTCCAAACACATCTCCTCCAACTCTCCAAACACATCTCCAACTCTCCCAGCTTCCCCATCACATCTCCAACTCTCCAAGCTTTGCCCTGTTAATTCCTTTATTGACTTCCGCAACTCAGTCACTCCCCCAGCCCCTGAACATCTTTTTTGGTAACCGTCTATTAATTACATACTCAAATATGACCGACATTTACGGAACCTGACATCACTTTCTGACGTCTTCATCCCGCTCTTACGAAGACCAGTCACCAATCTCCCGCACTGCTACTTAAAATCAAAATAAAAACATCATCCCGACCACATAGTACATATCTCATACCAATCAGCACCTTTTCTTCATTTTCACCTCCTCACTTGCCCTTTCCACGTGACATAAAATTAAAAGTTACCTCAGGAATAGTTCCCACTCGTAGATTTAAACAACAATATCTGATTACCCCCAACCTCAGTTTTCCTCCCCCTTACCCATGCCACAACTCTGAGGACACCGAAGGGCCGCTTTAAAACTTCCAAAACATCCACGGCGCCGCAGGTCCTGCGTAGCCCGAAGTTACCTCCTTGGTCCTCCATGATAAGGAAAATAAAATGGAAGGATCCAATCGAACCGAAGGAGTGAAAATCAGGTGGCGAATGAAGCACAGAGAACGAATAATGGAGTGTGGCAGAACCGGGATACGCCCTCCAGCGGAACGAAATCGTAAAAGCAACGCAAGCTTCCTCATTCTTCCTTCAAAATAGCAATACTTCCGCTGCATGAATGATTCATTCAATCGTTCTCTTTTAAACTTTCCTTCATCCCACTCTCTTTTCGTTCAATATTCGACAATCAAATTGATTTTTTAATCTGCAATTTTCATTGAACCGTCACGTGAGGATGTTTAACTTGCCGAGAAAAATTAGAAGAGGAGAAGAGGCAGAATTAGAAGAGGAAGAAGAGGTCTTTCGGCGCATCCAGTCACGAGACGCAAGGAGTCTGACGCAGAAGAACGTTTGGTCCGACTTGATCGTGCCGCACACCCACGACCTCACGGTGTGTTTCGGGCGATGCCTCGGAGCCTGCATGGGTGATGGCCGGGACCGTGGGCTTTGGTTAGGTCAGGGAAAAAGTGGATGAAAATGGAAAAGCGCAAAATCAAAGTGACTATAAATAGCTCTTCTTAACACTGCCACAGCGCGGCAAGCATGAGATGGCCGGTTTTTTAAAATCACTTTTTTATTATTATTATTTTTTGTATACCAAGTTGAGGCTCGTGTAGGAGATAACACATAAAACATAAACGGCACATAAAACATATAATAAAGGGAGCGGGAGACAAGATGGGGAGAGAGAGGGAAGCACAACAACAGTAGAGAACAGGGACATCTGTGGAAGGGAGAGAGAGCTGTGGAGGGGTACACAGGATAAACAAGATGGACACCACTAGGACTTTCAGGAAAGAAAACGGAACTTGAAAAAGGTGGATTTGGGGTGTTTTAACGGGGGTAGAAAAGATCAAGGTTTTGGATGGGGGAAGATAAGAGATGGTGGTGAACAGCTGTTTTAAAGACCTGGAGGGAGGAGGGAGCGGGATTGAGGAGAGTGAGGGAGTTTGTTCCAGAGGCGGGAGAAAAGAGGAATGAAAGAGTGAAGGTGAGCAGTCTTGATTTTGGCAGTTTAACCATCAGAGGGTTGCTGGCAGATCTTGTGCGACCTGCGGGAATATTTTGGGGACAGAGCACAGACAGAGCAGGGGGAGCTAAGCCGGAGAGGAGTCGGTAGAAGACAGAAAGACCACTAACCTGCCTGCGGTGAGTGAAAGGCCCTCAGAATCAGCTTCATCGCAGGAGATTCCAATGATTCTGAAAGCTTTGGTTTCTACAGCGTGAAGCCGAGCTAGGTGTGAGGCAGGTGCACCACCCCAGAGGGGGGAACAGTATTCCATTGAGCTGCGGATGAAAGCCTTGTATGTGGTGAGCAGCTCAGTAGTGCCAAGGAAGGACTTCGCACAACAGAGGATGCCCAGTCGGCGACTGGCTTTGGAGGCCAGCTTGGTTTGCTCAAAAAAGTAATATATTAAAAAGATATATATATATATACATACATACAACCCTATGGCATAACAAGATAATAAGTTACTAACTCTGTGGCACCAACTCCCCCAGTCTGTTCAGTCCCATTCTTCCCTCCAAGGCTTCAAGACAGCTGTCCACCACTACCTCGGATCATCCCTCATCCACACACATGATCTCTTCTACCCCAAATGACCCCATGCCCAAGCACTCCCTGTTTAGCACTCGACTCTGCTGTTGGCGCTTCTCCTTTTCCATTCTTCTGTCACTCTTCCATGAGCCTCGATCATGCATACAAAATAACCCCACAAAGTCTCCATTTCACATCTGTCTTCAGCAGCAGTCACATCGCTCTCTTCTCTCATCAACTTGTGACATGCTCGACATGGCGGATTTCGTTTAGGGTTTTAGTGGAAACAATCAGCAAAATTGCTCCGACATTAAAACGATAACAACTTTTAGCGGAGCATCAAATCGGAAACCTGATTTCAAGATGCACTTTGTGGCATTTAATGCAAGTCCACATGGATTATCCAAGATTAAGGTTGTTTTATGTTGGCCCGCCAGGCGATTAACTCGACCAACCCCACCACCCCGGCCTGCTTTTAATCCCAATGGCAAACATACATATAGGAATGCTCACCGACTGCGGCTCGAGGCTCACATTGAGGTGCCACGAAGACCCCGATGGACGAAGATGACGATGACGATACGGAGGACGTGCCGACCCTTTCACGACAGGTAGAGGGTCTGAAATACGAAGTTGCTTTCAAGAGAGAGAAAGCATCCGTCACCCTCCCTGAGTAAGTTTGATGCAGGGTGTTCCTGGGAATTCTGACCAGGGTGATTCATCAATGTATGTGTGCCCTCCCTCGGGTGGACGTTAAACCAGGCTTCCCCTCTACCGGCATAAGTTGGTGGACATTAAAGATCCCACAGTGTTCTCCGCGAAGAGTAGTCGAGCTATCACCAGCACCATGAACAAATTATAAATTCCTGCTTTGACCTACAGGGGGCATGGTATGACCTGGCCGGGACCCAAAAAAATCCGATGCTCTGCATCCTGAAGCACCTGGCGTCCTTTGTAAGGGGACGTTAAAGGGTTCCACGTAGAGGATGCGGTACGGATTGCACATTTGTCCCCTCAGTACCTGATCAGATTCCCCATTTACGGATAGCAACACAGTGCGACATCCTGTCCTTCGCTGCAGTGGAGGTACGACGCCTTGTGTTGCCCTGCTTAGCGTTCACACCCAGGTACCTAAGTCGTGATGCTTGGCTTGCAGGTTCAAATCCCATATACATGCATCGGTTTGCAATTCCTGAAAGTATGCCGATGTCTCCTTGTCCGGAACGTCATACATGTATGTACAAGCTCCTCCCTGGTCCTTTGGAGTACAACAAAGTACAGCAGGACGACACATCAAACAAAGAAACATTACGACAGAGTTCATAGAACACCTTACCCCACGCCGTCTTGAGAAAATAGGACATTGGCGGGGTCCACGAGCGGCAAATTTGATTGGTCGAGATGATGCAACATACTGTAATCTTTTATCTCTTTACTGTAACACAAAAGGTTTATGAAAGTGCTAAAAATGTGATTTGTGTTCTGCAGTGTTCAAATATATAATTCAATTGAAAAAAAATGAGGATTTTAAAGGCTGGAGAAAAAAAAATCTGCAGTTTACCGCCGTTGATGCAGCGTCTTTTACACCACCTTATTTAACACGTTACATTAGTTCTTCTTGCCTGTTTGCATACGTGCACTATTGACCTGCCAAACGTGAAACCGTGCGCTGTGTGGCAGATTGGTGGGATGGGTGCAGGAGAACATGTCCGGCGATCCTTTGTTGAACCGGAACCGAGCGAGGGACAACCCGTGGATGGAAAAGGGAAAATGCGTCATCCTCTGAACGGCATCGTTGTTCTAAAACGTCAAGTCAAGACCTTGCTGTCCAAGTTTTGTTGAAGCTTATCATTTGCAGTGGAATTTTGCGATGGATTAACAGATTGGGTTGGTCTGTTCGGCATTTCCATTTGCACCGCTCGGGATGTAATCCCATATGCCATGTGTATTTATCCATAGTCTACTAATGTCCTTGTCAGTGAAGCAAAAGTCCACCAATATCTACTCATGTCTATGCCCTACCATTGATTAACATACAAACCTCTCCATGAGCCTTGGGCCAAGGTTAATAAAGTCCACAATCTATGAAATAAAATCGATTTTGTGCCATTCGGTCGGTTTGCGTGTCCGCTCGGAGTCTGGGAGCTCGGCGGTCCGAACCCCGGCCGAGCCATTCCAAATACTTTTAAAACGGTGTGTGCTGCTTACTTGCTTGCCATTGAGCATTTAAAAGGATAGACAACGGACAAACAACCATAGCACAGGCTTGATGGGCCTCATGGCTTTCTCCTGTGTTGAAGGTCCTTGAAAGGGAACTCAAGCTGTTATTATTATAAGACAGGGTAGTTCAAAACCCCAAAACGTACAATAAACTTATAAAGAAAAAAACAGCTACAAACATACACCACTCGATACCACAAGTGAGACGAACAGAGTTTCATTGTACAATTCATCTTGGCAAACACATTACCTCGACAGTTAAGGACAGTTTTGAAACGAAAGTTTTTCACAGCACATTTGAAACATGCAATTCACTCATTTTTCATTCTTGCATTTATTCATGCGAGAGTGAGATGTGCATGGAAGAAGTTTTGGGAACTGAGTGGCATGCTGACGAGGAGGGGAGTGTCGTTGAAGCTGAAGGGAAAGGAGTGTGCTGCATGTGTGAGAAGTGTTATGATTTATGGGAGCGAGACATGGGTAATGAACGCAGAGCAGCAACGAAGGCTGGAAAGGGTGGAAATGCGAATGGTTCGGTGGATGTGCGGAGGAATTATCGTTGAGAGAGAGGAAGACAAATGATGAATTGTGAAAGATGATGGGAATGGAGCCTGTGATTGATGCTGTGAAGAGGAACAGTTTGAGATGGTTTGGTCATGTGTCGAGGAAGGATGAAAGTGACTGGTTGAGAAGAGTGATGGAAATGAATGTAGAAGGAAGTAGAGGACGGGGAAGACGGAGAAAGACTAGGCTAAAGGTGGTGGAAGAAGAAATGCGGGCAAGGGGGTTAACAAGGGGAGATGCAGAAATTAGGGCAAAATGGAGAAGATTGTCATGGGGACCACAAGGCTAACCCCCGCTCTAGTAGGGGGAAAAAACCACCTTTAGAGGCCATTTTTCCCCGCAAGCGGGGGTTGGCCTTTTTCGGGAACTGTGGTTGTTGTTGTTTTTCGGTCCCCTTTTTGAAGCAATGTTTTACGGCCGGATGCCCTTCCTGACGCCAACCCTTTTTGCCGCCTTTAACGACAAGCAGGGAATTACCAGTGAACTGGTACTCAATTTGCCGACCTCGGAAGGATGACAGGCTGAGTCAACCCCCCTGGCGTTAATTCAGCGATTGACCGGGATTCGAACCCAGGATCCTAGGATCCTAAGCCGGCACCCTAGCCGCGAGCCCAACACCAGGGATTCCCAACACCAGGGATCTCTAGTAGGGAAAATGGCCTTAAAATGACTGTTGTTGTTGTTGTTGTATTAATTCACTCACTCATGTCCCATGCTCTGCACGCAGAGCACCGGTTCTCCCGGAGCAGTTTCTGGCCGAGGCATTACAATCCTGGTTGGGTCACCACTCAAAGGCAGGATACTCGACGGAGCTCGCCTTCTATTTGTGAAGGACACCGTGAGATCTTTAACATCCACAAACTACTGCTTGCAGACGGGACGCCCAGTTTAACGTCCATCCGAGGGATGACACACACAATTAAAACTCGCCCTGCCGACGAAACACCAGGATGGCCGTTTATAGTTTGGCCGCGATTCAAACCTCGGCTAGAAAGCTCAGACGTGAGTGTGCCTACCTCCAGGCCATCCTGCCAGCCAGTATCAGCAGACGGGACAGGACACCCAGTTCAACGTCCATCCGAGGGATGGTGCGCTCATTTATTGATCGCACTGGTGAATACACAGGAGAACAGTTTCTAGCTGGGTCGGGATTCAAACCCAGGCTAGGTAGCTCACAGGGGACTGCACAGTGTACACCTCTATATACATCTATCTATAATTCCAGTAATCTCTGTACGTTTGTACGTCTGTACGTCTGTACGTTTGTCTGTGACCGCTGTTTCTCGACAACTACCGGTCCGATATACTTGAAACTTGCCAGGTATATTGCTGGGGACCCGAGGATGTGCCTTTTCAAGGTTTGAAATTAATCGGACAAGTACTTACCGAGCTATGGCGATTTAGCCGTTCGCCGTTCGCTTTGCCGTTGCGAATGGACCAAACCATTCATGTAAATAGAGGGGGGGGGGGGGGGGGTTCTGTGGTCGTTCGCTTTGGCTTTGCGAATGGACCAAACCATTCATGTAAATAGAGGGGGGGGTTCTGTGGTCGTTCGCTTTGGCTTTGCGAATGGACCAAACCATTCATGTAAATAGAGGGGGGGGGGGGGGGTTCTGTGGTCGTTGCGAATGGACCAAACCATTGTTTTTTTTTTGCAGTTTTTTTTTTTTTGCAAGGAACGGGCACCCACGTACGGGCACGTCCTAGCTTATATATAGTACGGGCATGCCCTAGTACAAAATAATTCCAGTAATCTCTGTTTGTACGTTTGTTTGTCTGTGACCGCTGTTTCTCGACAACCACGGGTCCGATATACTTGAAACTTGCCAGGTATATTGCTGGGGACCCGAGGATGTGCCTTTTCAAGGTTTTAAATTAATCGGAGAAGTACTTACCGAGCTATGTCCAAAAAACGATTCAACCAATCAGAGAGCAGCGAGCTATCACGTGTGCCGAACGTGGCGATCAGACTCTGCCTCGGACGGCACATTTGACAGCGTATTCATTTATTTCACGTTGGAAAACTATGTTGCCGTTAAACTATGTTTTAAAACGAATTCAAACTGCGATTAAATTAAAACGATTCATCGTAACTGCGATTTGCGAACTTCCGGACAGTGAAGACTTCATTTCCGGCAGCCAATCACAGAACGCTTTGTTGCGTAGGCGTGGCCGATGTGAGAGCGAGCGGAGCTGAGCGCGTTACGAGCTGACCGCCATTACGGTTCGTAATTCGATTTCTTATGCGCATTATTTCTCCCAATTCAGTCAGAGCGAAGGGCGGAAGCGAAGAGCGTTGTTTTTTTTGTTTACGGGCGTACGGGCGGGGTAGAGCGTACGGGTAGCGTTTTTTTTTTTTTTTGGCAAGGAACGGGCACCCACGTACGGGCAATGCCCTAGTACATACAAATGATGGATTTATGAACCCAGAATAAAACAAAGACAAAACAAATCCACGAGTGAGAGGGAACGTCTTTGAGGTTTTTCGAAGATCTCTGTCAACACGCACGCAGTACCCAGGTTATACCTCCAGCAGGTGAAGTTAAACAAATCCCTTGTATCAAAATGACGCTTTCCAATCAAACCGCTCCATAAAAACGCCTTTTGGGAATCGACGGCTCAAATTCAAACCCACATCAAACAATCCAATCACAGATGGAACCTCAGCATTTGGACGTCGGTCATTCGAAGAGTCGACATCGCCGACAGGTTATTGTCACATCCTTAAAAACGTGCGCTGTGTGGAAGAAGAAGCTCATCAGACGTGACAATAATAAATATTATATAATTATTTGCTTTTGTATTAATTACAAAATAGCAACATCACTATAGGAGGTGAAGAAAGTGCAGCGAGACTGCATGACACACGGGCAGCGGTTAGATTCGCGCCAGAGTTGTACGCACCGATGAAAGCACACCTGGTATAGGTCCCACCTAGGCACTACAGCAGGTGTATCGCAACCGATGATATAAATCGCAACCGCTGCATCGAGCGGAAATTTTGAGAAGGGCGATGATAGGGGGTGAAACTATAAGATGTCGCGGATGTAAATGTTTCTGCGCACAGCGTTTGTGACGCCCTCGTTGAAGCGAAACCACACGTCACTGTGACCGATAGCACGTCCGACCCTCCTCTGCATGGCGTCCGCCTCAGGCACGGGCACCTTTGTGGCTGGGAAGAAAAGGGTGCGGGGGTGGGGCGAGGGAGGTAAACCTTACTCGGGAGAGCCGTGCGCCACAATTTTTCAGATCACAATCGCCATTGAAATTCAATTCTGAAAGCCGAGTGTAACATTTTTAATTCATTTTTAATCCTCACTTTATGATACTCGTTTCGAGATTGACATTTAAGCCCCTACCTGCACCTGTGGGCCTTTCCTTCTCTTTCTTCTGAATAATTCGACCAAAAAAGTCCTTTTCAGTCTGAGAGGGAGATGAGTCAAAGAGTTAGAAGGTTGAAAAGGATTCCACCAAGTTAATTGCAGAACGTCTGACGACCATCCTCACCCTATCGACCACCTTGACGGCTTTTAGCGTGTCCTCCAGCTTTTGCTCGTGGTTTTTCAAGGCTGTCCCTTTCTTCTCATTTTTCTCTTTGTCGACCGCATTGCCATCTTTCCTTTCCTGAAGATCGGGTTTGCTTTGTTCCTGCTCAGTGTAACGGTAGCCAACAGCGCATGCATACATAGTATACATAGCTTCATACATAGTATACATAGTGCATGTATATATATATACACAACAACAACAACAACAACACGCATTTTAAGGCCATTTTCCCTGCTAGAGTGGGGGGATTAGCCTTGCGGTACCCATGACAATCTTCTCCATTTTGCCCTATTTTCTGCATCTCTCCTTGTTAACCCCCTTGCCCGCATTTCTTTTTCCACCATCTTTAGCCAAGTCTTTCTCGGTCTTCCCGTCCTCTACTTCCTTCTACATTAATTTCCATCACTCTTCTCAACCAGTCACTTTCATCCTTCCTCAACCCATGACCAAACCATCTCAACCTGTTTCTCTTCACAGCATCCATCACAGGCTCTATTCCCATCATCTTTCGCAATTCATCATTTGTCTTCCTCTCTCTCAACGATACTCCACACATCCACCGAACCATTCGCATTTCCACCCTTTCCAGCCTTCGTTACTGCTCTACGTTCATTACCCATGCCTCGCTCCCATAAATCATAACACTTCTCACACATGCAGCATACACCTTTCCCTTCAGCTTCAACGACACTCCCCTTCTCATCAGCACGCCACTCAGTTCCCGAAGCTTCTTCCGTGCACAGCTCACTCCAGCAACCGTTGCCGAGTCCGATCCACCTTCTCCATTCAGCATGTCTCCGAGGTAGCAAAATGTTTTCACATCTTCCAGCTTCACGTTGTCTCCAAGATCCAACTCAACATTTCCTCCATCTGCAGCTCCCTCTGTGCACACCTTACACTTGAATGTAGCTGCCACACTGGTTAATGACCCTCTCAAACCACTACATTTTTGATGAACCCACTGAGCGTACATTGTACATTGAATGGAGTTCACTCCGACACCCTTCCTGCACACAGCGCAGGGCCACTTCCCAGTTCTTTCCACCTCACCACATGCTTTACCACCCACTTGCCATCACCTTCGTTTTTCCGATATTCACCTTCAGACCTTTTGTCTCCATACATTCCTTCCACTTGTTCATCTTTTCCTTCAGTCCACCAATACTTTCTGCAATCAACACCAGATCATCTGCAAACAACAACTCCCACGGTAAACCCTCCTTTACGTTCTGAGCCAGCACCTCCATCACAAATATAAATAGTAGTGGACTTCGTACCGACCCCTGATGCACTCCCACCTTCACCTCAAACTCACCACTGTTCCCGTCCTTCGTCCTTACAGCTGTGCGCGCTCTTTTGTACATTGCCATCACTACTCTGATCAACCATTCCTCCACTCCTAACTTCCTCAATGCCCATGTCACTACTTCACGTGGAACCCTATCAAATGCTTTCTCCAGATCAACAAACCCAAGAAACAACTTCTTCCTCTTCTCCATGTACTTCTCCTGCAACTGCCTCACAATAAAAAGCACGTCTGTCGTTCCTCTTCCTGGCATAAATCCAAACTGCATTTCGTCGATCTTCACTTTCTTCCTTATCCTCCTCTCCAACACCCTTTATTCCATGCTCCAATAACTTTATCGCTCGATACGAGCCACAGTCCAGAGGGTCACCTTTCCCCTTGTATAGAGGGACGAGCATACTCAGTTCCCAATCCACTGGAATGCGGCCTTCTTTCAGCACCAGATTACAGATCTCTGTCATTCTCTTCACACCCCAACTTCCTGCTGCCTTCAACATATCTCCCACAACTCCCGTCGGCCCTCCCGCTTTTCTACTCTTCAATGCTTTTATCGCTTCCTCAACTTCCTTCTCAGTTATCTTCTCTGCCGGTCCTAAAACTGGGTTACTCTCCATGTTGCCATCCCATTCATTCTCTGCATTCAACAGCATTTCCATACAGTCACGTGAAAAAGTAAGTGCACCCCATGTAAAGTTTTGACTTTTTCAGCATATTTCAACATACAGCTATTTGATCTTCATTTCAACAATATTGATAGATAAAGGTGATATAATATCGCAAATATCATGAAACATTTACATTTTGTAGTCCATTGTATAATTTAAATAAACATCAATGCAAATTTCGCATGTGGAAAAAGTAAGTACACCCCTACATTTATCACTACTTTAAATACCTAAAATTAGAATCAGGTGCACTAGCTCAGGTGCAAATGATTATAACATCGTTGGAGAGGATCTTGGAGGAACCTGTCTTATTTAAACCTCAGACATTTAGTTCGGTTTGCTCTTTGTTGTTGAACTGTGCGGCATCACCATGCCTAGATCAAAAGAGCTCTCTGAGGCCTTCAGAAAGAAGGTTGGAGATGCCTACGAGTCTGGGAAGGGATTTAAAAAGATCTCCAAACAATTTGAAATCAATCATTCGACTGTCCAGAAGATCATCGACAAGTGGAGAAGATTCCAAACAACTGCCAACTTGTTTAGGCCAGGCCGCCCCAGCAAGTTCAGCCCGGGTGCAGACCGCAAGAAAGAAGTCTCAAAGAACCCCAAAATGTCATCACGGGACCTACAGGTAGCTCTTGCCACTGTTGATGACAAAGTGCACGAGTCTACCATTAGAAAGAGGCTGCACAAATTTGATCTTCATGGGAGGTGTGCCAGGAGGAAACCTTTGCTGTCCAGAAAGAATATCAGGGCAAGACTAAAGTTTACCAATGAACACCTAGGCAAAGACCAGCACTTCTGGAACAATGTGCTCTGGACAGATGAGTCAAAGGTAGAGCTATTTGGCCACAGTACCAGAAGACATGTTTGGCGAAAACCAAAGACAGCATTTGACCACAAGAACCTGATACCAACTGTAAAGCATGGTGGTGGAAATATTATGGTTTGGGGCAGCTTTGCTGTATCAGGGCCTGGGCAGCTCACCATCATAGAAGCCACTATGAATTCTTCATTGTACCATAGGGTTCTTGAGGATAATGTGAGGCCATCTGTCGGAAAGTTGAAGCTCAGGGTTCTGGAATGGCCAAGTCAAAGCCCTGATCTAAATCCCATCGAGATGTTGTGGGGGGATTTGGAATGAGCTGTGCATTCAAGAAACCCCTCAAACATCGCACAGCTGAAAGAATTCTGCATGGAGGAGTGGGCAAAAATTTCTCCCAGTCGATGTCAGAGACTGGTAGACAGTCATAAGAAATGCCTACTTGAGGTTGTTTCTGCCAAAAGGGGCAATACCACCTATTAGAGCCAAGGGTGTACTTACTTTTTCCACGTGTGAAATTTGCATTTATGTTTATTTAAATTATACAATGGACTACAAAATGTAAATGTTTCATGATATTTGTTATATTATATCACCTTTATCTATCAACATTGTTGAAATGAAGATCAAATAGCTGTATGTTGAAATATGTTGAAAAGGTCAAAACTTTACATGGGGTGTACTTACTTTTTCACGTGACAGTATATCTCTTCCATCTTCCTTTAATTCCATCTGGGTCCACAATGATTTGTCCCACTTCATCCTTCAAGCAACTCACCCCCATCACATCGCACCTCTCTTTCGCCATCTGCTTTGCAATCCTGAATACCGCTCTCTGACCCTCTTCCGAATCCAAGCGTTCTCCGAACATTTTCCTCCATGCCTCCCGCGCCTTTGCTCCCTCTTTCTTTGCAGCCTTCTTGGCTGCCTTATAACTTTCATGCTCTGCTTTTTCTGCCCCCGTACCCTTCGCCTTCTGCCACTCCTTGAACTTCTTCCTCTTCTCGTCAGTCCTCTTTCCAACTTCATCATCCCACCACCATGTTTCCGAGTTTTGTCCATCCACATACCTCACCAACGGCTCCCAACAGACTATCTTTCATTGACATCCAACCACTTTCAAGCTCAACCACATCATCCTCTACCATACTCAGCCTCTCTTTTAATGCCTCCCTTACTGTCACCTCTTTCAACCTCCACACCTTCATTCTCGGTTGGTATTTCACCCGCCGAGCTCTCCTCGCACCTTTCACCCTTATGTCGCAGACAACCAAGTGGTGCTGTGAAACCTCTCAAATGCCTCCTCCCCCGGGATCACCTTTGTGTCCCGGAGGTGCCCCCTATCTCGCCTACGCACCATCAGGTAGTCAACGGTTGTCGTCGAGCCACCCGATGTGTATGTAACAAGCTTATTTTCTCCTTTCTGGAACTGAGTATTACAAATCAACAAATCAGCTCCATTGGCAAACTCCAAAATCCTTTCACCTTCTCCATTTCTCACACCATATCCGTAACCCCCATGAACTCCCTCAAAACCGTCCATACTCCTTCCCACATGTCCATTTAGGTCTCCTCCTACCACAACAACTTCCTCATCTTTTACGTTTTCCATCAGCTTCTCTATTGCACACCAGAACTTGTCCTTCTCTTCATCGTGTCGCCTCATGTCTACCCCAATATATACATATATATATATATATATATATGCCTGGTGTTGGCTTAGCGGTTAGGGTACCGGCTTGGGATCCTCGGATCCTGGGTTCGAATACCGGTCGATCGGAAGGCGTCAGGCGTTAGGAAGGGCATCCGGCCATAAAAACATTGCCTCAAACAGGGAACCATGATTGTCATGGGGCCCGCAAGGCCAACCCCCGCTCTAGCGGGGAAAAATGGCCTTAAAACGATCATTCATATTCATTTTATATATAGCGTATCGTGCATAGTTCATGCATACATAGTGAGCTTCATTGAACAGTTTACGTAAACTTGTTTCTGCTATTTTACATGTCCAATTAACAAAGCACAAAAAAAACAACATGAATATGCAACTCTCTGTTTATCGGGAACAAAACCCTGATGTCGAGCTCATGTGGCTCATTCTGCCGACATTCTTTTATGTGGGCGGCCACCTAACAAAGCTGGGAATACTGCTGTGAACTACACTATCATGGTCACTACAACAAACCGCAAACTGGAAGTAAACAGAGAAAAGTGTAATCACAAGATTGCAGAGAGGAACATGCCTTAAATATCAAGTAATTTTTGTCTCCTCGTTTACGATGGAGACAAGCAGGTGCAGCATATTAATCGCTTTTGACAATATCACATCCCCGATACGATAAATTTATATTTAAAGCAATATTAACGCAATAACACCAGCTAAACTACTATGGAATAAATGCACCGACAGTGATGTCTAAAACCCCACCTCCACCTGTCTCGCTCACCGGATTGCGAGCATGCAAAGCCTCGTCTGTTCGTCTCATCTTTTCCAGCTGTACCTCCCGAGCGACCAACTGGCGCGCCGCGTAAGGCATGGATGGAGGGTGAGGCACGCCGGGGAAGCGTGCCGCATCGTCCAGGTTTCTTTGGAGAACACGGGGGAGAGGGAGGGCGAGCATTACTAGCATGCGGAGTACGGCAGGTGCCGGGAGATTTGACTTGTCAACATCAGCAGAGCTGCTTACGGTTCGAGCACGTAGACGTAGCCTCCGTCGGGCGTGCGCTCCTGCTGATAGGATAGGTGGTAAGAGACCATAGTATGGACCAGTTGTTGCAACTGCCGCTTCTCCTGGGTGCTGTACAGCTGTGTATTCACCTGTAGCAGAACGATAACTTTGTCAGAGGTGTGAGGAGGAGGAGGTGTTGTCCAGATTTCACATTAACGCATTAATCCAAAATAAAAATAGCTTTCCAAAAATCTTAAGTCAAAAATCGGTTTGATTTAAGATTTAATAAAAACGAATTCAGCGAATCCTTTCAATGGCAAATCGCTAAAAGGTGCCTGCAGAATAAGCATACTCTCTTGAAAGGTAACGTGAATGAGGGGAACAACTGAAAACGTCCCACGGCAAGTTGAGTTTGAGACCAACCGGACGTAGACGAGGAGACAGGATGTCCAGCATGAGGGACATGGAGTCGAGGAGGAGCTGCCGGCCGTTGGTATAGCATCGCACAGTCGAGCGAGCTTCCCCCATCACTGCATCGGTGAGGGCCAGCGTCCGAGCCTTCCGTGCCAGCAACTGCAGGAAGCCAAACAATCAGCACACACACACACACATCATGGTTATCGTCAACAAACGTGTCTACCCCAATTTCAGTACAAAGTCTTTTTCTGATTTTGCACGAGACGCCTTTCATGAAAAACATTAACAACCACATAGTTCGTAGAACACGAAGCCCTGTGCAGTGTTCACGTATATACTTCAATTTAAATAAAATAAATAGCTCCGAGTGGGCTGACGATCATCTCAAGGTTGGAGTTCAGACCACTGCTGAGTTGAGGGATCCCCCTGGGACTAATCCCCTGGGAGGCCCCCGATACGAAATTGGAAAGTGAAAGACTGAGCGATCCTGCAGACCATCGAGTAAAAGGGCTGTATCGGGTTTCAGAGCAATCCATTGATAATTAAGGGGCAATTAGGGATCCCACATTTGGGGGATAACCACCCAGGGAGCCCCCATGAGCCAAATCCGAAAAATCAAAAGCCTGAGTGATTGTGTGGGCCGTCACGTAGGACTGCATCGGGTTCAGAGCAATCAGTTGGTAAATAAGGGATGAGTAGGGATCTGAACTTTGGGGCGGTTGACCCCTGGGAGCATTCAATATCCGAAATCGAAAAATCGAAGCCCGAGCGATTGTGCGGGCTATTGTCTTGTATTTGTTTGTCGAGTTTCAGAACAATCAGCCGGGTGATAAGGGAGGAGTAGCAAAAAAATCAAAAAGTAAACGGACAGACGACCAGATATCAAGACCCATTTTATAAATTCATATCTTCGAGAATCGAGACGGGATGACCTAATATTGATGTTAAAGACGTTTTAAAAATCCGTAAGTTTAGCGCAACTGAAGCAATCTTATACGCCACCCGTATACGCTGTAATACCACGACGTTGAGTCACAGTTTAGGAGATGAAGCCTTTATTTATTACCATAGACGCAACGTCAATCAGCATCGTACATAGCCATATTTGGCAGCCTCTTCTTCATCCAAATACATCATGCCGCACCCTCTCAAATGCCAAGCCCACTTCCCAGGGGCTGCACTCGACAGCGTCTATTACATACACCGCCCGATGTAACATAACGTCGGTGTTATCCGATGTAACACCACCTAACACGTCCTAGTACTGCAAAACTGGAGGTTATTGGAAGTATTATGAAGGCAGTTTGTGTTCTACAGTGTTCAAGTATATAATTAAATTTAAATAAAGGTTTAAAGGCGACTAAATTAATTAATTCCAGGTTTTACCCCTGTTTTACGCAGTGTCTATTACACCACTTTATTTAACACGTTACATTAGTTCTTCTTAGCCTGGTGTTGGTTTAGCGGTTAGGGTGTGGCTTGGGATCCTAGGATCCTGGGTTTGAATCCCGGTCGATCGCTGAATTAACACCAGGGGGGTCGGCAAATTGAGTACCAGTTCACTGGTAATTCCCTGTGTTGCAAGAGGCGACCAACAGGGTTGGCGACAGGAAGGGCATCCGGCCATAAAACCGCTTCAAATAAGGGGACCAAGGTGCCCGAAAAAGGCCAACCCCCGCTCTGCTGGGAAAAATGGCCTCTAAAGGTGGTTCTTCTTCTTACATTAGTTCTTCTTGCCTGTTTGGGTCCTTTATGACGTACTTAAAAAAACAGTAGGTTATTTTGACTGATTTTCAATTTTGTTTGACTGCCAGACAGTGAGATATTTATTTACAAACTAAATAAATATCTCACTCCTCTCTGCACGATCGGGACAAATTCAGTCAAAGTACTGTTAAACGACATGCTCGTTTTCCGATTCATGGTCTGATTAGCATTCAAAATATAACATTCTATTGAAATGAAGTTGTTCCTTGATCATAAACTGAAGAGGGCGGAAGGATATTGTCATGAGATCTATATTAGTTTGTACAAGTAAAATAAATATATACCAGACTACATAGAGGAAGAAGAGCACCTCGGATTGCGCAGCAGGGTAGTTGAGCCGCGGCGCACGCGTCGCTGCGAGAAGCATGTGCAGAGCGATGGGCGCCATCGGCATGTAACGTAGCATGGTGTAGGCCTGGCGTCGAGCTACCATAGACGCTATCTCATCCTGCAGTCCGAGCCAGTCCAGAGCGGCCACCACACATTCCATCCGTGGATCATTTGTGCGAACGTTTGGGTAGTTGGCGAAGAGGCCCTGGGGTGGTGCAAAAGTATAATCAGAGGTTTACAACCTTTGTTCCCAACTCTTGAACCAGAAGAAAAGAAAAGTGATCAGGGATTCGATCATTCGAGACTTAGGCACGCTGAGCGAATGCCGCGACAAATTTGCATTGATGCAGAAAACAACAAAAACTTCTCAAACGCATAAAGATTCCGTAAAATGAAATGTCATATCCAAGCCGATGAGAATCTGCAGATAGTCCTGAATGACCCCGTGACCACCAACCTCAGAAATCTTGTCGTACTCTCCGCTGTGGCAAGTCAGCTGCAGGATTCTATGAAACCTTGAATTCTCCAGACTTTTGGATGTTTGGTTATGATCGGACTCTCCCAGCTGTGCTTGAGCTTTGCCCATCCACGATCTACAGTAACAGGAGTTCCAGCCAGCGAGCGGGAGGGGTAGGAGTGGGGTATGTGCAGGATCTTTATTGTTATTGCATTTTCATTGTATACGAGTAAACAGCAATTTGCTTATACACCATCCAAAATGCAATGAACAACTTTGTACTCACAATGCCTCACAACTTGTATGACCGACAACAAGGTAAGCGTTGAAGCTTTTTCAGACCACACAATCACCCAAGGATGGCGTGGAAACATGCTCACACCTACCTCTTTGTTTGTGGGAGCTGGAATATCTCCTGCCAAATGGCGAATAGACCTTTGTGTTGGTCTTTGGTGCCCACCTGCAGGGACTGCACAAGGCCCAGGCTCAGCTGCACTTCACCTCGACTGTGGAGGAACTGCAGAGAACAGGTTACAGGGTATGAAATGCAAGATTCGGTTCAAGGATGTGCACCAGACAAACCCGAAATCACAATACAAGGATGATGCCAAGGCGAGGACATGTACCTGCAAGGTGTTTATGCAGGATCGGATGTCATTGTCGGCCTTATTACACAGTGCAAGCAGAGTTCCCATGTCTGCCCGTAAACCTTGGCACTTGGTAATCTGCGGCCAGGCCAAAGACAAAGATGAAAGTCGGTTGGCGCTGGATGCTTGCGAAGGAGGCTAAACATCTTCACCGACATTTGCACAAAATGATGTACCGTATTCAACTTATCAGACTGTTACATTAAAGGGTCCTTTACAAGGAACTTCATCACAAGAGGAGGGCTTTAGGCCCTTCAAGACTGCGCAGTGGCTGCCAACCTATGGTTGTTTGTCTGTGCTTTATGCCATTTAAATGCTCAGCATCAAGCAAGGAAGCAGCAAAAGCACCATTTTTATGCCTCCGCCAATGAAGTCGCTGTCGACATTATGTTTTCAGGTTGTCCGTCCGTGATAGGTTTTCGTTGCCGCGATAACTAGAGAACGGCTGAAGGGATCTTAGTCAAACTTGGTGCAGGTATGTATGATGAGGTAACGATGAACCGATTAGATTTTGGGGTCACGAGGTCAAAGGCTAAAAGTCAAAGGTCATGTTAGGTAACAATCCTGTTACCGCAATAACTTGTGAACCAGTGATGGGATTCTGACCAAAGTTGGTATAATTATATGTTACGATGCAAAGATAAACTGATTCAATTTTGGGGTCGAGAGGTCAAAAATCAGAGGTCATGTTAAGTTACAATTATTTTGTTACCGTGACAACTTACGAACGGCTGAAGGGATCTTACTCAGACTTGGTGCAGGTATGTATAATGAGGTAAAGATGAACTGATTTAATTTTGGGGTCAGCAGGTCAAAGGTCTGAGGTCATGTTAAGTAAAAATTATGTTGCCATGCCAACTTGTGAACAAGCGATGGGATTTTGAACAAACTTGGTATAAATATATATGATGCAAAGATGCACTGATTCAATTTTGGGGTCAAGAGGTCAAAGATCAGAGGTCATGTCAGGTAGAAATGTGATAACCTGAGAAGAGCTGAAAGGATTTAAATCAAACTTGGTACAGGTATGTATCGTGATACCCAAAACCCAAAACTTGGAACCCAAAAATAAATAAAGGTAGGTCAAGCGTGAGCATAAGTATCGTTGCTGAGCCTACTACCTCTGTAAGGCGCTGGGCTAGTCGGGAGGCCATGGTCATTGGCACGGTGATGGTGAACGCTTGCTGGCGGAGCTGCCGAAGTGCCGGAACGTAACTGCCAAAGGTTAAAACTGCGATCACATCTCTCGCTGAACCACCAATTACAGTAAAGACACACCATCCAGTAGATATCTTACACATCGTTGCAAATGCAGATAATCGGTCGAATCAGCAGGCCCCCTTCCTTCTTCTTCTTCTTACGAGTGGTCCCAGCTACTGGCTTTTCCTTTCCATCCTTACGGTTCACGATCTCCAACAGTGCAGTGATGGTCGCCTGCAAGATGAAAACGCAGACAAGGAACGTGTAGCATCGGTGGAAGCGCCCGGATCACTTTTCACATCCCAATTGTTAATCTCGACTTCATATTTACCACCGATTACCTATCATGCATTATTTACATTTCTCCAATCATTATTCTTTTTATACGATGCTTGTGTCATTTTTAATGAAAAGAAAAATACAGAAGTCTCCCCAGACACAGCAAAGAGATCCCGATTCCCTAACCAATGGCGCGCCGTCAATCTCGTCAATAAGCAGGCAGTTTGGTCGCTCCGCAGCTCCGAGAACCGAGCGCATCTGAGTGGCGGCTTCGACCCTAGTGCGCAAGATCTCGGGGCTGCGATCATCGCTGCAGGGGCATGGAAGGCAATAATCTCGATCAAAAACTGTGCGACAACAAAACTTAAACATCTCAGCATTACAAACACACATACAAGGTGTAGTGAAATTATACCAAGGTGAACCCAGGGTGTGCTCGCTTCAAAAGGGGCGTCTATAAGACCCGGGACAACCGGGGCGCACGGACACTCCAGCGGAACTCACTGTGACATAGTCCTGTAGTTTGAATGGTATGTACGCCCCTAAATGCTGCGCTGACTGTCCTCTCTATTGGACCATTGCCATATTGAATCGACCATTGCTCATGAAATACTCTGATTTTAATGCCTGTTGCATGAATGTATTTTTACAGGATGTACTTCAGATCTAAATGATATTAAACCTACCCAGAGGTCAAGTCGTGTCTGAGCTTGATTTTCACGACACAAGGTATGACACAATAAAGCTCGAGGACAACTCAATGCAATGGAGTCTCGTTTCCATCCATTGTTACCCTTGTAACAACATGCCGTCGATCGAGCTATGCTAACCAAGGTGGGAAGCAAGGAGAAGTTCATGTTTTTGGGTTAACCCTTCGTCTTATACAAGGAACTTTGACGCAGGAGGGGACAATTGGGCCCAATCAAAGTGTGCGCTGGTATTACCAACTTATGGTTGTTCGTCTGTGCTCTAACTTTTTGAATGTCGAGTGTCAAGCAAGGAAGCATTTCCCATTAGTTGGGCTCACCTGGCATTGATCTCCACCACGTTGTAGCCAGCGTGCCGTGCGACCACGTGAACCAACGTGGTCTTGCCCAAACCAGGCGGCCCGCTCAAAAGTGCTACCTGTGATGCAAGGGGTTGGGATAAGCGTTGCTCAGCAAAGCGCACAGTGGAGTAAATAGGAGTGACAATAGATGCAAGTGATGAGAAAAAGGAAAGACATGAGTATAGAATGGCCGCCATCACTGTAAACCGGTAACCTACAAACATACCTTGTATTTTGGCCGCTTATGATCATCCAGTTCCTCCTCCAGAATCTCGTCCATTATCTGAGCCTTGCTCTTGTACCAGGAACCATCACCTCCTCCCCGACCCCTTTCCCGCCACCCTCCCTTGCCCCTTTCCTTGGAGCCATCCCAACCACCACCACCACTAGCATTTCCACCGCCTCGCTCCACCCACCCTCTGTTATTCATCCCTGTACCACGACGGGCTCCCCAATGTCCACGCCCCCTGGAACCGTTTGCGTCTCCCTCCGCAGTCTCTTGGCCTCTCATGGCCGAATGTCCTCTTGGGGCTCTGCGCTCACGATTAAACACGACCACATCCCATAGCTTCAGCCACTTGAGCAGGCAGCGGTTAATGTGCTGAGGAAAGTGAAGGGCAGGGGGTGAGGGTGGTAGCACAGGGAAGAGTAAGAAACGATGTCACTTATTAAATACAACGCATGGTATTTTCAAGTCATTGGATTTCAAAATAACGTGCGTTCTGCTCTCCCTTTATTTCATTTTTTTTTCACAACAATAACAGCTTCCTCATGCACCAATAGTCCCCTTCCCTTTACTTCATCCTTCTCTCATTCACCACTCCATTATCTCTGCCATCCATCTATTCTTAATTATTTTCACCTCAAAATTGCAACCGAGGGCCAAATCCCAAACAATGGGGAAGCACCATATAAAATAGAGCCAGGGTACGCAGGAGTATGCTCTGTACTATAAATCGCTCTAATTATCAGAAAGTTATTGCTTCCTCACAAAACAATTCTTGGAAGTTTTGAAGAAAGCATCCACCCTGCAAATTCATGCAACTTTCATATAATTTGGTCAAAGACAGAAAGAAACTAGAAAGAGCAATCAGATTGCAGATCCTCACCAGGAAATGTTTTCTGTGGTTTTTAAGGCTTTTGTGTTAAAACAAAAATGGCGACCGAACCATGTGACCGATGACGTCATCATTTTCTTTTTCTCCACCAATTTATCCCTAGATGACCCTCAATAACATGAAGTCATATGTATCGTTTTTGGCCCTATCTCCCAATGGTGAAGAATCACTTAAGAAATTAAATAATTATCATATCCGAATTTACATTCAGATCTTCACCAAAATCGAATCAAATCGTCCTTGTCAGACACCCAACCGGTCCACCAAGTTTCGTCCAAATCCGTCCACAACTTTTTGTGATATCCTGCTATGTATAGTTTTTGGCCCTATCGCCCAATGGTGAAGAATCATTTAAAAAAAATTATAGTAGCCGGATCCGAATCCGGATCTTCACCGAAATCTAATCATTTCATCCTCGTCACATATGCTACATCTACGCCAAATTTCGTCCGAATCCGTCCACACATTTTTGAGATATTCTGTTCACAAACAGACAAAAAAGGAAATGACATGCAGTGCATGATACTTGCAAAATCCACCCCCTCCCCCACAAAAAAGGTTGCAATTGTTCCAGCAAATTGTCCATTTCATCAAGATCAAAATTGATGATCTTGATCAAAACTCAGGTCAATAGGATGAAAAGTGATAATTTTTAGATGAAAATTGATGATTTTAGAAGTTTGACCTCGAGTTGACCTTTGACCTTTTGACCTCGAAAATAGTTGGTTTCCCAATTCAGTGAGGCAATATGCAAATGCTGTTCTAATTTCAAGTCAATCGGATGAAAAATGACGGTTTTTCAGATGAAACTTGATGATTTTGGAAGTTTGACCTCGAGTTGATGTTTGACCTTTTGACCTCAAACATAGTTGGTTTTCCTATTTAGTGACTCAATGTGCAAATGTTGTTCAATTGTAAATTCAATCGGATGAAAAATGGCTATTTTAGAAATTTGACCTCCAGATGACCTTTGACCTCAAAATCAATAGGGTTCTCAATTGTGACGACCCCTGCAACTTGGTGAGGTTACTTATGGCCGAAATGATGTTACAATTACTTATGGCCATCAGTTTCATGATGATCGGTTTAGAATTGTGACCTGTAGGCGAGCAACAAACAAACAGACATGAAAAATCGGTATGTACTTGTAGGAATGTACTTTTTATCGGCCATGTTGGACAAATATGGCGGCCGAACCACGTGACCAATGATGTCATCAGTATTTGTTTTCTAAACTAATTTATTCCTAGATTATGCTCAAGAAATTTAATCTTGATCGGATGAAGTTTTGTACTTGTCGAATTATGACGTCATAATGGAGGCACCTATGACATCATCATTAACATATTTTATTCCCCATGGAGAGTTCTTTACAATGCGCCTTGTCTCAATTTTTTATATTCAGCACTTTTGGAGATATAGAGGTGCAAAGTTTTTCGGTTTTTCCAAGATGGCGGCCGAACCACGTGACCGACGACGTCATCATTATTTGTTTTTTCTCCACCAGTTTATGCCGTCATGGAGCTTAAGAAATTGCATCTTGATTGGATGAAGTTTTGTACTTGTCGAATTATCGAATTATGACGTCATAATGGAGGCCTTGGGCTGAGAGAGTTAAAAATTGGGCACAGTCTATTCCACGGCAAGACAAATATGTGTGTAAAGTTTGGCGATTCTACGTGCAACGGTGTAGACGTAGTACTGCGAACAAACAGACAGACAAACAGACAAACCAACCGATCAACATACTTGAAAAATGAAACACTCATTAATGTAGCAAATTAAATGTAACATTTAATGTCATTAAATGAATGTAACAAATGAAAAATCACTCATAGAGCGACACTTGGCAAAGGAGAAACAAAGTTGAATGGCACTCAGTACAGCATCCTTTTGACCTCAAAAATAGTTAGTGGTTGAATTCAGTGACCAGATATGAAAATCCTATTCAAATTTCAAGTCAATCGGATGAAAATTGAGGATTTTAGAAATTTGATAAAAAGTGGCTGACCTTTTGCCTGCCTATTTTGACCTCAAAATATATAGGATTTGGTCGGACCACGAACTCTACCATTTGGTGACGGTTCGTTAAGATCGGTTTAAAATTGTGACCTGTACGCAAGTATAAGTGAGAGGACAGACAAACAAACACACACACACACAAACCAGAGTGATCAACATACTTGTCCAATTTTTTTTTTTTTTGCCATGTAATAACAAACACAACCGACCAATATACTTGAAAAATCTTAGATTTTGCAAGTAACAAACAGACAGACAGACGGGGGTGAAAACACAACCTCCATCCACCTTTGGTGGCGGAGGTAACAAACGGACTCAAGTGCAATACCCGCTCCTCTGGCGAGGGTAATAAAAACAAAATGCTTCCTCTTCTTCACCCATTTTCATTCCCTCAATTTTACAATCATTTTTGGTAATCCTACTTTATTAAACAAGGCAATTCTCGGTGTGCGTGTGCGTGTGTGTGTGTGTGTGTGTGTGTGTGTGTGTGTGTGTGTGTGTGCGCGCGCATGTATGTACAGTCACGTGAAAAGTAAGTACACCCCATGTAAAGTTTTGACTTTTTCAACATATTTCAACATACAGCTATTTGATCTTCATTTCAACAATATTGATAGATAAAGGTGATATAATATAACAAATATCATGAAACATTTACATTTTGTAGTCCATTGTATAATTTAAATAAACATAAATGCAAATTTTGCAGGTGGAAAAAGTAAGTACACCCTTGGCTCTAATAGGTGGTGTTGCCCCCTTTGGCAGAAACAACCTCAAGTAGGCATTTCTTATAACTGTCTCCCAGTCTCTGACATCGACTGGGAGAAATTTTTGCCCACTCCTCCAGGCAGAATTCTTTCAGCTGTGCGATGTTTGAGGGGTTTCTTGCATGCACAGCTCGTTTCAAATCCCCCCACAACATCTCGATGGGATTTAGATCCGGGCTTTGACTTGGCCATTCCAGAACCCTCCATTTCTTTCTTTTCAGCCATTCCTTGGTGGATTTACTGGTATGTTTAGGGTCATTGTCATGTTGCAAGGTCCACCTTCGGTTGAGCTTCAACTTTCCGACAGATGGCCTCACATTATCCTCAAGCACCCTCTGGTACAATGAAGAATTCATAGTGGATTCTATGATGGTGAGCTGCCCAGGCCCTGATGCAGCAAAGCTGCCCCAAACCATATTATTTCCACCACCATGCTTTACAGTTGGTATCAGGTTCTTGTGGTCAAATGCTGTCTTTGGTTTTCGCCAAACATGTCTTCTGGTACTGTGGCCAAATAGCGCTACCTTTAACTCATCTGTCCAGAGCACATTGTTCCAGAAGTGCTGGTCTTTGCCGAGGTGTTCATTGGCAAACTTTATTCTTGCCCTGATGTTCTTTCTGGACAGCAAAGGTTTCCTCCTGGCACACCTCCCATGTCGATCAAATTTGTGCAGCCTCTTTCTAATGGTAGACTCGTGCACTTTGACATCAACAGTGGCAAGAGCTACCTGTAGGTCCCGTGATGACATTCTGGCGTTCTTAGAGACTTCTTTCAGCATCTTGCGGTCTGCTCTCGTGCTGAACTTGCTGGGGCGGCCTGGCCTGAACAAGTTGGCAGTTGTTTGGAATCTTCTCCACTTGTAGATGATCTTCCGGACAGTCGAATGATTGATTTCAAATTGTTTGGAGATCTTTTAAAATCCCTTCCCAGACTCGTAGGCATCTATAACCTTCTTTCTGAAGGCCTCAGAGAGCTCTTTTGATCTAGGCATGGTGACGCCGCACACTTCAACAACAAAGAGCGAACCAAACTAAATGTCTGAGGTTAAATAAGACAAGTTCCTCCAAGATCCTCTCCAACGATGTTCTAATCATTTGCACCTGAGCTGGTGCACCTGATTCTAATTTTAGGTATTTGAAGTAGTGATAAATGTAGGGGTGTACTTACTTTTTCCACATGCGAAATTTGCATTTATGTTTATTTGAATTATACAATGGACTACAAAATGTAAATGTTTCATGATATTTGTTATATTATATCACCTTTATCTATCAATATTGTTGAAATGAAGATCAAATAGCTGTATGTTGAAATATGTTGAAAAAGTCAAAACTTTACATGGGGTGTGCTTACTTTTTCACTTGACTGTGTATGTGTGTATGTGTCTGTTTGTGTATTTGTTGTGTGTGTGTGTGTGTGTGTGTGTGTGTGTGTGTGTGTGTGTGTGTACGTGTGTAGGTGTGTGTATGTGTATGTGTTTGTGTGTGTTTGTATGTGTGCATGCATGTGTGTGTATGTGTGTGTTTTTGTGTATGTGTGCATGTGTACATGTGTGCTTTTGTGTGTGCGTGTGTATGTGTGTGTGCATGCTGGTGTACGTGTGTTTGTGTGTGCATGTATGTATGTATGTGCTTGCGTGTGTGTGCTTGTGTGTGTGTGTGTTTGTGAAAATCATAAAATAAAAAAAACAGGGCTGGGCTGATCTCTACCAAATTTTGCATCCGTGTTGGTTGTACGCAGGTCAGGCCATGGACATAAAAGTAACTCGAACGACACTGGGTAGAGCGCATGCCTTTGCGAGGCAAACAGTTTACATTTTGTTTCCCACTGATAGGCCATATCTGGATCCGGAATCGAACCAAAATTGAATTGGCTTGTTATTGTCCCCCAACTAAATCATCCACCAAGTAGTCATAATCCGTCTATAACATTGAGATATTGTGCTTTATATCATTTTTGGCCGTCTCTCAACAGTGAAGAATCACTATGGAAGTTAAAAAATTCCCAAATCTGGATCTTCACCAATATCGAACCAATTCGCCTTTGTCACACACCCAGCCAGTATACCAAGTTTCATCCGAATTAGTTTTGAGACATCCTGCTCACAAACGGGGGGGGGGGGGGGGGGGGGGGGGGAATGGACATGAACTCTGCCCACCTTGGTTAGTGGAAAAAATTTCCCCCCCATGAAAGAGGGAGAGGGGAGGGGGCAGCAGGGGTGACCACAAAATAATACAAGCGTGAGGTGCGTAAGGAAATGAACAAACAAATACACGACATGGTGATTATTGACTTGACAATCTCACATCATCACTGAGCAGCTCCATGTAATGTCGCGGGGAAAACTTGTCGACCCAAAGAACACTGCCGGCTGCTACGGCACCTCCACTTTGCGCGTCCTCGACCTCTTCTTCCTCTCTGTGGGGATCTTCTCCAACGTCATCCACCGGCTGTGAATCGCGAAGATCCTGTTCTATTAACCTGAAACAAATGAAAGAATCCTTGCGCTCGGATAAGAAGCTCAAGTTCAAATACATATACCGAGAAAGGATGTGGAACAAGGGAAAATAAACAATAACAGACCTGTTGATGGCTGTCTCATGCTGCTCGAGCTCTTCCACAATCTTTCTGCGTTGCTGTATTTAAAATAACAAAATAATAAATAATGTATGTATTTTTGAAGGATGTTTGGTTCAACATCAGTGGAGAATTGAAGATTCAACACAAACATGTTTTTCCAACATATTCCCACGATAATGCCCACTGGGTGATCTCACCAACTCAACCACAAGTGGAATATGTGTCCAACTGGAGAGAGTGGGGTGTTTACACATGTCAATTATCACGACCCACCGAAAGCAAAGATGAACTGGAACGGCACTCGGTAAGAGCGCAAACCTCCGCCAGGCTGAACGGTTTACGTTTTGTATCCCACTGATAGGCCGGATCTGGATTCGGACCTGAACTATAATTCAATTGGCTTGTTCTTGTCACCTGACCAACTCATCCGCCAAGTTTTGTCAAAATCCGTCCACAACTTCTTCAGATATTGTGCTATATTGCTATCTTTATAGTTGCTATCTTTATTTAAAAAACCCTCTTCCTCACTCGCCCTGCACTGCCCTCTCTCCACCTCACCCCCAGGAATACCTTTGGCTACAGCTTCCCCTTCGCTCCCACCTTTTGTTCATATGTGTGTTGTAAAATCCACCAAACAGTGATGACTCCATCTACATCTCGCTGTCTGAGAATATGGACAAACTTCTATCTACCCATACCAACTCTCTCTTCCTCATATGTGGTGATTTCAACTGTCACCATGCCAGTTGGCTGGGTGTGGGTACCTCTCTCACCAGCCATGGCTCTTCAGCAAAGGACTTCTGTGACTCACTGGGACTGACACAATCTGTCTGTTTCCCGACCCGGATTTCAGTCAACGGAGCATCTTCTCTTCTGGACTTGGTTATGACTAACTTCCCTGAAAATGTCTGCTGCTCTTCTTCTGCTCCAATCGGCTCTTCTGATCATGTGCTTGTTAAAGTGGACATCTCTCTGACCATTCTCAGAGAGCCTCCTCAGCGTCGACGAGTCTGGCATTTCACTCAGGCCAACTGGCACGGTCTTCAAGCAGCCATCAATCATCTGGACTGGTCTCCCATCTCTACTGCCTCTGACATCAATTCATCCTGGGAATTCTTCCAAAGCAAACTGCTCTCTCTCATGCACAGATTTATCCCATCTCGTCTTCAGTTGTCATACCCTTCCTCCCGTCCATGGTACACGGAATCTTGTGGTGAGGCTATTGCCCAGAAACAACTTGCTTTCGTCTCCTGGAAAGCAAATCCAACGGAAGGAAATCTCATTTCCTTTCACAAAGCCAGAAACAAGTGTGTGTCCACCCTCAGGAGAGCCAGGAAACAATATCTCTCGGTTCTCAGGACCCTGGTGTTGGGTCCTGAACGCTGTTGAAACCAAAGCATTCAGAATCATTGGAATCTCCCCCGATGAAGCTAACTCCAAGGGCCTCTCACTCACTCACCGCAGGCAGGTTGGTGGTCTTTCCGTCTTCTACCGACTCCTCTCTGGCCTTGCCCCCCCCCAGCTCTCTCTGGGCTCTGTCCCGCAAATATTACCTGGTGTTGGGCTAGCGGCTAGGGTGCCGGCTTAGGATCCTAGGATCCTGGGTTCGAATCCCGGTCGATCGCTGAATTAACGCCAGGGGGGTTGACTCAGCCTGTCATCCTTCCGAGGTCGGCAAATTGAGTACCAGTTCACTGGTAATTCCCTGTTTGTCGTTAAAGGCGGCAAAAAGGGTTGGCGTCAGGAAGGGCATCCGGCCGTAAAACATTGCTTCAAAAAGGGGACCGAAAAACAACAACAACCACGGTCCCCGAAAAAGGCCAACCCCCACTTGCGGGGAAAAATGGCCTCTAAAGGTGGTTTTTTCTCAGGACCGAACTCTCTTATCTGTCTCCCTCTTCCAAATCCTGGTGGCGTCTGGTCAAATCTGTTTCTGGTGTTTGTTCCCCCTCCATCCCCTCCCTCACCTCAAATGGCCACATGGCTGACTCCGCACGTGAAAAAGCTGAATGCCTCAACTCTGTGTTTGCCTCTAAATCTTGTGTCCCAAACCCATCCCTCTCTGTACCCACCGTACCCAGTCGTACCCAGCTGCTTCTGGACGCTGTGTCCTTTCCTCCTGACAAGGTGGAAAAGTTTCTGTCAGCCCTCGACTCGGATTCTGCAAATGGACCTGACGGCGTCAGCCCACGGGTCCTAAAATCCTGTTCTTCCGCTCTTTCACTCCCTCTCTCTGTTCTCTTCGCCCTCTCTTTTGCTCAAGGTCATCTTCCATCTGCTTGGAAATCTGCCAACATCACCGCTTTGCACAAAAACAGATCCCAGCAACTACAGACCAATCAGCCTTCTCCCAATTTTCAGCAAAGTCATGGAATCCATCATTGCTTCAGATATGAAATCTTTCCTCTTCTCCAATGGCTTGATCTCTGATCATCAATTTGGTTTCAGACCTGGACACTCTACTCTGGACATGCTGCTTCTGCTTTCTCAACAATGGATGGAGGTCCTCAATGCCAAACAGGAAATTAGAGCAGTCTCCCTTGACATATCACATGCCTTCGATACGGTCTGGCACCCCGCTCTGCTCACCAAACTCTCCTCTTTTGGTATCCATGGAAATCTCCACGCATGGCTGGCGGACTTCCTCTCTAGTCATAGTCAACGTGTGGCCCTGAATGGGTTTCTCTCATCTCCTCTTCCTGTTCAGGCTGGAGTTCCACAAGGCAGTGTTCTGGGCCCTGTGCTTTTTGGTCTTCATCAATGATCTCTCTGACTCTCTTGAAAATCCTCTGTATCTCTTTGCTGATGACTCTACTCTCTGTCGCTCCATTCTTCATCCCTCAGATCGGCAGTCTGCAGCCTCCTCACTCTCTGCAGACCTGGACAAAATCACAGACTGGGCAAACAAGTGGAACATGTCTTTCAATCCCGACAAATCTCACACTCTTACGATGTCTCTCCGAAAAGACCGACTGGACAACCCTCCCATCCACTTTCTGAATAATCCTCTCCAAGAAGTTCTGTCACTCAAGCTTTTGGGTCTCACTATCTGCCATGATCTTTCCTGGGAAAACCACATTTCAAATCTGGCCTCCAAAGCCAGTCGCCGACTGGGCATCCTCCGTCGTGCGAAGTCCTTCCTTGGCACACCTGAGCTCCTCACCACATACAAGGCTTTCATCCGCAGCTCAATGGAATACTGCTCTCCCCTCTGGGCTGGTGCTCCTGCCTCACACCTAGCTCGTCTTCACGCTGTTGAAACCAAAGCATTCAGAATCATTGGAATCTCCCCTGATGAAGCTAACTCCAAGGGCCTTTCACTCACTCACCGCAGGCAGGTTTGGTGGTCTTTCCGTCTTCTACCGACTCCTCTCTGGCCTTGCCCCCCCCCCCAGCTCTCTCTGGGCTCTGTCCCGCAAATATTCCTACAGGTCGCACAAGATCTGCCTGCAACCCTCTTATGGTCAAACTGCCAAAATCAAGACTCTCTGCTCATCTTCAATCCTTCATTCCTCTTTTCTCCCACCTCTGGAACAAACTCCCTCACTCTCTTCAATCCCACTCCACCCTCCAGGTCTTTAAAACAGCTGTTCACCACCATCTCTTATCTTCCCCCATCCAAAACCTTGATCTTTTCTACCCCCGCTAATTTCACCCCAAATCCACTTTTTTGAAATACCAACTTCTGTCCTGGAAGTCCTTGGTGTCCTTATGTTTTATACTTCTCCCCCCCCCCCCCTTTCCCATGCCTCCTGCCCTCCCCCCCGTTCCCACACCTCCTCCCCCCAAGCCCTCTCCCTCCCACACATCTCCCTGCTCTCAAATGTTGTGTTTGTGTGCTTCCCCTTTTTTTTTTCTTTTTTTTTTCTATACTGAATCGAGGCTCGTGAAATCTCTCCCCATCTTGTCTTCCGCTCCCTCTTTTTATATATTGTGTTTGTCTGGTTGATTTGTTTGTGAAATAAATGTTAGCTCTTTCATGAGCCTCGATTCAGTACACACACAAAAAAAAAAGAAAGAAAAAAAGGACAAGTGTGAAAGCCACATTCGGTGGCAGAGGTAAAGATGGCAGAAAGTTCCACTAGGAACGACTCAATATCAAATGTTGAGTTAAAATATTATTTTCCCCTTTTGACCCCTGTGCCCTTAGGTGCCACCAACTGGGGAATGAACACGGGTGTCAAATCTAGGAAATAGTTACAGTGCATATTTCATGCGTCCCCCAATGCTGATTGCATATACAAAGTTTCATATAAAAAGATTAAATCTGTGCTTGTAATTGCTTTTTTGGTATTTGACCTTTTCACCCTGCCCCAAGGGGCGGGGCCAAAAATGATACTGCTCTTGCATCTTCTTGCCACGTGGTGATCATAACTACCAAATTTGGTGAATTTCTGCGCAACCGATAAGAAGGAGCTAGTGTGTCGCATGGACAGACAGACAGACAGACAGAGAGCCGGACGGACGGAGCCAATTACAATATCCCCCATTTTTTTTTTGAAAAAGCGTTTCATTTCAGTTTTTTCTCCTTTTCTTCATCCTCACCACAAACACCACAAGCTTGAGCTGGGTGGTAACATGCTCTCCTGCCATCCTTAACCCTGCACAACTGTCACTTCCTCACCACCAAATCCAGTTCTGCTCTATTCTGTCCACTCCTATAGGTAATCTTGTCACTTTCCCGCTTTTGAAAAAATGAAGGAGCTACGACCATCACATTCCTCGCCACCAGCTCCATGAGCTCTTGACCCTCTCTGTCCCTCCTTCCCCAACCAAATTGCTGGGAATGTCGCGATGCCGCTGATGCAGTGCCCCCTGTAGCTTTAGAGCAGGAATTTTTAACTTGTTAAGCATGCCAGCGATACCTCATCCATTCATCGTAAAGGACACCGTAGGATCTTTACCGTCCACCAACTAATGCTCGCAGACGAGATTCCCGGTTTAACATCCATCGATGGACAGCAAACACATCGGTGCCTCGGCTTGTATGTAAAACACCATGGGGGCAGTTTATAGCTGGGATGAGATTCAAAACACAGTTCAGAGGTGAGTCTGCATACCTAGGCTATTCTGGCAGTCCCAGTCACGTGATGTGGAGGCAAAAATATATAAATCCATAATAGGCATAAGTATGGAAGTCTCATTGTCTGACTTATCATTGTGAAGCGGACTCACCTTATCAGCCAGCTGCTCTTTAAGTTGTTGGAAGGGTACACTGAGCAGTCGCAGCTCCCCATCACTGCCCTTCAGAGTGCAGTGCCTGTTCTGTGAACAAAGCAGAAAAAAGAGATTGCAGGCAACATATGTCATGTGAATGAACGAATGAATGAATGAATGAATGATCGTTTTAAGGCCATTTTCCCCGCTACAGCGGGGGTTAGGCCTTGCGGGCCCCATGACAATCATGGTTCCCTGTTTGAGGCAATGTTTTTATGGCCGGATGCCCTTCCTGACGCCAACCCTTGGTCACGCTCTTACGATGCGTAGGGATACGGTGTACCTATTCTAAATCGGGGTACACACCGGGATCATTCATCCCAGCAAGCTGGTACTCAATTTGCCGACCTCGGAAGGATGACAGGCTGAGTCAACCCCCCTGGCGTTAATTCAGCGATCGACCGGGATTCGAACCCAGGGTCCTAGGATCCCAAGCCGGCACCCTAACCGCTAAGCCAACACCATGTCATGTGGTTAAAAGAATAAGAAAAAAGCCTTTCTCGTGACAAAATATTCAGAATAAATTCTAAGTAACAATAGGAGCTCACGGGAATAAAGGTGCCGTCACCCTCGCGTCGTAAACGAAGGTAGACCCGACGGCCTTCCGAAGACGTCACACTTATGAAATCATCAGACATGGGTGGACGGCGCAAGACTCGTTCCCAACAGTCGGCCACCATTTTAGCCTGCGGTCCACGACTGACGCATATTATCACAGTATCAGCTTCCGTTAAGTACAATCTGAAAGAAACATCAACTTAAAAATAAATAAATAAAATTCCTCTCTCGGGCTCAAGTCCATCAGCAACAACTCTTGTGAACAATAAAGGCCACCATTCCCTACAAATTGGGGCTCGGCTCTCAGGTGTATAGCCTGGGTTTGAATCCCTACGTAGCTATGAACTGTCATCCCGGTGTTTCACAGGTAGGGTGATTCATCAACACGTGTGCTGTCCCTCGGACAGACGTTAAACGGGCGTCCCGTCTGCCGAGATTAGTTGGTGGACGTTAAAGATCCTACGGTGTTTTTCGCAAAGAGTAGGCAAGCTGTCACCGGCACCCTGAACAAATTACAAATTCCTGCTCTAACCTACAGGGGGCACTGCGCCAGCAGCAGAGCCACGACCCCAGTAAATGTTGCTATCCCCAGTCAGGTACTGCATACAAAAGTAGGAGCTGCAATCAAATGTGAGGGGAAGGGAGAGGGATTGTGAAAGCTTCTCAAAATCTGCTTTTTATACGAATGTAAAACTTTCTCAACTTTTCAAAGTCGATAACACGAACAGCTCTTCTCCTAACTCTGTCCTTTGCTTACATTTCACTGGAGCGGGCAGCAGGCTGGACAACACATGCTGATGGTGGAGGTTCATCGGAATCTTTAGGTGAAACATCGATAAGCCCAAACTCCAGCTTTCTGGCACTGTCGACCCTGCGTTTTTTCCCAGGCAAAGCTGCCACGGGGGGGGGGGGGGGGGGGGGGGGGAAACCATGAGGAAGGTGGTGGTGTAGAAAGTTTGCTAATTGAAGGTAGGTAGGTAGGTGTAGAACAACAATGGAAAAAAACAGAACCACAAAGCAAGATACCACAAACGTTTTAAAAAACTGAGGTCGAGATGTCAATGGAGCAAGTGAAGGAGAAGAAGAAGAAATGGGAATCAGAAAATGAAGACACAACGTGGCCTTCAAAAAAATGGAGGTTCAAAATTCTGCTTGGGGAGGTCCAAAAGGAGTTTGCAATCCGATGTCATTCCATCGGGAATCGAACGCAGACAACTCGAACTGGAGTACACGGCTAATCAAGCTGTTGTAAAAGTCCTACTGAGGGCCTACCAGGATGGCCAAGAGGTACGCACACTCGCCTCCAAGCTGTCTAGCCTGGGTTTGAATCCGGACGCAGCTATAAACTGCCATCCTGGTGTTCCACCAATGTGTGTGCCGTCCCTCAGACGGACGTTAATCTGGGCATCCCGTCTGCCGGCATCAGTTGGTGGACGTTAAAGGTCCACGGTGTCCTTCGCAAGGAGTAGGCGAGCTATCTCCAGCACCCTGAATACATCACTGCCCTAACCAGCAGGGGGAACTGCATCAGCGGTACTGTCATGCCCCCAGCCAATGATGCAAATCAGCAACCTTGTGCTGCACTCGACAAAAAGAAAGTGAGAGGGAAAGAGGTAGCGAGAGAGAGGCCTACTGAGCCCATAATGCCAACGGAGAATAAATGAGGTTTCAATGCAAGAGATGGAAGTTCAGGATATCCTGACGAATCACCTACCGTTCCTGGGATCATCATCATCATCATTATAATAGTCTTCAAAAGCTCTCTCTCGTTTCTTGCTGAAGCTCTCCAAGTTGATCACCAACTTTCCAGGAGATGCATTGTCGAAACACTCGTCGGTTGTCATCTCTAAAAGCGCATTTAAAAACAAACCCCACAGGCCTCATCATAAATGCGATCAAGCAGAGACGATAAGGAATCCATTTTTATGGTTTAAAAGCACGTTTGATTCAGACAAGATGGCATGAAAACCCAAAATGGTCAAGATGAGGCCCTCCAGACATTTTCAATATCTTATTTGAATCGATGGAAGCAAACACTGCATCAATTTACAAACCATCTTCTATTACTAAAAGGAGAAGTGTCCGTCTGCGTGCGCGCGTCCGTCACGCTTTTATTCTACAGGGTTCCTGCTGTCATCGAATAATAAAAATGGTACCGTTGGAAAGCTAGTAATCGATGTACTTGGTTGGAACCATTACACCACGGAGTCCTTTTTTCGTGTTTCACTTCATTTTACATCTTCATTGAGATCCATAGATAGACATGCAACATGTTTGTCAAGTACAACAAGCTCCCTTTTCATTAAATGCATCAGAAAAGCAACGGCTATGAAGGCCTTGATAATGAGTTATTGCCTCCGCCACCAAAGGTGGATGTCTGTCTGTCTGTCTGTCTGTGAACAAGATATCTCAAAAAGTTGTGGACGAATATGAATGAATGAATGAATATGAATGATCGTTTTAAGGCCATTTTCCCCCCGCTAGAGCGGGGGTTAGCCTTGCGGGCCCCATGACAATCATGGTTCCCTGTTTGAGGCAATGTTTTTATGGCCGGATGCCCTTCCTGACGCCAACCCTTAGTCGCCTCTTACGATGCGCAGGGATACGGTGTACCTATTCTAAACCGGGGTACACACCGGGGACGTGGACCTGGACGAATTCAAACAAAATTTGGCAGAGAGGTAGTCTATGTGACAAGCACGACATGATTAGATTTTGGTGAAGATCCGGATCCGGATACTAGAATTTTTAAAGTGTTTCTTCACCATAGGGAGATAGGGCCAAAAACGATATATAGCAGGATATCTCATAAAGTTAAGAACGGATTTGGACGAAACCTGGAAGAGAGGTTGTGTGTCTGACAAGGACGAATCGATTCGATTTTGGTGAAGATCTTAATATGGATTTGGATACGAAAATTATTGAATTTTTAAGCGATTCTTCACCATTGAGGGATCGGGTGAAAAGCGATATATAACATGATATTTAAAAAAGTTATGGATGTCTTGTAACTAAACTAGGTGAATGAGTTGCTTAGGTGACAAGAAGAAACCGATTCGATTTTGGTTCTAGTCCGAATCCAGATCTGGCCTAACATTGGGCTACAAAACAAACTGTTCAGCCTGGTGAAGGTATGCGCTCTACCGAGTGCTCTTGTAGTTAACGAGTTAGAATACATTTTCACAAAAACCAGCAACGTACCGTACTCTTGCCTGCTCTCTTGGAGAGCCTTAGCTTTTGACTCCAGAAATGGCGTCTTCCTGTCATTCCCTGGAATTGTTGCTCGCCGTGGGCCGTCGGCTGATGAAAGCGCTTCCTCATACGAGGTGAACTTTCGAACCGGGGAAGGTCTCTTTTCTGACACTGCTGCAGTCAAGAGAGAAAAATTATCAAAATAATTATTTTTACACCATTAAATAACGCTTTACCAACAAGATCATGATGCTTCAACTATCATAATCACTCGTATATAATCTGTTATTGTATATAATACGCAGGGCACTTTTCAGATAAAATTATCAGGAAAATACCAGTTTCTATGTAAAACCTGCACCCTAAAAATGAACTCCAGTGAGAATGAACTCCAGCTCAGGACTGGAGATTCGGTTAACCCAAAAGCAGTGTTTTGTGGATCGAAGGACAGAGCCTGTTTATTGTACACCGCTCCTTTCCTATGCCATCTCCAGGCATTGCAAATCGTCATTGCTGGGCACCGAAGGGGGCTCGGCAGTGACGCACGCTGAAAGAGAGTACTCAGTTTTCACTCTGGTTGTTTGTTTGTTTGTTTTCTTTCTTTCTTGTTTGTTTGTTTGTTTCTTGGTTGTCCGGGCGATATCTCAGCCATCCTTTGAGCTAGGAAGCTGAAATTTCGGCACAGTAGTGAGCAAGTCCTTTCTCAAAAACGTTATTGTTTGTTTTTTGATTAATCAATAAATTGAGGAGTTATTTAATTATTAGCGATTAATTAAGTACTTATTTAATTAATCAAATTTCCTTTCTCTTCTGACCATTAACTCAGGCACCTTTTGAGTTAGCAAGCTGATATTTGGACATGCCAATGACCAGGTGATTTCGCTGCAAAGGATATTTTTGATTTATTAATTAATCAATTAATCGATTAATTATTTAATTATTCGATTAATGACAAAAATTTTTTTTTTTTTAAGTTACAGATTCTGATGAAATAGTGTTAGTTTATGTGTTCTCTGACCAAATTGCTTAATAATTTAATTTTTTTATGATTATTATTTATTTATTTTCATTATTAATCATTTATTTATTTTCTTTCTCATTTGGCCAATATCTCAGGCACCTTTTGAGCTGGGAAGCTAATATTTGGACATGAGTGACCAAGTGATGTGGCTATCAAGGATATTTTTGAGTTATTGATTAATCATTTCATCTATTAATTAATTTATTGATTAATCGATTAATTATTTATTGAGTAATCAATTAATTATTAAATTTTTTATAAATGACTTATTTAATTAAATTTCTAAAAGATACATCTTCGGATGAAGCACTGGTGGTTTAGTTATGCAATTAGCCAATTGATTATGAAAATATTTTGTGATAATCTTTTATTGATTTTAATTATACAATTAATCAATCAATTAGTGTACACCTCTCCCTCCCAATGCAGCCTCAATGAGCTGCACTGCGGTATTGCCGGGCGCCGGAGGCGCCCCGGCAATGCCGCGCTGCAGCATATTTAATTATTTGGCATGGGGCGGTGTACTTTGAATGTATGTGTACTTGTATGGTGTTTAATTCAGTAAACGTAAGACTTCCAAATCATATAAAACATAATATAATGAACGATGTCCCATGTTGAATGTAGCGAAACACTCTTACCGAGTGACATGCGACATCTATCAGATTAGCACAGTAAGAGCTCGTTAGTAACTCTCAAATCTTTAGCAAGTCATTGGCTCAAGGTAATTCTCAAGCAGTATTTTGTGTTGCAACGCACTGGGCTCGTCCCAAAGATTATTTTGCTGCTCTGGCGGTGTATATATTTTACAAAATTAAAAAAAGAACCGAATCTATTATAACTGAACAATTTAAATTATTCTATTGGAATAATTGTTATCCAGAACAAAACAATATACGTTGAAATGCAGCATAAGATATCCCACAATGCACTGCATTCTAAAGATGGCGGCACCCGGTGACGAAGGTCGGTCTTGTGTCGGTGCGAGAAATCTGGAGGAACAGAGCTTTCACTTTTAGTTCTTAATACGCATCCCAAATTTTAATAAGATATTTCTGGGGGGAAAGGTGCGGCTTATACATGAGTAATTACAGTGCGTCTCGAAGCAAGAAAAAAAAAATATATATATATATATACATATATATAAATATAATAGTATATTAAATCGATATATGTGGGAAAATTACATGCCCAGACCAGGAATCGAACCCAGGTCCCCTGGAAAACCATGACCAGTGCTCTGCCATCTGAGCTATCTGGGCGACTGACTGAGCATGGAATTTTCCCACACATATGGTTGCCACTCTCTTTCTGTCAATGCTTCAATGGCACTCGCTGCCAACCATAGGAGCACTAACGGCCTGACCACGAAAGGGTCTTTTTTTTTTTTTTTTTTTTTTTTTTTGTATACAACATCGAGGCTCGTGAAAGAGCGAACATTAATCACACAGAAAGACAAACCGACACATAAAACATATAACATAGGGAGCGGTAGACAAGATGGGGAGAGAGGGGGAAGGACACAAACACAACATTTGAGAGCAGGGACCGAGAGACATGGAGACATCGAGAGATCGAGAGATCTGAGAGAGGGCGAGGGCTTTGGGGGGGGGGGGGGGGGGGGTGGCAAGGGGGCGGTGGGAGAGGTATAAAACATATGGACACTGCCAGGACTTCCAGGAAAGAAGTTGGAATTTCAAACAAGGTGGATCTGGGGTGAATTAGCGGGGGTAGAAAAGATCAAGGTTTTGGATGGGGGAAGATAAGAGATGGTGGTGAACAGCTGTTTTAAAGACCTGGAGGGAGGAGTGGGATTGAAGGGAGTGAGGGAGTTTGTTCCAGAGGCGGGAGAAAAGAGGAATGAAAGAGTGAAGGTGAGCAGAGAGCCGAGATTTCGGCAGTTTAACCATCAGAGGGTTGCTGGCAGATCTTGTGCGACCTGTAGGAATATTTGGGGGACAGAGCACAGAGAGAGCTGGGGGTGCAAGGCCGGAGAGGAGTCGGTAGAAGACAGAAAGACCACCTACCTGCCTGCGGTGAGTGAGTGAAAGGCCCTCAGAGATAGCTTCATCGCGGGAGATTCCAATAATTCTGAAAGCTTTGGTTTCAACAGCGTGAAGCCGAGCTAGGTGTGAGGCAGGAGCACCGGCCCATAGGGGAGAACAGTATTCCATTGAGCTGCGGATGAAAGCCTTGTATGTGGTGAGGAGCTCAGGTGTGCCGAGGAAGGACTTCGCACGACGGAGGATGCCCAGTCGGCGACTGGCTTTGGAGGCCAGCTTGGAAATGTGGTTTTCCCAAGAAAGATCATGGCAGATAGTGAGACCCAAAATCTTGAGCGACAGAACTTCTTGGAGAGGATTGTTGAGAAAGTAGATGGGAGGGTCTCCCATTGGTCTTCCTCCAATGGGAGGGGACAAATCCATGTCCTCTATTATAAACACCACTGGGGGCGTAGTGAAGTAATGAGATTAACGAACAGGATTAAATAATTAAATTGATATATGTGGGAAAATTACATTCCCAGACCAGGAATCGAACCCAGGTCCTCTGGAAATTATATAGAAATAATAGTATATATAATATTAATATATACAAATATACACCACCAGTCAAAAGTTTAAGTACACTTTTAAGTGTTAAGTATACCAGTAAAGTACCTAAACTTTTGACTGGTAATGTATATGACAGCATATATTTAATAATAATAATAATAATAAATCAATAATAAATATAAATAATAATATAAATAAAATATAAATGAAATGAAATAAAATAAAATATAAAATAATAATAAAAGAAAATGAAAAAAATCAATATAAATAACAATATATGAATGAATGAATGAATGATCGTTTTAAGGCCATTTTTCCCTGCTGGAGCGGGGGTTAGCCTTGCGGGCCCCATGACAATCATGGTTCCCTGTTTGAGGCAATGTTTTATGGCCGGATGCCCTTCCTGATGCCAACCGTTAGTCGCCTCTTATGATGCACAGGGATACGGTGTACCTATTCTAAGTCGGGGTACACACCGGGATCATTCATCCCAGCAAGCTGGTACTCAATTTGCCGACCTCTGAAGGATGACAGGCTGAGTCAACCCCCCTGGCGTTAATTCAGCGATCGACCGGGATTCGAACTCAGGATCCTAGGATCCCAAGCCGGCACCCTAACCGCTAAGCCAACACCAGGCTTATAAATAACAATATTTTAAAAAAAGAAAGAAATATATATATATATATATTAAAAAACACACAAAAAAAAAAATATATAAATACATTTAATAATAATACAACGACAACAACAACAACAACAACAACAACAACATGCATTTTAAGGCCATTTTCCCTGCTAGAGCGGGGAGGCGGGGGGGGGGGGGGGGGGGGGTTAGCCTTGCGGTCCCCATGACAATCTTCTCCATTTTGCCCTATTTTCTGCATCTCTCCTTGTTAACCCCCTCGCCCACATTTCTTCTTCCACCATTTTTAGCCTTTAAGAATAATAATATAATAATAATAATAATAATAATTATTATTATTATTATTGTAGAATAATATTTATTTATATATATATATATATATATATATATATATATATATATATATATATATATATATATATATATAATAGAAGGAGCACACAAGCAGCAACAACTACAGCCATCACAACAGCAGCAACAAGACCACCACCAACTTCATGTTATAAAAGATCCTGTTTTTCGTGTTTCACTTCATTTTACATCCTTATTGAGACTCACAGATGCACAAGCAACATGTTTGTTAAGTCCCGAATGCCGTCTTTTTATTAAACCGCAGTGAAGTCACAGGTAGGCATTGCCAGTACGACGGGTAGGAATACATTTCCACAAAACCAGTAACGTACCATCCTCTTGTCCACTCTCTTGAGGAGTCTTAGCTTTCGACTCCAGAAATGGCGTCTTCCTGTCATTCCCTGGAATTGTTGCTCGGCATGGACCGTCGGCTGATGAAAGCGCTTCCTCAAAAGAGGTGAACTTTCGAACTGGTGAAGGTCTCTTTTCTGGCACTGCTGCGGTTAAGAGAGAAAAACCGTCAAAAGAAGAGGCCTTTAGTGGACTTTACACCATTGAAGTAACTAACGCTTTCCCAATTCGATCATGACGCTTTAACTATTCTCTGCAGCAAGAAAATATCTTTCGGCTTCGACCACTTGGCATTTATTCAACTCGGTTACTCAAATTATCCGCGTCTCGACTCAAATCAATCCGTGGATCAACTCAACGTTTCTGACTTGGGTCTAAAGTACAGGTAACATCGAGAACTTGAACAGGTGTACCTGTTCTTTCACAGGTATTCAACTTTGTCCAAAGTCACAAGTTTACCCAGCACGGCACACAAACTTGTCACAATTTGCAGGTGGACGTGAAGCGAGTGTTAAAAACTGATGGTACCGTAACTCACGTGTTGACAAAACGACGCAAAGCAATTCCCAACACAGAAACCCAATTTACCTTCCATTTCCTGCAGCACCTCCAGCTCGTCTGCGTATCTGTCTTCGAAAGCATCCTCAACTTCTTCGTAATCGTCCATGACTCCTATGGCACATTATCACAGGGTCAAGTTCAGGGTTTCTCTGAGGTAGTATGAGGGTAAGGGGGGACTGTTGAATTTGGATACATTATTCACTCTATGCAGCAGGGGGCTGGATGTGCAGGGGAGGGGATAGTGTGGGTGGGCATGGATTGGCTAGGCTAGGTGTGGGGTGGGATAGGCTGGGTGGAAGAAGGATTGTTGGACCGGGTGTGGGGTCTTGTGGGGTGGGATAGGATGGGTTGGAGAGGGGTGGGTGGGCTGGGTGTGGGGACAGTGGGGTTTTGGTTAGGTGGAGTGTACTGAGTGGGGTGTGGACTGGGTGTGGTGGAGGGGTGGGTCATGGTGGGCCAGGTGTGGGTGGGCATGGATTGACTGGGCTAGGTGTGGGGTGGGATAGGCTGGGTGGAAGAAGGGTTGTTGTACTGGGTGTGGGGTCTTGTGGGGTGGGATAGGATGGGTTGGAGAGGAGTGGGTGGGCTGGGTGTGGGGACAGTGGGGTTTTGGTGAGGTGGAGTGTACTGAGTGGGGTGTGGGCTGGGTGTGGTGGAGGGGTGGGTCAGGGTGGGCCAGGTGTGGGTGGGCATGGATTGGCTGGGCTAGGTGTGGGGTTGGATAGGCTGGGTGGAAGAAAGGTTGTTGTACCGTGTGTGGGGTCTTGTGGGGTGGGATAGGATGGGTTGGAGAGGAGTGGGTGGGTTGGGTGTGGGGGGACAGTGGGGTTTTGGTGAGGTGGAGTGGACTGAGTGGGGTGTGGTGGAGGGGTGGTTCAGGGTGGGCCAGGTGTGGGTGGGCATGGATTGGCTGGGCTAGGTGTGGGGTGGGATAGGCTGGGTGGAAGAAGGGTTGTTGTACCGGGTGTGGGGTCTTGTGGGGTGGGATAGGATGGGTTGGAGAGGGGTGGGTGGGCTGGGTGTGGGGGTGTGGGGACATCGGGACAATGGGGTTTTGGTGAGGTGGAGTGTACCGAGTGGGGTGTGGGCTGGGTGTGGTGGAGGAGTGGGTCCGGGTGGGCCAGGTGTGGGTGGGCATGGATTGGCTGGGCTAGGTGTGGGGTGGGATAGGCTGGGTGGAAGAAGGGTTGTTGTACCGTGTGTGGGGTCTTGTGGGGTGGGATAGGATGGGTTGGAGAGGGGTGGGTGGGTTGGAGAGGGGTGGGTGGGTTGGGTGTGAGGGGACAGTGGGGTTTTGGTGAGGTGCAGTGGACTGAGTGGGGTGTGGGCTGGGTGTGATGGAGGGGTGGGTCAGGGTGGGCTGGGTGTGGTGGAGGGGTGGGTCAGGGTGGGCCCGGTGTGGGTGGGCATGGGTGGGTGTGGAAAGGGCTGGAGTGGGGGTGTCGGGCTGGAGTGGGGGTGTCGGGCTGGACCCATCTCCCACGCCTGTTGCTGCCCGGTCTCGTTAATTTATGACATGCCCGATCTTTTGATAAACCCGAATTTACTTCCACCGTTATTCACCAAAACTTATACCAAGATAAAGTCTCCTGTAAGACAAATAAATCAAATATAAAAACCGTTGAGATCACAATTGGAGAAACACTTAAGAACTAATTAATTCGCTATTACCAGAGCTTCTTTACAGGAATACAAGAAGTACTGAATTCGCCATTAAAATACTACCAGAGCTCGGAGACGAGTAGATAAACTGTGGTGGCACAAATAACATGAAAACAGTTCCGCGAGACTCTTCACATCCGCATTCACCTTTGAGATGCCAGTTCAAATGTTACAGGTTATCACACTTCTGTTCGTTCTCCAATGAGCGGCGTCATGTTGGAAACAAAATTCGCGGGAGAACTGTGCGCGAAGGATCATGGGAGAAACCAGGAGAAACGCAGAATTGTGTTTCCTGATGAAATTTGCTGCGAAACGGAAAACCCTTTGGCATCCTGAACGCTAACTTAAAAACAGGAGTTTTGTGGTTCTGTTATCCAAAGGATGATGATTTTTAATGACGATATGTGATGTGAAGTGCTTGAAGTGTACTGGTATTTTGGTTAGCTCGAGTGGCACTTTCGTCGCCTTCTTGATTGTGGTCCATTTTAAAACGGAGGTTAAACTTAAATACCGTACTCTATCGAGTTTACTTTCCGTCATGAGGAATTTTTTTTGATTACTATCTTTCACTAGTTATGAAAATGTAAGGTTAACGGGGATTGACATAGATTAATTATTTATGAACAGGTTGTAGTTGTACAGTCAATCCGATATTAATGATTGGAGGAGATGCTTCCTGTGGAAACGTGTGACAGTGACACTGATCATCTGGATTTGCCGCTTCATGAACCTCTGAACGTGCTTTACCACAGCGGCGATTTCCTGGTGCTTTGCAAGCCTTGGGATGTTCTCATCGACTCCGTGTCTTCCAACGTTATTTCCCCCACGTCTTCTGCTAAGGACATTTGTACAACCCCAGAGAAAACGCTCACGATCCAGCAGCGCCTTCAAAGGTGTTTTCCCACCCTTATCGACCCCACAACGCGCCATGGATTCAGGTTCGTCTTCAGAGACATTATCTGTGATACCCCGGGAACCCTCGTGCCATCCTCTCCTCTCCCCTTCAATCCTCCCTTTTAAACCTGATCCTCCCACTCCATTTTAACCCTCACTCTCCCCTCCCTTTTAAACCTCATCCTCCCACTCCATTTTAACCCTCACCACTCTCCCCTCCCTTTTAAACCTGATCCTCCCACTCCATTTTAACCCTCACTCTCCCCCTCCCTTTTAAACCTGATCCTCCCACTCCATTTTAACCCTCACCACTCTCCCCTCCCTTTTAAACCTGATCCTCCCACTCCATTTTAACCCTCACTCTCCCCTCCCTTTTAAACCTGATCCTCCCACTCCATTTTAACCCTCACTCTCCCCTCCCTTTTAAACCTTAGCCGCCTCCTCCATTTTAACCCTCACTCTCCCCTCCCTTTTAAACCTGATCCTCCCACTGTATTTTAACCCTCACTCTCCCCCTCCCTTTTAAACCTGATCTGCCCATTCCATTTTAACCCTCACTCGCCTCCTCCCTTTTAAACCTGATCCTCCCACTCCATTTTAACCCTCACTCCCCTCCTCCCTTTTAAACCTGATCCTCCCACTCCATTTTAACCCTCTCTCCCCCTCCCTTTTAAACCTTATCCTCCTCCTCCTCCATTTTAACCCTCACTCCCCCCTCCCTTTTAAACCTGAGCCTCCCACTCCATTTTAACCCTCACTCTCCCCCTCCCTTTTAAACCTGATCCTCCCACTCCATTTTAACCCTCTCTCCCCTCCCTTTTAAACCTGATCCTCCCACTCCATTTTAACCCTCACTCTCCCCCTCCCTTTTAAACCTGATCCTCCCACTCCATTTTAACCCTCACTCTCCCCTCCCTTTTAAACCTTAGCCTCCTCCTCCATTTTAACCCTCACTCCCCTCCTCCCTTTTAAACCTGATCCTCCCACTCCATTTTAACCCTCACTCTCCCCTCCCTTTTAAACCTGAACCTCCCACTCCATTTTAACCCTCACTCTCCCCCTCCCTTTTCAACCTGATTCTCCCACTCCATTTTAACCCTCACTCTCCCCTCCCTTTTAAACCTGATCCTCCCACTCCATTTTAATCCTCACTCTCCCCTCCCTTTTAAACCTTAGCCTCCTCCTCCATTTTAACCCTCACTCTCCCCTCCCTTTTAAAGCTGATCCTCCCACTGTATTTTAACCCTCACTTTCCTCCTCCCTTTTAAACCTGATCTGCCCATTCCATTTTAACCCTCACTCGCCTCCTCCCTTTTAAACCTGAACCTCCCACTCCATTTTAACCCTCACTCTCCCCCTCCCTTTTAAACCTGATCCTCCCACTCCATTTTAACCCTCACCCCCCCTCCCTTTTAAACCTGATCCTCCCACTCCATTTTAACCCTCACTCTCCCCTCCCTTTTAAACCTGATCCTCCCACTCCATTTTAACCCTCACTCTCCCCCTCCCTTTTAAACCTGAGCCTCCCACTCCATTTTAACCCTCACTCTCCCCCTCCCTTTTAAACCTGATCCTCCCACTCCATTTTAACCCTCACTCTCCCCTCCCTTTTAAACCTTATCCTCCCCCTCCATTTTAACCCTCACTCCCCCCCCTCCCTTTTAAACCTGATCCTCCCACTCCATTTTAACCCTCACTCTCCCCCTCCCTTTTAAACCTGATCCTCCCACTCCATTTTAACCCTCACTCTCCCCTCCCTTTTAAACCTTATCCTTCTCCTCCATTTTAAGCCTCACTCCCCTTCTCCCTTTTAAACCTGATCCTCCCACTGTATTTTAACCTTCACTCTCTCCTCCTTTTTAAACCTGATCCTCCCACTCCATTTTAACCCTCACTCTCCCCTCCCTTTTAAACCTGATCTGCCCACTCCATTTTAATCCTCTCTCCCCCTCCCTTTTAAACCTGATCCTCCCACTCCATTTTAACCCTCCCTCTCCCTTTTACCCTTCTCCTCACTTTAATCCTCCACTCTCCTCCCTTTAACCCGGCCTCTCCCAATTTTGTTGAAAGACTTGTGGATTCTTTGCCTTCTTAACCCAGGTTGTGCCACCAGCTGGACTTCTCTACCAGTGGTGTCCTCTGCGTGGCGCTTAGTCGCAGGAGCGCTGCAGCGGCATTCCGATGCTTCAAAGAACGTCTTGCCACCAAGGCCTACCTTGCATTGGTACATGGTTGCACCACATTTCACATGCGTACTCGAGAACCTCCCGCTGCTGCTCAGCAATAGTTTGACATTTAATTTCTTTCGATACAATGCGAGCGTTACTTCATTCCCAACCACGTTTTTTGGATGGAGGGTTGAAGGTGAGCGTGGGGGTATTTGTCACAGATCAGGCCGATGACAACAAACCTGAGTCCATAGTGTATTGTGGGGGCTCCAAGTTCCTTGTAAGGAAACTCTTTCAGGAGTTGCGGAAGGCGAGAAGACGAGGCCATTTCGTAGGGTTCGAAGCTCGTTTATTCGTACAGAAATCTCCAGCACACTCTACGCGAACGGAAGTGGTACAGCTTTTATAAAGCCAAAACCCTCTTCGGAGGGCGTGGCTCCCACAACCGCGCGTGCGTCACTTCCACACAACCAAAAGCCCCACAGGCCCGTGCATGTGGATTATGACCAAACATAAGGTAACCGTCACATGCGAATAAGTTAACCGCGACATGCGAATAAGTTAAACGCGACATGCGAATAAGGTAACCGCTACATGCGCCCCCCCCCCCCCCCCCAGAATGCACTCCACGGGCATGTACGTAGTTCGCAGGCACGCTCGGCAATGCCGAGAAGGCTCGAGCAGTGCTCGGCCTCGGTACGCGTGAAAAAACGCCGCCGTGGGGTTGAGCCGACCCCGAGGGGCTGGTCAAGGCCTCGGGGGAGGCCGCCGAGGTTCCTCGCGGGCCTCCCGAGGTTGCCGGTCACGGATGCGCTCGGCAGTGCCGAGAAGGCTCGAGCAGTGCTCGGCTTTGGTGCACGCGAAAAGAGGTTGAGCCAACCGAGGGGCTGGGCAAGGCCTCAGGGTAGGCTGCCGAGGTTGCAGAGTCGGAGAAGTAGTTGCGCGAGTTGCAGCTTTCTACACGCGAGCTGTAGCTGTAGTTGTAGAGTGTAGTTGCGCGAAGGTAACGAAGCAGCCATGCCGCCAACGTCGGTGTGCGCGAAGGTAACGGAGCAGCAGCGCCCACGAAGGTAACGAAGCAGCCGTGCCGCCAACCTCAGTGCGCGCGCAAGAGATGAGCAGCAGTTCCACCCACATCTCGTAACTGCGTTGTTTCGGAGGGTCCTGGAGCAGGCTCGCCCCTCTGGTCGTAGAGGAGGAGCCGAGCGCGGTGCGCGAACCACATGGCCGCTCGTCGTTTCCGAAACTCCGGCAGTTCGATCGAAACTGCGTTCGAAACCGCGCCCGCATCCGTTCGGGAGAAGCCGGGGTCACCAGTTTAGGTGGCTTCCCTGGCCAGGGCGCGCTTGCCGTGTTCGTTTGCAGCCCCCGAATCCGTTCGGGGGCAGCCGGGGTCACCAGTTTAGGAGTTGCGGAAGGCGAGAAGACGAGGCCATTTCGTAGGGTTCGAAGCTCGTTTATTCGTACAGAAATCTCCAGCACACTCTACGCGAACGGAAGTGGTACAGCTTTTATAAAGCCAAAACCCTCTTCGGAGGGCATGGCTCCCACAACCGCGCGTGCGTCACTTCCACACAACCAAAAGCCCCACAGGCCCGTGCACGTGGATTATGACCAAACATAAGGTAACCGTCACATGCGAATAAGTTAACCGCGACATGCGAATAAGTTAACCGCGACATGTGAGTAAGTTAACCGCGACATGCGAATAAGTTAACCTCGACATGCGAGTAAGTTAACCGCGACATGCGAATAAGTTAACCGCGACATGCGAGTATGTTAACCGCGACATGCGAATAAAAGTTAACCGCGGCATGCGAATAAGGTAACCGCTACACTCTCTTAAAACCAGACTCGGTGTTATAATGGTGAGAACGTCCGCTCTGAATCTGGGAAGGTCGGTGGTTGGAACCCTGACCGTGCTGCTTCCTTGCTTGGCGCTCAGCATTTGAAAAGGATAGAGTACGTACAAACAACCATAGGTTGGCAACCACTGCACGGGCTTGATGGACCCAACGACCGCCTGCATTGAAATGCCTTGCAAGGGAACTCGTAAATTATTTATTTGTTTTTATCCGGAAGTTCACGTGATTGACGTCATTGGGCTTGGAAAACCTGTTTCTGGTTGTACTTTTGATTATTTATAGTTGTACTTTGAATACAAAATGTAGGCGAATGGGAGAGCGAGGTGACTTGGCGGTTATACAGCGACGTACTGATCGCGGGGCAACATCCCCGTGTAGTGTGGTGGTCGTGTTATGGAACCAAGTGTTGATCAGGTGATCAATCCCGGCTGCCCGGTTGACCTAAAGCCCTGGAGGCACATGCACTCGCCTCTGAGTTGTCTAGCCGAGGTTTGAATCCCGACCCAGCTATAAACTGCCATCCTGGTGTTTCACAGGCAGAGTGATTCATCGATGTATGTGCCGTACCTCGGATGGACGTTAAAGATCCACGGTGTCCTTCTCGAAGAGTAGGTGAGCTATCGCCGTCAGCACCCTGAACAAACGACAAATTCCTGCCCGAACCGGCAGGGGGCACTGCATTAGCGGCACCGCGGTGCCCTCAGCCAATGATGGAGCTTTGTGCTGCGTGCGCATGAAGAGGGAACACTAACGCTCAGACTTGCTCAGGGCAGGTCGACAATACAAGATGGTCACGAGTTTGTGGTTGAATCGTCACAAAATGAACGTGTTCCTCATTGTGACTGTTACAAGATGGTCACGAGCACACGTTTGTGGTTGAATCGTCACAAAATGAACGTGTTCCTCGTGACTGTTACAAGATGGTCACGAGTACACGTTTGTGGTTGAATAGTCACAAAATGAACGTGTTCCTCATTGTGACTGTTACAAGATGGTCACGAGTACACGTTTGTGGTTGAATAGTCACAAAATGAACGTGTTCCTCATTGTGACTGTTACAAGATGGTCACGAGTACACGTTTGTGGTTGAATCGTCACAAAATGAACGTGTTCCTCATTGTGACTGTTACAAGATGGTCACGAGTTTGTGGTTGAATAGTAACAAAATTAACGTGTTCCTCCTTGTGACTGCTTTACATGATCTGATTCGTTTTTGCTGAACTTTCGCTTGCAGGTCAGGGGTCGTGTTGAGGACGATTTGATTCTGGACCAAGCAATTGGCAACCGACCTGCTGGCAGCACGGAAGGGTTGATGTGTGTGGAGGGAGTGGGAGCACCAGGTGAGGAAACGAATGAACTGCGGGGAAATTGTCCGTGTGATTCCGTTGTGGAAAGGGAGTGTTTACTCATTCTGGACGAAGTGGGATCGTTCACAAAACTTTGGGCCATGGAATTGCATATCGGGGGCCGTAATCCGCATTACACTTACACTAATGATAGTTTTGGTTCAAACATTTTGGCCGACATTAGGTCTGTTTCCCCATGGGCAGGGTGATTCATCAAGGCTGGTTAAAAAAAATCCTGTTTATCATCGCCGCCCGCCCCATGAAAGTCGTCCGCCCCTAAAAAATCTTCTTCTTTTTTTCTGCTCGCGAAGTCAGTAAAATCCGTTCCCGCTCATGGAACGTCTTGAATAAACGGGAACCAACATTCTCTTGGTGTTGAACTCGACTCAACATGTGTGAGTGCTATAATAGCAGTAGCTGCTGATAGATAGATACATCTATGAGAGCTATAACAGCAGTAGCTGCTGATAGATAGATACATCTATGAGTGCTATAATAGCAGTAGCTGCTGATAGATAGATACATCTATGAGTGCTATAATAGCAGTAGCTGCTGATAGATAGATACATCTATGAGTGCTATAATATCAGTATCTGCTGATAGATAGATACATCTATGAGTGCTATAATAGCAGTAGCTGCTGATAGATAGATACATCTATGAGAGCTATAATAGCAGTAGCTGCTGATAGATAGATACATCTATGAGAGCTATAATAGCAGTAGCTGCTGATAGATAGATACATCTATGAGTGCTATAATAGCAGTAGCTGCTGATAGATAGATACATCTATGAGTGCTATAATAGCAGTAGCTGCTGATAGATAGATACATCTATGAGTGCTATAATAGCAGTAGCTGCTGATAGATAGATACATCTATGAGTGCTATAATAGCAGTAGCTGCTGATAGATAGATACATCTATGAGTGCTATAATAGCAGCAGTAGCTACTGATAGATAGATACATCTATGAGTGCTATAATAGCAGTAGCTGCTGATAGATAGATACATCTATGAGTGCTATAATAGCAGTAGCTGCTGATAGATAGATACATCTATGAGTGCTATAATAGCAGTAGCTGCTGATAGATAGATACATCTATGAGTGCTATAATAGCAGTAGCTGCTGATAGATAGATACATCTATGAGTGCTATAATAGCAGTAGCTGCTGATAGATAGATACATCTATGAGTGCTATAATAGCAGTAGCTGCTGATAGATAGATACATGTATGAGTGCTATCATAGCAGTAGCTGCTGATAGATAGATACATCTATGAGTGCTATAATAGCAGTAGCTGCTGATAGATAGATACATGTATGAGTGCTATAATAGCAGTAGCTGCTGATAGATAGATACATGTGTGAGTGCTATAATAGCAGTAGCTGCTGATAGATAGATACATGTATGAGTGCTATAATAGCAGTAGCTGCTGATAGATAGATACATGTATGAGTGCTATAATAGCAGTAGCTGCTGATAGATAGATACATGTATGAGTGCTATAATAGCAGTAGCTGCTGATATATAGATACATCTACGAGTGCTATAATAGCAGTAGCTGCTGACAGATAGATACATGTGTGAGTGCTATAATAGCAGTAGCTGCTGATAGATAGATACATGTGTGAGTGCTATAATAGCAGTAGCTGCTGATAGATAGATACATGTGTGAGTGCTATAATAGCAGTAGCTGCTGATAGATAGATACATGTATGAGTGCTATAATAGCAGTAGCTGCTGATAGATAGATACATGTATGAGTGCTATAATAGCAGTAGCTGCTGATAGATAGATACATCTATGAGTGCTATAATAGCAGTAGCTGCTGATAGATAGATACATCTACGAGTGCTATAATAGCAGTAGCTGCTGATAGATAGATACATCTATGAGTGCTATAATAGCAGTAGCTGCTGATAGATAGATACATGTATGAGTGCTATCATAGCAGTAGCTGCTGATAGATAGATACATGTATGAGTGCTATCATAGCAGTAGCTGCTGATAGATAGATACATGGATGAGTGCTATAATAGCAGTAGCTGCTGATAGATAGATACATCTATGAGTGCTATAATAGCAGAAGCTGCTGATAGATAGATACATCTATGAGTGCTATAATAGCAGTAGCTGCTGATAGATAGATACATGTATGAGTGCTATAATAGCAGTAGCTGCTGATATATAGATACATGTATGAGTGCTATAATAGCAGTAGCTGCTGATAGATAGATACATCTATGAGTGCTATAATAGCAGTAGCTGCTGATAGACAGATACATGTGTGAGTGCTATAATAGCAGTAGCTGCTGATAGACAGATACATGTGTGAGTGCTATAATAGCAGTAGCTGCTGATGGAGAGAAACATCTATGAGTGCTATAATAGCAGTAGCTGCTGATAGATAGATACATCTACGAGTGCTATAATAGCAGTAGCTGCTGATAGACAGATACATGTGTGAGTGCTATAATAGCAGCAGTAGCTGCTGATAGATAGATACATCTATGAGTGCTATAATAGCAGTAGCTGCTGATAGACAGATACATGTGTGAGTGCTATAATAGCAGTAGCTGCTGATAGACAGATACATGTGTGAGTGCTATAATAGCAGTAGCTGCTGATAGACAGATACATCTATGAGTGCTATAATAGCAGTAGCTGCTGATAGATAGAAACATCTACGAGTGCTATAATAGCAGTAGCTGCTGATAGATAGATACATCTATGAGTGCTATAATAGCAGTAGCTGCTGATAGATAGATACATGGATGAGTGCTATAATAGCAGTAGCTGCTGATAGATAGATACATCTATGAGTGCTATAATAGCAGAAGCTGCTGATAGATAGATACATCTATGAGTGCTATAATAGCAGTAGCTGCTGATAGATAGATACATCTATGAGTGCTATAATTGCAGCAGTAGCTGCTGATAGATAGATACATCTATGAGTGCTATAATAGCAGTAGCTGCTGATAGATAGATACATGTATGAGTGCTATAATAGCAGTAGCTGCTGATAGATAGATACATCTATGAGTGCTATAATAGCAGTAGCTGCTGATAGATAGATACATCTATGAGTGCTATAATAGCAGTAGCTGCTGATAGATAGATACATCTATGAGTGCTATAATAGCAGTAGCTGCTGATAGATAGATACATGTATGAGTGCTATAATAGCAGTAGCTGCTGATAGATAGATACATGTATGAGTGCTATAATAGCAGTAGCTGCTGATAGATAGATACATGTATGAGTGCTATAATAGCAGTAGCTGCTGATAGATAGATACATGTGTGAGTGCTATAATAGCAGTAGCTGCTGATAGATAGATACATGTATGAGTGCTATAATAGCAGTAGCTGCTGATAGATAGATACATGTATGAGTGCTATAATAGCAGTAGCTGCTGATAGATAGATACATGTATGAGTGCTATAATAGCAGTAGCTGCTGATATATAGATACATCTACGAGTGCTATAATAGCAGTAGCTGCTGACAGATAGATACATGTGTGAGTGCTATAATAGCAGTAGCTGCTGATAGATAGATACATGTGTGAGTGCTATAATAGCAGTAGCTGCTGATAGATAGATACATGTGTGAGTGCTATAATAGCAGTAGCTGCTGATAGATAGATACATGTATGAGTGCTATAATAGCAGTAGCTGCTGATAGATAGATACATCTATGAGTGCTATCATAGCAGTAGCTGCTGATAGATAGATACATCTCTGAGTGCTATAATAGCAGTAGCTGCTGATGGATAGAAACATCTATGAGTGCTATAATAGCAGTAGCTGCTGATATATAGATACATCTATGAGTGCTATCATAGCAGTAGCTGCTGATAGATAGATACATCTATGAGTGCTATAATAGCAGTAGCTGCTGATAGATAGATACATCTATGAGTGCTATAATAGCAGTAGCTGCTGATAGATAGATACATCTATGAGTGCTATAATAGCAGTAGCTGCTGATAGATAGATAGATACATTTATGAGTGCTATAATAGCAGTAGCTGCTGATAGATAGATACATCTATGAGTGCTATAATAGCAGTAGCTGCTGATAGATAGATACATCTATGAGTGCTATAATAGCAGTAGCTGCTGATAGATAGATACATCTATGAGTGCTATCATAGCAGTAGCTGCTGATAGATAGATACATGTATGAGTGCTATAATAGCAGTAGCTGCTGATAGATAGATACATCTATGAGTGCTATAATAGCAGTAGCTGCTGATAGATAGATACATCTATGAGTGCTATAATAGCAGTAGCTGCTGATAGATAGATACATCTATGAGTGCTATCATAGCAGTAGCTGCTGATAGATAGATACATCTATGAGTGCTATAATAGCAGTAGCTGCTGATAGATAGATACATCTATGAGTGCTATAATAGCAGTAGCTGCTGATAGATAGATACATCTATGAGTGCTATAATAGCAGTAGCTGCTGATAGATAGATACATCTATGAGTGCTATCATAGCAGGAGCTGCTGATATATAGATACATCTATGAGTACTATAATAGCAGTAGCTGCTGATAGATAGATACATCTATGAGTGCTATAATAGCAGTAGCTGCTGATAGATAGATACATCTATGAGTGCTATCATAGCAGTAGCTGCTGATAGATAGATACATCTATGAGTGCTATCATAGCAGTAGCTGCTGATAGATAGAAACATCTATGAGTGCTATAATAGCAGTAGCTGCTGATGGAGAGATACATCTATGAGTGCTATCATAGCAGTAGCTGCTGATAGATAGATACATCTATGAGTGCTATCATAGCAGTAGCTGCTGATAGATCGATACATCTATGAGTGCTATAATAGCAGTAGCTGCTGATAGATAGATACATGTATGAGTGCTATAATAGCAGTAGCTGCTGACAGATAGATACATGTATGAGTGCTTTAATAGCAGTAGCTGCTGATGGATAGAAACATCTATGAGTGCTATAACAGCAGTAGCTGCTGATAGATAGATACATGTATGAGTGCTAAAATAGCAGTAGCTGCTGATGGATAGAAACATCTATGAGTGCTATAACAGCAGTAGCTGCTGATAGATAGATACATGTATGAGTGCTATAATAGCAGTAGCTGCTGATAGATAGATACATCTATGAGTGCTATCACAGCAGTAGCTGCTGATAGATAGATACATCTATGAGTGCTATAATAGTAATAGCAGTAGCTGCTGATAGATAGATACATCTGTGAGTGCTATAATAGCAGTAGCTGCTGATTGATAGATACATCTATGAGTGCTATAATAGCAGCAGTAGCTACTGATAGATAGATACATCTATGAGTGCTATCACAGCAGTAGCTGCTGATAGATAGAAACATCTATGAGTGCTATAATAGCAGTAGCTGCTGATAGATAGATACATCTATGAGTGCTATAATAGCAGTAGCTGCTGATATATAGATACACCTATGAGTGCTATAATAGCAGTAGCTGCTGATATATAGATACATCTATGAGTGCTATAATAGCAGTAGCTGCTGATAGATAGATACATGTACGAGTGCTATAATAGCAGTAGCTGCTGATAGATAGATACATGTATGAGTGCTATAATAGCAGTAGCTGCTGATATATAGATACATGTACGAGTGCTATAATAGCAGTAGCTGCTGATAGATAGATACATGTACGAGTGCTATAATAGCAGTAGCTGCTGATAGATAGATACATGTATGAGTGCTATAATAGCAGTAGCTGCTGATAGATAGATACATGTACGAGTGCTATAATAGCAGTAGCTGCTGATAGATAGATACATGTATGAGTGCTATAATAGCAGTAGCTGCTGATAGATAGATACATGTATGAGTGCTATAATAGCAGTAGCTGCTGATAGATAGATACATGTACGAGTGCTATAATAGCAGTAGCTGCTGATAGATAGATACATGTATGAGTGCTATAATAGCAGTAGCTGCTGATAGATAGATACATGTATGAGTGCTATAATTAATAGCAGTAGCTGCTGATAGATAGATACATGTACGAGTGCTATAATAGCAGTAGCTGCTGATAGATAGATACATCTATGAGTGCTATAATAGCAGTAGCTGCTGATAGATAGATACATCGATGAGTGCTATAATAGCAGTAGCTGCTGATAGATAGATGTATAAACGCGAATCAGACATTCTTTTGATGTGGTTTTTGTCCTCTTCCATGTCTACCAAACTGCTCAATATGCATGTACCGGTACCATGAAGTGATATTTCGTGGCGAGGAATTCTCGTCAAATATGTATGAATGCTATGGCAATAGCTGCTGACATGTATGGCAACCGGACATTATTCTTAAAAGCCGAAGTTTTGGTCTACCATTGTTATATGTATCAGCAAATATTAAAAGTAAACAGAACTCAATGTGACAGAGGTTTCTTTATTTTCTTTATTTGAATCGTATCAGTGCGTACATACGAAGGTTTACTCGTTTAGAAATCATAACATGATTCATCATGTATGTCCGATCAAGTATATTTCAGAAAAAAACATATTGTGCGTTGAATAATCCATTAAAATTTCACTCTGAAAAAAAACAAAAAAAAAACAAACCCTCCCTCCCTACCCACTTTTTTGAAAAAAAGTGATGATAAACAGGATTTTTTTTTAAACCAGCCCAATGTGCCGTCCCTCGGGTGGACGTTAAACTGGGCATCCCGTGTGCCCACATTAGTTGGTCTCCGTCAAACGTCCCATGGTGTCCTTCACAAAGAATACGCGAGCAATCGCCGGCACCATGAACAATTCACAAATTCCTGCCTTAACCTCAGTAGAGCGTTGAGCCTGGCCTGCCTGTTCATGAAAGACTCGGGCCAAGCCCCCCCCCCCCCTGCCAACCAAACAATAAAGTGGGAATAATTGTGGCTGTTAAAGAAGAAGATTATTATTATTTGTTTTATGGGAATTTTTGTGAGCATCGGATTGAAAGAACTAACACCACAAATACATGTATAATACCGTATCCTTTTGTGCACAGGCTGTGAGAATCCCAAGCCGTGTCTCACGAGGCTGACGGTCCTACAGATTGGCTTCTATGACGGGCAGCCAGCATCGAAGGTTCTTCTTCAGCCAATCACTGGTACCCCGTGGCACTCACGTGCTCAAGCCGTTTGGAAATGCTTTTTGACATCATTTTATTTTGGCAAATTTTAATTGAGTAACAGCTTACCACTGGTAGAGGAAGAGGAAGAGGAAGAGGAAGAGGAAGAAGAAGAAGAGGAATGAGAATATGGAGATGACAAATTAATTTTGTCAAAAGGTCAAGGTCACATAAATCGTCAATTTTTTTGTAATTCTTTAAAGTGTTTTCATTATGTTTAGCATATAGAAAAAGTCTGGATCTTATGGAAGACCGAGTCGCCGGAGGCATTATGTCTTTGGGTTGTCCGTCCTTCCGTCCGTCATAGGTTTTCGTTACCATGATAACTTGAGAACGGCTGAAGGGATCCAAGTCAGACTTGGTGCAGGTATGTATAATGAGGTATCGATGAACTGATTCGATTTCGGGGTCATGAGGTCAAAGGTCAGAGGTCATGTTAGGTAACAATCCTGTTACCGCGATAACTTGTGAACCAGTAATGGGATTTTCAGCTTAATCCGCCTATAACACCGGCTGTTAGAAGCGTCTCATCGGCTAGCAACAAACGAGTGTATGAATAACAAAATAATGATGCAAAGATGAACTGATTTAATTTTGGAGTCGAGAGGTCAAAGGTCAGAGTCTGTAATAGGTTTTTGTTACCGCAATAACTTGAGAACGGCTGAAGGGAACCAAATCAAACTTGGTACAAGCATGTATAATGATGCAAAGATGAACTGATGAATGGATTATGGATTCAAGAGGTCAAAGGTCAGAAGTCCAGTTAGGTAAAATTGTTTACTGTGCTAACTTGTGAACCAATGATGGGATTTTGACCAACCTTGGTACAAGTATATGTTGTGATGAAAAGATGAACTGATTCTATTTCTGCATCAATGATCAAAGGTCAAAGGTCAAGTCAGGAAAAATTGTGATACTTTAGAACAGCTAAAGGGATTTGAATCAAACTTGATACAAGTATGTATAATGATGTATACACCTCCAATCACATTATTACGTCATGTCGTCGAAGATTGCCGTTCTAATTATCATTTGTGATGGTTTTAGGCCATCGCAGGCTTTCGGTTGAAATCTCACAAGGTTTCTTCTTGTCCATTGATTAAGTATATTTTGGAAGCCAGTTTGATGGCTCGATACTTGATGACAGAAATTTCTTTACTAATTGTGGTTTGTCCTCAGGACGGACTCACCAGTTGAGGGTTCACTGTTCTGCGGCCGGGCATTGCGTCGTCGGAGACTTCACGTACAGTGGCCGCTCGGACACTCAGCCATACCGCATGATGCTTCATGCATTCTACCTCTGCCTGCCTTTGCCTAATGAGGACATACAGGTTGTACACTTAGTGATGTGGGCTAGTATTGGCGATGTGCACGTCACATGAATTGCTCGGCGCAACACACTCTCACAATAGGCCCGAGCTCTGCTGATCTTGCAGTAATGCCTTTTTCTAGTTATTCTTCGATCTTTTCAGTTATTTAGAAAAAAATAAACGGTCATGCCGAGCCATTTATTTTTGATTAAATGTGACAGGTAACATCTACGGACCCCTTCCTGCCAGAGGTTGACCCCTGCTGGTGCCCCGAGGTGGACGTTTGTTCCATCAACGATGCCATGGCTGCGTTGCAAAAACCCACACCACATGAAAACGACGCAGAGACGGAGGACAAGATCATGACTGCGGGGATGGAAGTGGTTCATCAAATGACAGAGGAAGAAGAAGCCGTTCTAGTAAATTGGCTCCTGGAATGGCCAAATGAACCCGAAATTCCACAGGATATGGATAGATGTGCTGTTATTAATGTTGACTCACAATGTGCAACTTTGGATTGATACAGCTGGATATTTCTGACAGTGAGATAGGTGACCATGTGGTGGTGCAAGTGGAGAGTCAGTTGCCACGGTTCGGGGCACTTCCTATGGAGCAATTGTACCATGCTATATTTTACTCTGGACTAACCCCTCGCCTGCTTTTCTACTGAAAGAAAACACGGTCACTGGGTGAGAGGTAGACACATCGCAGCAAGAACTTGCATCACAGACTGACTATGCATTTATTTGACCTTTGACCACGGATCCTTGCCGTTAAAAACCAGATGCTATTGTTGTGTAGCTCCTTATATTTCTTCGGAGACACCATGTTGAATAAGACCTACTGCATGATTGAAATGTTGCTTATTCTCCATGCCTACATGCAATGCATCAATTTCCTTGCCGAAATAGGCATCCTTATCGTACACTGTTATGGCAAGAAGTAGCACACCACAGGATAAATTGGTCTAAGGGTTGTTGGTATTGCCACAGAAAAACTGACTGTGGTCCGTGTGTGGCTCATAATTGGGTTGTTTGCCTTGGCATGTTCGTAGCCATATTCCTTTTGCACACGTGGCCTATGCATTATTTTTAGTTTGAATCTCGCACGCTGTCCTGAAATGGACGCTCTTAACTTCTATTTTAAATGATGACGGGCCAATGAGCTCTGTTTCGAAAAATCTAGGTGATGTTCAAGAAGGTGTTCCTTGCCGTATTTAACCCTGACAAATAAACAATTCTGTTCATGACTAAATGATGGCAATGCTATGAGAGATGGCACTGGGTCCATAATTGCAACGATGTTGGAATTGTGTGCCACCAGAGGGCTTTATTGCTTATACGCTGAATGCCTAAACCTGGAAGGCCGAAGCAGGGCAGTCCAGTTCTCAACCACATCAACCACATCAACAACTTGAAGAAGGATATGGGCCGCCTGGATATGGTGGAACGACACAGCGATGCCTGGTCGAGAGGACCGGAGCTGAAGATTAATGCAATCGAGTTCGGCCGTAGAGGCAACTTTAGAAGAAGAAGAGGGCATTGCCAGCAAGTACGCTTCCTGTGGCTGCCTGCTTTATTTCCCCGTGTCCTATTTACTTGAAGCAATCCTACAGTGTGCAGTGGCAGTATCGCTCCCCACTGTGAGCTAGGGATCCTGCACTCGCGGACTTGGCACAGTTTTAAAGCAGTTGGTGTACTTCGCATTAAGTAACAGGGGATGAAGGCATAGGCCCTCCTTCTTGCCTCGTTGGCTGATTGTTTGAAATTCAGCGTGAACAACGCCTGATGCACTCGTTGGTTTCAAATTTTTCTCTTGGTCCATCAAAACCTTCCCTGCCGTGGGGTCTCTGATGGTTCACGCCAAGTTTCTCTTCTCTGTCGACTCCAGATGGGCCAGCATTCTGCCGTCCTTCATTGTCAGTGACTCGAACAAAGAAACAAATCGGACTGAGTGTTGAATGATTTATTTATTTTTCCAAACTCTGCAACCTTTACCTTTTCTCATAAACCAACCAGATTGTGCTTTCACACACCATTAGCCAAGAGAAAATTACAAATTGATATATATTTAAAATGTCCGTTTCTCTCCTTAAACCCGTGAATGTAATTACATATTTGTCTCTCCGCGAAGGGGATGCAAGATTATTGGAATGGACCTGTGTGTCCGTGTCCACATATATTTTCCCTTTAAAAATGGTTTTCTCTGCAACCGCTTGTCTGATCAATGCAAAACTTTAAACACAAGAGGGACTGCCCATGGAGAATATTTCATTGCTAACCCTGATGTCAGGTTTGTCCTCAGGACGGACTCACCGTTTGAGTGACAGGACTCGGACTGAGTGACAGGTTTGAGTGACAGGACAGGACTCACCGTATGGCAGCTTTGTTGGATTAAAGGGGAAAAAAATTGGACGTTTCCTCCGAAACAGCTGAACAAAAAAAAAATTGAAACTTGGTATATGTCAACTCCCCATAGAGTATCTTTTGTGATAACAATGATGTCATCAGTGAAGTGGTATCCCTGCCATAATTGGTGGAATTGAAATTTATCCAAAAAAATGGACTTGATACATCTGATTTTTGATGTGCATAACCCATGCCAAGAAATTATGTTACTTAGTATGGTGTGCAGGGATGATACGGGTATATGGACCATAATAGTAGCGTGTTCAGTTAACGATGGTATTTTTGTTCAGAATGATTGCGCGAGGCGAGACTATGCGCTCTACGATTGCCGTTCTGGTTTATTTTGTGCTTGAATATTTGAAATGTAATCGTGCGTTGGCAAAGCACGTACTTATTAAATGATGAAGAGTAACTTTTGATTGCCTTCGAGTTCGGAATGTGCAATGAAACTCCATGGGTTCTGCATTCGGCGCTCGTGTTTATAAAATACGAGCAGGAGTACCCGGCCTTGCCGGGTGAGGGGAGGAGGCTGCAGAGGGAGGGTTGAGGAAGGGAGTGGAAGGGGGTGAGGGGGGGTGGGATAGGGAGGGGAAAGATATACTACATATACATATTTTGGAGGGGGGGGGGGGCTTTGACAGGCTACCCTGTTTTGGGGGAGCGGGGAAGGGAAGGAGGAAAAATTTACCCATGCAAAGAGTGCTTTAACCTCAGTGTTGCCCAGGTAAAAAAGGAAATTGTAATACCAGGTTGCGCTACACGGTACACATTTACATCGAGAATTTACGCTCCTCTCCTGGTCCCCCACACCCCCGCATGAGGCCGCGGCCACATAGCCTATGTTACCCCCCAGACAAAGTTGTATTTGTATTTGTACCCCGAGTAAAGTTTCTAAGTATTTATAGCTGGTGTAGCCGGCGTTGCTCAAGCGAAAAAGAAACATTAACATATTTGAAATGAGGGCAAATATAATGGAAAAGCAATTACATCCAAATCAGAATCCATCACAAATGTCAAATCATCATTTTACCTTTTTGTTGAATATATGCTGCTGAATGTGCCGTTGATCACGTTTCTGAGTTAAGTATGATGACGTCAGGAAGAAGAAAAATTCTTACCACTAACTTCGACTGCTTCCGGAATTGTTTTATTATTTGTGTTCAAATGTCTGGTAGTTGTTTTGTATTTATTTATTAGAATGTGTACTTGTATATAACTGTCATTAATCAAAAAGGCTTTGGCGCTATTGAGCGTTATTTTTTATATATTTTTTTTATCTCCTCAATCCCAAAAAAACGAATTGTTTTTTCAAAAAAAATAAATATATATATATATTGCTGAAAACACACCCAGACACTCACTGATGAACCTCTGAACTCTGAAACATTGACGAAGATTCGTTCAGCCATCTCTGAGAAAAATGGCGACATACATACAGACAAACAGACCACCGGCTCTTATATAGTAGATTACTTCATGTCAATTGGACTCGTTTTTTTTTGTTTGTTTTTTTTTTGCTTAAAATCCGCACTGATCAAACCCCGAGAAGATCCTTTGGTACTTGTATGTTGTTTGGGGCCATCTATTTATTACGTACGGTACTTCCCTTTTTTGGTTTGTTTGATACAGGTGATTATTCACCCCTAACTCTGATGCAGTGGTTAGTAGAAATATGGAGGTTTGGGGGAAATGGTAGAGTGGGGTTGGCAGTGCCTAACCCAGAGGTTATTTCTCTTTAAAACCATTTTTTAAAATCAACTTACGAGGGAGGTCGTGTTGCTCTTTGGTGATTTTCTACAAGTTGTCAGGAGGGCTGATTCGCTGAGTCTCCCTTCCATCAATGTAACATCTGCTCCAATATCCTCCAACTATCATTTACCTACTATCATCATACTACCCAAACAAACTCTTCCTCCCCCCTAGGGTGGTTCTTCAAAATGAAAGTTAGAAAAGTCATGCTTCTAGCACTTCAAATTTTTTGTATGTATGAAAAACCCTTGTGGTGAAATTTTAAGCCATTTGGACTAAATTTAGGGGTTGCACACAGAGTTTGTAATTTCACATATTTGGCTCGCATAAATGTTTGGAGTTGATAATTATTTATTCTCCACTGCTATAGTGCTATACTGTCGTGTGGTTCCCTCAATTAACACTTAAAGAACCATGGAAGGCATACGAGCGTCAATGGAGGCGTTTTGAATCCAACTATGTGGCGGATTATATGTGAGGAGGAAGAAGAGTACCAACTTACCTGGACGGGTCTCGCCGACGTCTTCACCTGGAAAAAATAACTCAAATGGAAACTGATTTGAAATGTACAGAAAAAAACGAAAGGATTAAATCGGAATGCGACGATAAACTATAAACTAAATTCCTAAATGGAGCGCTCCCTCACCAGACTTAGAAACACAGACAAAGGGGAATATAAACTGGATAAAATAAAATACGTGTGGGTTATCGTGGCACTTAGCTCAACTCGCTGCCTCGTCAGCAATCGTCCAGACCCCAGCGCGCAGTCTTGACGCGGCTCCGGCGTTGGCGGGAAACCGCTCGTCGTTTCGTGCGCGCGCACAAAGTCAGGCCTCCGTTCTCCTCGCACGCCAAAGGATGGTTTCAGCAAGAGTGTCCAAGGCCAGGGGTGAGCAAGAGGCAGGAACGTCGAGGGACAAGAGGAAGATGCGAGAGGCGAGGAAGGGAAAAATGAAGGCGTGAAGGGCAAAAAGCAAGAGCGCAAGAGTCCAGGGTTAGAGAGCAAGAGAGAAAATGTCCGTCCTTGAGTTATTTTAATGTCGGCTTGTGACGTCATCAGGGCTTCTCCACCAATCAGCGCACCGCTTCTTGCTCGCCTCTGACGTCCTCGGTGGTCCTCACCAATTGGCGCTCTGCTTCCTCCTCAGCCTTCCTTCCACCAACCAGCGGGTAGCTTCTTGCTCCGCCCTGGCCAATCACGAGGCCCTTCTTACCCCGGCCTTCCCGTTGGTCAACTCCCGCCCAATGGCGAGTTGCTTCTTGCTCCGCCCTGGCCAATCACGGCTCCTCGGGGCGTGTCTTCAGCCTGCCTGCCTTCCGTGTGATGTAGCTGGTGCGCCCCAAATGGCAGTGTTCAGGACTGGCTTCCGGTTGGTTTTATGATTATTATTTAGTGCAATTAATGGGCATTTCTCACTAGTGTCTATGGTGCACAGTCAAAAGAGCCAAAGGATAAATCACATAGGGTAAGACATACAAGGGATCATTTATCCTTATCCCCTAAGCTAGTTAACATGTCCCGCCCCCTCGTGACGGGGACGAAGATACACCTTACTCCGACATTCGGATAAACAGAACTTATTACATGGTGATGGGTCTTACCCGACATCCGGAGCATGATACCTACACAAATCTACCTGACTACATATCACTACCCCCACAAACATAACAATACTTGTGATTTTGACCATTACAGTTGACCGATGACCTTGCTATGTACCGCACATTTTGAAGTTGTTTTTACGTTTTTTTGTATTTTTTTGTATACAAGATCGAGGTTCATGAAAGAGCCAACATTAATCACACAAAAAGTCAGACCGACACATAAAACATATAATAAGGGGAGCGGTAGACAAGATGGGGAGAGAGGGGGAAGGACACAAACGCAACATTTGAGAGCAGGGACATCGAGAGAACTGTGGGAGGGAGAGGGCTTGGGGGGAGGTGGGAGAGGTATAAAACATATGGACAATGCAAGGACTTCCAGGAAACAAGTTGGAATTTCAAAAAGGTGGATCTGGGGTGAATTAGCGGGGGTAGAAAAGATCAAGGTTTTGGATGGGGGGAGAAAAGAGATGGTGGTGAACAGCTGTGTTAAAGACCTGGAGGGAGGAGTGCGATTGAAGGGAGTGGGGGAGTTTGTTCCAGAGGCGGGAGAAAAGAGGAATGAAAGAGTGAAGGTGAGCAGAGAGCCGAGATTTTGGCAGTTTAACCATAAGAGGGTTGCTGGCAGATCTTGTGCAACCTGTAGGAATATTTGGGGGACAGAGCACAGAGAGAGTTGGGGGAGCAAGGCCGGAGAGGAGTTTGTAGAAGACAGAAAGACCACCAACCTGACTGCGGTGAGTGAGTGAAAGGCCCTCGGAGTTAGCTCCATCGCGGGAGATTCCAATGATTCTGAAAGCTTTGGTTTCAACAGCGTGAAGCCGAGCTAGGTGGGAGGGGGGGAGGGGGGGGGGGGAGGGGGGGGGGGGGGGTTGGAACAGTATTCCATTGAGAACCCTAAGTTAATTTAATACAGTGCAGCTGTACTCTGGTGTATGCAGTTGCTCTCATTGAAGAGGACAATCGTCTCCTGACAAGGGATGAACAGCAAACACAGTATCTGCTTCAAGTTGTGACAGAACAACGCAAGAGGTTTCTCGATTGCAGGAAATCAACGGTTATCGGGCACAAACAATGTCGAGCTGGAAACCATGAGTCACTGTGCAACCCCTAAAACTTGATTTATTCAAAAAATATTTCACAATCAGAAGTTTTACCTCGACACCAAAAAAATGAAAGGTTAGGAGTTAAACAATTCAAAATTTTTTTTTGGCCTTATGTAGCTAAGAACCACCCTACTCCTCCTCCACCCCCCCCCCCCGCCCTCTCTAACTGACTATTCGTACTCTCCCTCTAACAGCCTCTTCCTCCCACCTCTTCGAGCAGACTTTCTCTCACCCCCTCAAACACACTCTTCCTCCTAGCAGACTCTTTCTCTCACCCCCTCTAGCAGACTCTTTCTCTCACCCCCTCAAACAGACTCTTCCTCCCACCTCTTCGAGCAGACTTTCTCTCACCCCTCAAACACACTCTTCCTCCTAGCAGACTCTTTCTCTCACCTCCTCTAACAGACTTTCTCTCACCTCCTCAAACACACTTCCTCCTTCTAACAGACTCTTCCTCCCACCTCCTCCAACGGACTTTCTCTCACCCCCTCAAACACACTCTTCCTCCTAATAGACTCTCCCTCCCACCTCCTCTAACAGACTTTCTCTCACCCCCTCAAACACACTCTTCCTCCTTCTAACATACTCTTCCTCCTTCTAACATACTCTTCCTCCCACCTCCTCGAGCAGACTTTCTCTCACCCCCTCAAACATACTCTTCCTCCTTCTAACATACTCTTCCTCCCACCTCCTCGAGCAGACTTTCTCTCACCCCCTCAAACACACTCTTCCTCCTTCTAACATACTCTTCTTCCCACCTCCTCGAGCAGACTTTCTCTCACCCCCTCAAACACACTCTTCCTCCTTCTAACATACTCTTCTTCCCACCTCCATGAGAAGACTTTCTCTCACCCCCTCAAACACACTTCCTCCTTCTAACATACTCTTCCTCCCACCTCCTCGAGCAGACTTTCTCTCACCCCCTCCAACACCCTCTTCCTCCTTCTAACAACTATCTATATCAGACTCTTGCTCCCACCTCCTCGAGCAGACTTTCTCTCACCCCCTCCAACACCCTCTTCCTCCTTCTAACAACTATCTATATCAGACTCTTGCTCCCACCCCACCACCCCCCACCCCATCTGACACACTCTTCATCCTCCCGTCTAACATACTTCTTTGCCCCCTCTAACACACTCTTCCCCCTTACCTCCAAGAGACTTCCTCCAGGACCCTTCAAACAAACTCTTGATCGTTTCCCTCAAACAGACTCACCAATCCCCATTACCAACAGACCCGCTTCTCCTCCCCCCCCTCTCTAACAACTATTCTATCCCCTACCCTCACCTAAGTTGGGGGAGTGGTAACAGATTTATACCTCCCCCGCTAACACTAACAGACTCCCTGCCCCCAAAACAATCACCCCACCCAACAGACAGTCTTTCGCCCCAATCCCCATGCCTCCAACAGACTCTCGATAATTTGATCTTGTGTAGGGGAAGTGGTGCTACTTGTGCATGTTGGGGGTTAATTGTGGTGGTGTCGAAAGTTGTAATGAAATTGGTTGTGATCGGGGTTGACAGAGGGTTGTGGGGGGCAGGATTGTGGAGAGAAGCCCGCCATATTAATGTACGTAATAAATGGATGTACCTCTCGATCGCCTTGAAGCCTCTTCTGTGACCAGGCTCGATTTCGTTCTGCCTTCTGACCACCGATATTCGCCTGGATTACATTCCTTGTGCGATTAGCGACTCGCCATGCCGAATATCCGGGTAATCGAGGCCATTAGGCCTCGGCCGGTGCGCGCGAGGACGGAACGAAATGTAAAAAAAGCTTTTTGTTCCTCGCCACTTCCGGTTTTCCGCACGCCGGTTGGAGCTGTTGAGCGGCCATGCCGGGTTCGGTTCCGACGGCAGGTACGGAGCCTTTCCGGCAGCGTCGGTCGGCGCGAATGGACGCGGCGCGGCCTGCGGGCCGTACGGAGCCCGGGTGACCCCACGGTCGGTTCGAGGAGAGCACCGAGGCCCCGAGCTACGCTTCGAGTTAGCCGACCTATGCTAGGCCTCACGGCGGTTATCTTTGTGTTCGCTGTTTCTCCGCGATCGCTTCGGCCCGGCGGCGTGAACGAGACGTGTGAGTGTGTGTGTGCATGAAGACTGACTGTTTGTGCTCGTTTGTCTCTCCTCCCAAGGCCACGGAGACGGCATCCCGTCTCCCCAGCGGGTGCTTTTTCCCGCGCACAAGTTGCGCTTGAAGTGGGAGCGAGAGCGCGGCGTCGGAGCCGGCTTGTACAACCTGGGCAATACGTGCTTCCTGAACTCGACGCTGCAGTGTCTCACGTACACACCCCCGCTCGCCAACTACCTGTTATCCCGCGAACACTCGCAGACATGTAAGTACCGCCACGTGCCGTCGCTTTACCTCCACGGGCCGTTTTCTTATTACGTACGCACCGGGAATTGCTAAATCGGCCAAAGCAGAGACGTCTGTAATTTGATAAAATAAGATGGATTGGGATACGAGAGAGTGAGGAGGAGTAGGGGAATGAATGGGAAAGAGGAAGAAGTTTGGAGGAAACGGTGGGCGGAGTCAACTTGTGCTGGTGTGTTGTTTTCTTGCGTACGTAATAAATAGATGGATTCGTAACTCGCTTGTCCAGTATTGACTGTTATCGTTAAATTCCCCCATTTTATTGTAGCCAATGCTAATTACACTGGTCAACAGCCAAATTGGTTCTGACTTATTTTCAACTGTTTCTGACTAATTTGGTGCCACGAATCTGAATCTGACCTTAAAATTTCGCTATCACGTAACCTTGACGTAGTACATCATAAGTGTGGAAAAAAATCTTTAGAGCATGCGAATTTCTTGATTAAATCTCAATAAGTCTATTTATTGTCACAAAAAATAATATGAAATTAAAGTATTTATTTACATCGCAGAAAAAAATGTAAATCTCCAAAAATAATATGAACTTTATAAAATATCACAAAAAATAATATGAACTTTAAGTTTTTATTTACATCACATAAAAGTGCTTCTGAACTTTACTTTTGCGTTTGTAGGAGCAATCACTTTGACGCTGTAAAGTCCAACAGTGGACGCCCATCATGTTTGGATTGAATCGGCCTTGATATCGAGTCTCCATGATGGCAATTTCCTGGTGAAACCTTCCTCCATGTTCATCACTGACATCGCCAAGATTTTGTGGAAAGAAGTCCAGATGAGAATGGAAGAAATGTATCTTGAGTGACATTCGAGCACCGAGCGCCTGGTAACTCTTCAACATCTTGTCCACAAGCTCTTCATAATTTGGTGCTCAAATTTCCAAGGTAATTGTTAGCAAGAGCCACAAAGCTATCCCAAGCAACGCTTTCCAGCTCAGATAGTCTCGTTACAAAGTCCTGATTGGTGAGTACACGACGAATTTGAGAACCATTGAAAACACCCGCCTTTACTTTGGCCTCAGATACAATGCCTTGCAACTTCATTAGCAAGTAGTAGAAGCCAGCACCATCTTGATCCATGGCCTTCCCAAAGTTCATCAAACCAAGTTTAAAATGAAGTGGTGTTGAGAATACCTTCTCAGGTATTCCTATGGTATACTGGTTCTCAAAAACTGGATGTGCTTGTGAAAATTGGATATCATAATCGAAATCTACAGGTTCATGTTGGTTAGAATCACCTCAAAATATACTAGAACCATAAAACTTAAAAAATTTTGTTGACCAGTGTTATCCCATCTTGCGCGAATACAAGGACGGCCTGGAAATTGTCGGCGACCTTTCTTGGTGCAAAACACAAACGCCGACTCTCGTATTGTTTGATGGACAGCGTGGAAGAAACCGTCAAAGTAATGCATGAAATCAAAAACACGTTTTCACTTAAAAACAACATTTTCCATCACAAAGTACCTTGACATTGCTGTTTATGGATAGCACAATCTGCTTTTGACCGACGGGGACTATAGGTTCGCTCTCCATCTGTCTGTCCGTCCGTCCGTCTGTCCCACGTCTGCTTTTCTAGACTTTTTTCCCCCATACCCTTTAACATATTCAACTGAAACTTGGTACATGGCTTTATTATGATAAGTTACAGAACAAGTTTGAGTTTTGTGGCATTTCTCCAATTTTTCACAGAGTTATCCCCTTTTTGGACTTAAGAAAATGTCACATATTATACATGGGTCAGTTTTCAGCTGCCCTGACTCCACCCCACTGCTTTACACCCATTGGCCAGACAGCCTGCCTGACACCACCCCAAATGAAGCACCACAGATCGGCATGCGTCAGGCCTGGGTGTTAGTCCATGGCCCAGTGCAATTGCAATGATCCCAGGTATATAAACCATGATGTATAAGAAATGCACACAAACTGTACACGTGTTTTTGCTTCATGTATGTACATCGGGTTGTTTTTATTTGTTTATTTTTTCGGCACCGAACGTGGCATTATACACCCCCCAAACAAAGGGATGTATTTACTGATATTTAACTCTTTTATGGATCCTGCCTGTCTAATCGAGGCTTATGAAAGAGGGAGGTGACCGTAACAAGGCAGATGGACCAAAGAACAAAAAGAAGAGGAGATGGAACGCAAGCAGACTCGGTGGCGTAATGGTGAGAGCGTCCGCTCCGAGCCTTTAGAGGTCGGCGGTCTGAAACCGACCCCTGGCTGTCTCGTACGAAAGACTTTAATAGTTGTACGTGGTGCTTACCTGCTTGACAGTTAGCATTTATAAAGGATAGAGCACAGACAAGCAACCATTACGCAGGCGTGATGCGCCCAATGTCTGCCTCCTGCATTGAAGTTCCTTGAAAGGGAACTCGTACCTGTAAGTAACGTGGGGAGGATAAGGGAGATGGTAAAGGTCAGCGGTAGGGAACGTAGCTCAGTCTGCAAGTACAAGGGTAGGGATGGAGGATAACTTTATTAAATTGGTGGTGGATTTGCCAACATGAAAACCTGGATGGAGAGTCTGAATGTACCGATTCAGGAAGTTTGTTCCCTAAGTGTGAGAGAAGAGAAGGTGAGAGTAAACCTGGATTTTGGGAGTTTCATGAGGAAGTGGTTCTAATAACGAGTTCCTTTCCAAGGAACTTCGACGCAGGAGGAGGTTGATGGGCCCATCTAGCCTTGCACAATGGTTGCCAACCCACGGTTGTCCGTGCTCTATCCTTTCTTTAAATGCCGAGCGTCAAGCAAGGAAGCAGCACACACAATTACGTATTTTAAAGTCTTTCGTACGACTCCGGTGGAGTTCGGACCGCCGACGTCCCAAACTCATAACGGGTGCTTCTAACCATTACGTCACCGAGTCTGGTCGAAAGAGCCCGTCCTGGAATAGTTCCATGCCACTGTCCTTGCATATGTAATATGTCGATGGTCTCCAAGAGGTAATTGCTATAAGCAAAGAGGTAAAATAGACAGACAATGGCCGTGTTTGTTTGCTGGTTTCATAACCCGAGTATAGGTATTGATTTTGACACTGCCCTGCCAATTGTACATGAAATCTGTTCTGGTTGTTGACGTTTGTTTGTTTGTTTGTTTGTTTGTTTGCAGGTCACCAGGCAGGCTTCTGTATGCTTTGCCTTATGCAACACCACATGCACAGCACCTTCTGCAGTTCTGGTGGCGCTATCAAGCCTCTGAGCATTGTCGGAGAGCTCAAACGTACGCAGCGGTTTGGAACTGTCCGTTTCTTCCTGTTCAAGACGATCATTTATATTTTTAATTGCTTGAAATGTTGGATTAATGTTTGTGTTTTTTAATCGGGGAAGTGCACAGTGTCGAAGGGCGGGGGTCGCGTGGGAACACCCAAACGAATCTGATTGAATAACTCACAATTTTGTTTTTTGCCACAGATTTTCATTGACAAATTTGTCAGTGGTTCATCCATTGTTTGTGTAAAATAACGAAATAAATAACGAGAGGAGCGCAAGAGCGTGATGCAACGGTGTCATTAAGAATGTTTGGCGACGTCTAGACTGGAGACTGAGACCAATCAAATAGGGTGCCTGCACCGAGGAGGTTGCAGCTTTTGTGCTTGCACACCTCATCAACTCATTCACCGAAGCTGTTGATTCGACGGGGGGGGGGGGGGGGGTTGGGGTTGGGAAATTATTGGTTGGTCTTGTGCGTTATTCTGTCTATCTGTCAATCACCTACAGGTCACAATTTTAAACCGATCTTCATGAAACATCACCATCACTAGAGTTGGTCATAAGGAAGAAGCCTATTGATTTTGAGGTCAAAGGTCATCTTGGTCAAATTTCTAAAATTTTCATGTTTCGTTCGATGAACTTGAAGATTGAACAGCATTTGCACATTGTCACTAAATTTGGAAACCAACTATTTTTGAGGTCAAAAGGTCAGAGATCAACTCAAGGTCAAACTTCCAAAACCGTCATTTTTATCTGAAAAATCATCAATTTTTATCCAATTGACCCGAGATTTAAGATCGTCAATTTGAATGTTTACGAAATGGACAATCTAATCTATCCATGTCAACTTTTTATTTTGGGGAGGGGTGGATTTTGCAAGTATCGTGCTCTGCATGACGTCATCTTGTTTATTTATTCCCAATTTAAATGTATTTTCGTGCAAAAACATGAATTTGGTGACACTAACATCAGCAAAAGAACCCACCAATGGTGAAAAATACATGTGACGATGTCTGGAAACCACAGAACCGGTACCTCTCGGCAAGCCGTGTATTTTGTCTGTAATATCGTTGCCCACGTGGGACCGATGACGACGTAGTAAGATTTCAAAATGTAAATCTGTATTGTACGAGGGCGTGTTGAAAAGTAATGCCTCCCTATTCTTTTCTCCAAAAGAGGTAAAGATATTTGAATGAAACAAAGCACAGTTTGCACCTTAGTTCTTCCTGTATGTTAGCCAATATGGCAGAGGGTAGCACGACGTCAGTGGTGTTGTGAAGCGCTGGAGATGAGAGTTGTGATTGCAAACTGGAGATGAGATGACTGGAGATGACGAGATGAGAGTTGGGTGCACCATTATGATTGTGAGCGTAAGAGAGGGTTAATGGAGTGCCATTACAAGGGATCACCAGTCCCGACTTGGCTGTGTTAGACTCACCTCTTCCCCAAATTGAGGAACACCTTCGTGGAGAACATGTTTCTTCCGACGATGATGTCGAGGCCGCTGTGAAGCGCTGGTTAAGTTAGCAGGAAGCATGGTTATACTGTGACGTTGTCACAAAACTACTTGGAACGTTGGTAGCGATGTGTGGACCGCAATGATGATGATGTTGAGAAATAAATTTGCACCAACAACAACAACAACATGCATTTTAAGGCCATTTTCCCTGCTAGAGCGGGGGTTAACCTTGCGGTCCCCATGACAATCTTCTCCATTTTGCCCTATTTTCTGCATCTCCCCTTGTTAACCCCCTTGCCCGCATTTCGTCTTCGACCATCTTTAGCCAAGTCTTTCTCGGTCTTCCCCGTCCTCTACTTCCTTCTCCATTCATTTCCATCACTCTTCTCAACCAGTCACTTTCATCCTTCCTCAACACATGATCAAACCATCTCAACCTGTTCCTCTTCACAGCATCCATCACAGGCTCTATTCCCATCATCTTTCGCAATTCATCATTTGTCTTCATCTCTCTCAACGATACTCCACACATCCACCGAACCATTCGCATTTCCACCCTTTCCATTTCCACCCATTTCCAAATTTGCACCATCGTAAAATAAAGATTGATGTTCATATCTGTCTGAGACCGGTGTTGGCTTAACGGGTAAGGTGGCTACGGCTAGTTTCAGATCGTAGGGTCCTGAGTTGAGTCCCCGCCGTGCCATTGAAATAACACCAGGTGGGTTGACTCAGCCTGTCATCCTTCTGAGGTCGGCAAAATGAGTACCAGCTTACTGGTAACGAGCACTGCATCAATGGCACAGCCGCGTCCACAGAAAATGATGCAACCAAGCAGCCACAGGTTGCATATGAAACAACAATCTGTGCATCTTTCTTTGTTTCATTCGAATATCTTTACCTTTTTGTAGAAGAAAAAAAAAAAGGAGGAATTACTTTTCAACATGCCCTCATAGTGTATGTTGGATAGCTTGACTGGGTGATTTGTGGTGCCGTAAGCAGGCATTGCCAAGCACCTCCGTCTTGGTGAGCAGGAAGATGCACACGAGTTCCTGCGGCACACCGTCGAGGCGCTGCAAAAAGCTTGTCTCAATGGACACAGCAAGTAAGGACTTGGGGCTGTGGGGGTTTTAATGAGGGCCTTGTGGGTTTGTGTCAAGCTCGGTCCTTCATAAGGGAGGTCCTTCCTTCCTTCTTCATAGGGAGGTCCTTCATAAGGACATTCTGGCATGTCTGACTTGTATGTGCAACATCTTCCTTACTTTTTTATTTTTAATTAATTTGTTTAACAGGTGAGTTCAGGAGGATGTAATTAATTACTTAATTAACTAATTATTTTAATTTATTGTTTTATTCACAGTATCACACATTGCATTCTCTCCCATCTCTACCTGCAGAGTCGACCGGAGCAGCCAAACAACCACCCTTGTTCATCAGATCTTTGGTGGCTACCTGCGTTCACGGGGTAGGTTTATTGGCTTGTGTAGATTTGCTGCGAAGCGGTGATTGAGACTTGCGCTGGGGCTTCAGAATATTTTGCTTAAAGCCAAAGCGTCACATTGCATTGGTGACTAGAAAGCATCACAAATGCAAATGCCATCTACGTCCACTTTGTACTTGAACTAAACTTGACGAAACCAACAACTTAAAAAAAAAAAAAAGAAGTAATATTTATTAATTAGTGTTCTCCATATTCTCATAATAAAGGTTTGTTGAAAATATGATGACCAAAGCTCAAATGGTAAAAAGGTTGTGGCCTGGACTCGTGCTCACACATGCTCCTTTAAGTAAAAGGCTATTATTGCCGAAGCGTCTCTTCTCTGACTGGTTTAATCAAAAGACGGCATACGATACTTAACCAACATGTTGCATGGCTATTTGTAAGTCTCAATGAGGATGTAAACATAAGTGAAATGCATGAAAAAAAGGATCTTTTATAGCACGTGGTTGTTGCTGCTGTCGTTGTGGCTGTGGTTATTGTGTGTGTGTGCTCCTTCTTTGTACTATTATATACTAGCAAAGGTACCTGGCTTTGCCGGGTCCCCCATCCCATCCTCACCCCTCCCTCATCCCATCCCTTCCCCTGCCTCCGGGCACCTACCCCATCCCTTTCCCAGTTTCCCTCCCTTCTCCCAACCCGAACTCTTCCTCATCCGACCTCTTCACCTGCCTCCTCCCACCCCCTCTCTCTGGACTCCCACATTCCCTCCCTCTGAACTCACACTGTCCCTCCCTCCGGATGCCCACTCCTTCCCCCATCTCCCCTTCCCCTGCCTCCCCGTATCCCATCTCCTGCCTACTACCACCCCAACCCCCTCACTCCGAGCTCCAACCCCCTCCCCCCTCCCCGGACAGGTGGTGGCTCATGTGTTTATAAGCTACTAATGAGGTGCCCGTGCTACACACGGGTGGAAGGCCAAAAGCAAACAGACAGTGCCAAACCTTGAACCAATAAATTCCACATTCCTGTGCCACTTTCAGTCGAACGTCGGGCATGGATTAGTGAATATCAGGTTAGTGAATGACTTGGGCAAAAAACTTACTGCAGCTGAACCCACCAGAAGGTGGGGAATGTTTCTATACGTCAATGACGAAACTACAAATGCCGAATCCACGAAAGTGAGCTAAAAATTGCGCTATCTTACAGGAGGAAACTGAAAATCTCAATTGTATTGCAAAAATGCCAAAGGCACAAATGTGTTTGTTGAAAGCGCCGATTCTCAGAGGGGGTCGTTCGCTCTGAGCGTGGCCTTCAAAATAGTGGACAGGTTTTTTTTTGGAGGTTGTATTAAAATATCTCATTTCCGTTGCATATTCTGGTGAAAAGAAGCCAACAATGTATTTGAACCGCATCGACTCAGGAGAGTCAAATTTCACTTCAACTTGTGTAAACCACAGCTGCATGTCATTAGGCCAGAATGGCGGCATCTTCATCAAAACCGATGAAGCTGGTTGAGCAACCAGGGAAGGCACGGCTGGTTGATCATTCACAGCGACTGGCTACCTGCTTGTAATTCTTTGTCCGTCCATTTGGATCACATCAGGGTCACCAATTTAACATGTGGAAATCCCTCAATTAACCAGAGCTCAAGCATATTTTTATGCCACCATCGAACCACTCAGTCGACGGAGGCATTATGATTTCAGGTTGTCCGTCCGTGATAGGTTTTCCTTACCGCGATAACTTGAGAACAGCTGAATGGATTTATATTAAACTTGGTACAAGTATAATAATGATGTAATAATGTGTGTTGAGGCATATCAATCGACATCGTGACGCCGAAGAGTGTCGTTCTAGTTATATTATAACATCAAAGGCAAAATGATGCCTCCACATGTTTACATGCTGAGAAAGATCGGTGTCTTACGGGTGGAAACGCAAAATCACAGTTGTATTGAGATATTGCTGAATCAGCAAATGTTTGCACACGTCATAAATAAGAAGATGAACAAGTGGAAGGAATGTATGAAGACAAAAGGTCTGAAGGTGAATATCAGAAAAACGAGGATGATGGCAAGTGGTAAAGCATGTGGTAAGGTGGAAAGAACTGGGAAGTGGCCGTGTGCTGTGTGCAGGAAGGGTGTCGGAGTGAATTCCATTCAATGTACAATGTGCGCTGAGTGGGTTCATCAAAAATGTAGTGGTTTGAGAGGGTCATTAACCAGTGTGGCAGCTACATTCAAGTGTAAGGTGTGCACAGAGGGAGCTGCAGATGGAGGAAATGTTGAGTTGGATCTTGGAGATGGCGTGAAGCTGGAAGGTGTGAAAACATTTTGTTACCTAGGAGACATGCTGAATGGAGAAGGTGGATCATACTCGGCAACGGTTGCTGGAGTGAGATGTGCATGGAAGAAGTTTCGGGAACTGAGTGGCATGCTGACGAGGAGGGGAGTGTCGTTGAAGCTGAAGGGAAAGGTGTATGCTGCATGTGTGAGAAGTGTTATGAATTAGACTACGGATTTTTATGTTAAGAAAATAGGCCTTTTATGTTTTGAAAAGCGGAATTTTTTTTTTTTTATGTGAAAAAATCCCGAAATATTTTTTTCCCCCGTTTTATTCATTTTTTATTATTACCAAGTTTTTCAGAAATCAGTCAAAAAAAGAACAAAAAATGGTAAGCTTTTTCCTGCACAACATTAAGCACTCTGGGCTAGTAAACAGGTAAAAAAATGACGTTCAGGTACCTTTATTGCAACCGCATTGTTTGATAAGTAGAGGACTAGAAGAAATTGACAAGACCCTTTTAGGAACGGTTAAAGTAGGTGTTTGAAATCATTATCTTGGTAATGTTCTCCTTGGTGAGGCTGTGTCGGCGGTCGGTGAGGACGTTTCTGTAGACGGAGAAGGACCTTTCCACGTCGACGCTGACGATGGGGCAGTACCTCAAGAGGGGGATGTCAGCAAGCTTGACTCCAGCCGGCACACCAACCTCAGATCCGTGCTGATCTCCATCCAGGATCAAAGCCACTGTCCTCAGCACACCAACGTCGGGATTGCGCTGCAGCACCGCCTTGAACTTGGTGAGCAGGATCTCCTTACGGCAGCCTCGGATCTTTTCGAGCTCCTCCTTGGCCTGATCAAGGAGCTGGAAGGCCTTGGCCAGCTCCATGCCGGCCTCCTCCAGCTGCTTAAGGATCTTCGGGATGAAAGACACGTGGGCATTTAAGAAGACCAAACTGAGCTTGATGTCCGCCTTTCCAAACAGGTCCTTGGCACTCCGGATTGCCATCGCGTCGTCATCGTTCAGCTGGTCCACAATGTCCTTGACGGCCTCGAAGTGCTCGGCGTAAAACACCGCGGCGTCGATCCACGTCCCCCACCGAGTCAGAATGGGCTCCGGGGGGAGAGAAAGATTGGGCTGCTGCTCCTTCCAAAAGACAACACGCGACGGGGCTTTGACGAACACCTTCTTCGTCGTGGCAATCAGGTCGTTGACGTCCTTGAACATTTCTCAGACTGTCTCGCAGACACGGTGGAGCGCGTGGGCAACGCAAGTCACATGCAGCAAGTCCGGGAAGAGTTCCTTCAGGGCATGGCCGGCCTTGATCATATAGGCCGCGGCGTCGCTGACGAGGACCTTGAGGCACTCCGGCTTGAAATCAGGCCAAAGATAGCGCAGCGTGTCATTGACTGCACGCACGATCTCCCCGTAGTTGGTCTTCTCCAGAAACATGCACTGGACGAGGTGGGGACGAAAGTACCCCTCCTTGGACAAGCGTCCCGCGATGATGTTGGCCACATATCGACCTGCCGAATCGGTCGTCTCGTCGACGGACAGCCAGATGGGCTGCTGTCCGAGGTCGGCACGGATCCCCGCCAAGGCCTCGTCGTAGCACTTGTCGAGGTAGTGCTTTCGAATCCAGCTTTCATCGGGGACCTGGAGAGTGATGTGCTTCTCCAGGAACGACCGGAGGGCAGGGTTTTCCAATTTCGACCATGGGATACCAGCGGCCAGCATGGCCTGGCACAGCTCCTGAGCCACGACGTCGCACTTGTGCCTCTTTCCGCCACCAAAGTCCTCCATGGTGGCTTGCGTGACCGTCCTCTTCTTCTTCAAGGCCAAGTTGCTCTTGTGGCGGTCTCCTCGGACATGTTGGGCCAGCTCAGACTTCTGCTTCGCCCGGAAAGTCTTTTCACAAGCTCGACAGAAAGCCGTGTCACTCGACACGTACTTGAAGGTGGCCCCATCGCCGCCAGCGTTGAATTCCTTCAGCCACTTGTCACGAAGAGCAGCACTCATCTTTATAGGAGACTTGTTCACACTTTGTGTACTCTCTCACTGTAGTACACCGCCTCACTGCTGTACACGCTGGAGACGCAACGCACGCAAGTGGACGCAACGTTTTGTTTTTGAGATCGATCGCAGTTAAAAATTTCGATCGCAGTTAAAAATTTCGAGCGCAGTTAAAAATTTCGAAAAATTCCCTAATTGTTTTTAGCGTTGCCAGACATTTTCGACCAAAAAGGGCATTTTATTTAATTTTTCCCGAAAAAGGGCGAAATTTTTTTTTTCTCCGAAAATAGCAAAATAATGTTTTTGCACGCAAAAAAGCCGTTTTATGTGAAAAAATATTTTTTATTTTTTCACATAAAAATCCGATGTGCAGTTATGATTTATGGGACCTTGTAGTTTGCACAGCTGCATCATGCATATCTCTTGTCATGTAGTCTGTGACAGACATCCTCTCGGCGTTGCGGCAGACATGGGTAATGAACGTAGAGCTGCAACGAAGGCTGGAAAGGGTGGAAATGCGAATGGTTCTGTGGATGTGTGGAGTATCGTTGAGAGAGAGGAAGACAAATGAGGAATTGCGAAAGATGATAGGAATAGAGCCTGTGATGGATGCTGTGAAGAGAAACAGGTTGAGATGGTTTGGTCATGTGTTGAGGAAGGATGAAAGTGACTGGTTGAGAAGAGTGATGGAAATGAATGTAGAAGGAAGTAGAGGACGGGGAAGACCGAGAAAGACTTGGCTGAAGATGGTCGAAGAATAAATGCGGGCAAGGGGGTTAACAATGGGAGATGCAGAAAATAGGGCAAAATTGAGAAGATTGCCATGGGGACCGCAAGGCTAACCCCCGCTCTTGCAAGGAAAATGGCCTTAAAATGCCTGTTGTATAAATGGCAAAAACTACTAATACTGAACCCGTGATTGTGTTTACATGTGGAGAGGGAGCAGTTTCATACGGTTGGAAACTCAAAAGCGTAATTTTATTGAGATATTGATGAAATGTGACACCTGCTGGGATTGCAAAAGGTTGGACAGAAAGTTGGGCGCCCCTTAAACGAAGGAAGTAGTTTGGGGATGGATGGACCGACAGTCTCATAAAAAGTCCTTTTTTTTCTTTTCTTTTTTTCTCTGCTTAAATTGTAATTAGGGGACTTGAGGGGATTAATTAGCATTTGTTCGGGGGACTTGACGGGGAAAAAGACGGAGGAGTTCTTCACTTGCATTTGGTATAGTCAGGGGGCCAGGAGCTGAACCTGGAAAGTGGTTCTAAAGTTTTTTTCTCAGTGTATTCATGTTATATGGGTATTGTACTGTATGAAACTGCCTGATGGCATTCTCCCATCATTGAGCATTTTCATATAACAGGTTTTATAAAATCATGGCTATAAGAACGCAAAACACTGATTTTAGCAGGGTTGGGGAAAATAGAAATACCTTTATATTTTCGTAAATATTCAAGCTAGGGTCTTGCATATTTGCATATGGGTGTATCTTGACCATACCTATTTGTGGGTCAAAGGTCAAAGTCATAGTTCAAGGTCAAAGGTCAAATATCTGGGTCAAACTTGTACAATCCAGCATTGTATTACAATGTGATATATTTCTCATTATAATGAACCTGTATCCATTGTTATAATGTCTGATGTGTTGTTAGCTCAATATGTCTTCTGAGCTCAATATTGAATAAAGAAATGCTAGAATACATAATATTTATTGAGTTCTTTATGATTTCTTGTTCAAAAATCACATCGAATCAGGCCACATGAATGATTTTTATATGGTATACATATTCATAGGTTACGAAACTTGTACATATTATGTATTTGGTTTTTTAATCTTTCTTAGATCATATAAACATCATCAATTTATCAGAGTTATTGTAATCATCATCTTCTTCTTCACCACTTGTTTCAGCATCACTCTCATGTGATATAGTATTCACCCTGTTGTGACATACTGATACTGCATCCTGTTGCTGACAGGCACAGAAGACTGAGCAAGTCATTCCTGCTTTGTTGCATCCACATCGAACACTTTCACATGGTGTGTCACTGGAGCAACCACAACTGATGATCTTTTGGATGTACTCAGGGACCAGTTTATATCCTGATGGAACTGTGGTTGGGCACAGCATATCCCCATCTTTGTTCCATCCATACTCTAACGGGTCTAACTTCTGAGGCTCAAGCCTCAAAGCATTCTTCCACAAAAAAGTTTGTAGGTGTGCTCTTTTCAGATTTTCCTGGAAAGCAGTATCAGTTGGGGGCAGTGAACAGAGTTTTGGCATTGTGCTGCTCCCCTTGCCTATTCTGGTCGTCCATACCTTTGCTCTAGCCTCACAGAGAGTATGGCAGATTTTCTGACCATAAGTAGCAACAGCGAATTGAGTTGCCTGCTTCACTATATCAGGCCAGGATGCATCAATTTTTCCAAGAAGACTCAGTGAGTGCTGTTTTATAGTGTTCAACATCGTCCTCTTCCCGATGCCAAAACATCCTGCTACAGTGTCACATCCAGATAAGGCGTGTCCTGCAAGAAGGTTTGGAATGAGGTCTGTATATTGGGCAACAGTTGCCTTGATGTCTATGACACTTCGTCCATGTATAGGACATTGCATTATAATTGGGATATCAAGATTCTGCTCCAGATAGTGGTGCAGCAGGAGGGCCCACACATCTGTATCGTCAGCCACCACAACTACACCAGATGCCCCTTCTGAAGCTGCCATAAATGCCTGCTGCACTATAATATTGTCAGCTTCTTCATGACTGGTATACAGATCACGTCTTTCTATGACATTGCCCTTCCTAATCTCGATAGTTTCCTCTTGTCCTGTTATCAAAAGTGTGTGCTCCTGTGTATGGTTCTGAACAAAGTCTTCATCACTTTGCAAGTCCTCACATATCAGTTTGATGAGCTGTTTCTTATTGCCTGTAACAGTCAAAACTGCTTTCTGGGAGAGGATTGGTGTTGAGGGTGTTAATTGATACACCCTGCCAGTACCTCTGGCTAATCGTGTTGAATCTTTGGTGCTGAAATCATTGTATCTATCAAAGATTAGATATACATCATATTTGGAGAGCTTATCTGCTATTTTGTGCTTGAAGGCATCAATGTAAGTCTGCACATTTCCAACAGCAGGCCAACCAGGTATCCAGAGAAGGGCACACCCATCAATGACAGTGACTTCTATTTCTTCCTGGGCTACTCTTGATGACACCTCAATTTTCATATCTCTTTTCAAGATGGATTTGGATGTGGATATCCGCATGTCACCAGTCTACAAAAAGAGCCGTTGGCAGTGGAGCCAATTCATGGGACATCAGATGGTCAATATCTATATCCCTATTACTGGCCTGCAGACATATGACACGACTGTAGATTAGGTTTGTATCAAAAACCTTCTGTGTGCCGATATTTACAGACTTCTTCGTGTTTGCCATTGAAGTTATCCTTCTTTCAATCTTGTGATGAAAGCCTCGAGGTAAAGCCTCTGTAAATTCCCCGGATTGTTTGCTCCCGATTTCAATTGATTTGTGAACATTAACTGTTGAAGATGATTGTACCCTTCCAGTAACTATGTTCACAATTGATCCCTCTGGGTGCTGCTAGTGGTCAAGTGGTGGTATGCACTGGGCCATCTTCACTCTTATGTCCTGTCGATCCTTTGCATCAGATTTTATCCTAGATTTGCTTTCTTCTTTGTGCACGCTTGCCTGCCTGGTTGCACTCTCATCACCTCGCATTTCAGCTACATCGGTAGCTATCTGACCGCAGACATGTAGGCTCAATGCCCAAGATTTCAAAGCTTTGGGGTTAAGTGTGATGCCTATTATGCCGTGCTTGCCTTTGCCATATCTCATGAATGTGGTCTCGATGAGCATATCAGACCAGATTCCATTCCATATGCCATCAATGTGCCCCACAACGTGGTCCCCTTTGGTGAAATGCTGTAGAACATGTTGTGGGAGAGTTGTGGGAGTTGTGTTACACCATATACAGATAATTTACGCAACCAGATTTGATGTAATCTTTGAACATAAAATCATAAAGAACTCAATAAATATTATGTAGTCTAGCATTTCTTCATTCAGTATTGAGCTCATGAGACCTTATAACAAGACATTAGACGTTATAACAATGGATACAGGTTCAGTATAATGAGAAATATATCACAGTGTATAAACAATGCTGAGTTGTACACGTTTGACCCAGATATTTGACCTTTGACCATGACCTATGACTTTGACCTTTGACCCACAAATAGGTATGGTCAAGATACACCCATATGCAAAAAATCAAGACCCTAGCTTGAATGCTTGCAAAGATATAAGGGTATTTCTATTTTCCCCACCCCTCTAAAGCCAGTGTTTTGCGTCCCGATAACCGCAATTGTATAAAGCCTGTTATATGAAAATGCTCAATGATGGGAGAATGCCATCATGCAGTTTCATAGAGTACAATACCCATATAACATGAAAACACTGAGAAAAAAACTTTAGAACCACTTTCCAGGTCAGGCCAAAATATGCATTTGACCCCCTGACTAGAGGGGAATTTGAGGGGAAGCGGTGCGGATGGTCCCGTCTGCCAGCATTAGCACAGGTCTGAACAAGATGGGGAGCGTTAAAACAGCACGTTCAAACAGGATAGCAATGCCACCCATCGCTATCAAACAGCACGTACCATTTTTAGAGATTATAACATGGGCTTTCCTTGAGGGATGCGACTCGAACTGCGGCTGCCACCCTGTGTACCTGCTCTGGAAATGGAACTCTCCGAGGACTAAGACAACAGAACACACGTTTATACAGTCACGTGAAAAAGTAAGTACACCCCATGTAAAGTTTTGACTTTTTCAACATACTTCAACATACAGCTATTTGATCTTCATTTCAACAATATTGAAAGATAAAGGTGATATAATATAACAAATATCATGAAACATTTACATTTTGTAGTCCATTGTATAATTTAAATAAACATAAATGCAAATTTTGCATGTGGAAAAAGTAAGTACACCCCAAGAAATGTTTTTAAAATCTTTTTAACATATGTGGACATATCAATATTTGATCTTCATTTAAACAGTATGTATCTAATTGAACAAGAAGCCTGGCGTTGGCTTAGCGGCTAGGGTGCCAGCTTAGGATCCTGGGTTCGAATCCCGGTCGATCACTGAATTAACGCCAGGTGGGTTGACTCAGCCTGTCATCCTTCCGAGGTCGGCTAATTGAGTACCAGTTCACTGGTAATTCCCTGTTTGTCGTAAAAGGCGACAAACAGGGTTGGCGGCAGGAAGGGCATCCGGCCGTAAAACATTGCTTCAAAAAGGGGACCGAAAAACAACAACAACCACGGTGCCCGAAAAAGGCCAACCCCCGCTTGCGGGGAAAAATGGCCTCTAAAGGTTGTTTTTTATCTAATTGAACAAAAAACAATCAAAAATTGACTTTGCAATAATTTATTCAACAAAAAATTGTTGCACAGCATGCACAATTGCATGCACAGCTCGTTTCAAATCCCCCCCACAACATCTCGATGGGATTTAGATCCGGGCTTTGACTTGGCCATTTCAGAACCCTCCATTTCTTTCTTTTCAGCCATTCCTTGGTGGATTTACTGGTATGTTTAGGGTCATTGTCATGTTGCAAGGTCCACCTTTGGTTGAGCTTCAACTTTCTGACAGATGGCCTCACATTATCCTCAAGCACCCTCTGGTTCAATAAAGAATTCATAGTGGATTCTATGATGCTGAGCTGCCCAGGCCCTGATGCAGCAAAGCTGCCCCAAACCATAATATTTCCACCACCATGCTTTGCAGTTGGTATCAGGTTGTTGTGGTCAAATGCTGTCTTTGGTTTTCTCCAAACATGTCTTCTGGTACTGTGGCCAAATAGGTCAACCTTTGACTCATCTGTCCAGAGCACATTCTTCCAGAAGTGCTGGTCTATGCCTAGGTGTTCATTGGCAAACTTTAGTCTTGCCCTGATGTTCTTTCTGGACAGCAAAGGTTTCCTCCTGGCACACCACCCATGTAGATCAAATTTGTGCAGCCGCTTTCTAATGGTGGACTCGTGCACTTTGACATCAACAGTGGCAAGAGCTACCTGTAGGTCCCGTGATGACATTCTGGGGTTCTTACAGACTTCTTTCAGCATCTTGTGGTCTGCTCTCGGGCTGAACTTGCTGGGGCAGCCTGGCCTGAACAAGTTGGCAGTTGTTTGGAATCTTCTCCATTTGACGATGATCTTCCAGACAGTCGAATGATTGATTTCAAATTGTTTGGAGATCTTTTTAAATCCCTTCCCAGACTCGTAGGCATCTATAACCTTCTTTATGAAGGCCTCAGAGAGCTCTTTTGATCTTGGCATGGTGACGCCGCACACTTCAACAACAAAGAGCAAACCAAACTAAATGTCTGAGGTTTAAATAAGACAGGTTCCTCCAAGATCCTCTCTACAATGTTCTAATCATTTGCACCTGAGCTGGTGCACCTGATTTTAATTTTAGGTATTTGAAGTAGTGATTTGAAGACCCTTACGTAGGGGTGTACTTACTTTTTCCACATGTGAAATTCACATTTATGTTTATTTAAATTATACAATGGACTACAAAATGTAAATGTTTCATGATATTTGTTATATTATATCACCTTTATCTATCAATATTGTTGAAATGAAGATCAAATATCTGTATGTTGAAATATGTTGAAAAAGTCAAAACTTTACATGAGGTGACTTTGGGGTGTACTTACTTTTTCACGTGACTGTGTATGTACTTTTTTTACCTTATCACCTTAACATTGCCTTGAATTTGTCATTTCGTTTTCAAAAAGTCAATTGCACCGCTCTCGACTGTATCGCCAATGGTTGGCTTGGCAAGCGATTCATGACGTTTCCAGCAATTCGTAGTTAAATTATGCTTTCAGTCGATAATCCCCGTGAAGGAGTGGTTATCCGTCCAGCATTGGTTCTTGACTTGTAAACTTCCGAATCTGTCAAGTGTGGGCCTCCATTGTCATTGTTACCCCGTTCACGTGAAGCGAAAAGCCGGGTTAAGCAATTGGCCAATCTGTCTGTCTGTGTGTCTGTCTGTCTACAAATGTCAGTTTATGATCGAGGAACTCCTTCATTTTAATTGAATGTTATATTTTGAAAATGAATCGGAAAAGGAACCTGTAGTATAAACAGTCCTCGGGGTCTGAATTTGTCCTGATCTCACTTGCTCAGAGAGGAGTGACATTTTTTTTTACTCTGTCTGTCTGTGTGGCAGTCAAAGAAAACTGAAAATCATTCCAAAAACAAAACTTACTGTTTGTAAGGAAATTATAAAGGACACAAACAACAGGCATGAATCACTAATCTACCATGTTAAATAAGGTGGTGTAAAAGACCCTGCATCAATGGCAGTGAACTTCCGATTTTTTTTTTCGACAACTTTTAAAATCTTTACTTTATTTAAATTTAATTATATACTTCAACACTGTAGAACAGAAATCACCTTTAAGCACTTTCAAAACCCTTCCATTTATCATTATTTGGCCAAAATATTACGGCATCTTATGTCCCCATGGCCAATCAAATTTGCCACTCGCTGACCCCGTCCATGTCCTTGTTTATCAAGACTGCGCAGGGTACGGTGTTGCATGAACTTTTTTTGTAGGATAATATCTGTTGATTTATTTATTTATTTTGCAAGTGTCTACATGGAATCCTCCCCCCTCGCCCTCCTCCCCACTCTACCCCTACATTTTTTTTGCCATTGCACTAATCACATCTATTTTGTATTCCAGTGAAGTGCAGTAGCTGCAAGAATGAATCTGATACTTATGAGCCTTTTCTCGACCTAGCACTGGATATAAAGGTATTGGTTGTTCCTTTTTGTTGTCTTTTTTTTTTTTTGCTCTTCTTGTCCTCCACAATCTTTACATACCCAACTCTAATGCTATAACGTGTCGTTTGTATACCTTGTAGTTTGCACAGCTGCATCATGCATATCTCTTGTCATGTAGTCTGTGACAGACATCCTCTCGGCGTTGCGGCAGTTCGTGAAGCCAGAGTTCTTGGAAGGGGAAAATGCTTACAAATGTGAAAGGTACACTTTATCTAGCATTAGTACTTCATGTTGGATATTGAAATTAGATTGTTTTTTGTTGCTTGATGAAACCCCTTCATTTTCTTTGCACACGTGAAATCGTTATTAAGTTAAACGATGGAGGGTTTGCTTTGCTTTACATATACTGTATATCAAATATACAAAACTCATTCTCATCACTCGATAACTGACTGACTCGCTGATTTAAATGGATAGTAACTTCTTGGTGGTTTACAAAGTTGAATTTTGCTAAAAGGGGGAAAAAAAAAAAAATGCGCGTGCTTGTGCGTGCATGCGTGCGTGTGATGAAAAACAAAGACCCACCCACATCTCTTGTGTGAATGGAGGGAATAACCAATCAGCTCTCACCTAATTAATTACCCCAGGTGGCTAGGATTAAATAAGTAGATCAATTCCTCCCATGCTCTTCCAGCTGAAGAAAGCTGCATAACTGCAACCATGTGGTTGTGAAGTGTGTTGAATTACGTGGTGAGGTGTTTTTAATTACGTGGTGGTGAGGTGTTTTTAATTATGTGGTGGTGAGGTGTTTTGAATTACGTGGTGGTGAGGTGTTTTGAATTACGTGGTGGTGAGGTGTAATCGTCCCAAACTTCCAGTCTGCACCTACCCCTCCCGTATGTATGTGCTGAGGGGTTCTTTTTTGAATGCTATATATTTTTTTCAACCTAAATTGCTTATAAAAATGTAATATCACAAACACTACAAATAAATTTGTGCAAAATAATTGTTTGTATTATGATTGGTGTAAATCATGACAACACAGCAACTCCGGTACAGTCATTATCCTGAGCTAAAACAAGCCCGTTCCTCTGCAACGATGCATGGTGAGGCGAGCGTAACCGAGCCAAGCTGGCATGTGTATGCATATGTATATGTATATATATATATATACAGTGAAACCTTGACTTACGAGTTTAATTCGTTCTGTGACCGAGCTCGTAACTCAATTTGCTCGTTTCTCAAATTAAATTTCCCCATTAAAATGAATTGAAATGCTATTAATCCGTTCCAGCCCCCCAAAAACCACACCAATTTTTTTGGAAATATATATATATATAAATATCTCGCGCTTTATATTTCACCTGTATGCAGCATACAAGTTGGCAGGATGGCCTGGACTGGAGGTACGCACACTTGACTCTAAACTGTCCAGCCTGGGTTTAAATCCCGACCCAGCTATAACCTGTCATGTCGGTGTTTCACAGGCAGGGTGATTCATCAATGTGTGTACCGCTAAACTGGGCGCCCCGTTTGCGTCCCATTAGTTGTTGGATGTTAAGGATCTCACCGTGTCTTCCACAAAGAGAAGGCGAGCTATCGCCGGCACTCTGAACAAGTTGTGGCCTGGCATGCTCTTCTCCTCTGCCGTTATATACGTCCTCCTCGGCATCTTTTTCCAGAAGAGCCCTGTCTCGTCACAGTTGAAGATTTGCTGGGGGATGTATCCATCGGCTTCTATCAGTTCGGCAAAAGTTATAATAAAATCTTCAGCTGCCTTCACATCCGAGCTTGCTGCCTCACCATGCCTGACGACGGAGTGAATGCCGGTCCTCTTCTTAAAATTATCAAACCATCCCCAACTGGCTTTGAATGACTCTTCCGATGCCTCGTCCGTTGATGTTCCCGCCGTCTGCTGCACCAAATCCCCGTAAATGTCTCGTGCCTTCTCACAGATGATGCTCCCGGTCACGGTATCTCCTGCAAGCTGCTTCTCCGTCAACCACACAAACAACAACTTCTCCATCTCTTCATGGACAGAGGTCCGGAGCTTTGAAATAATCTTTACGCCCTTGGCTGGCGTTATAGCCTTTATCGACTCCTTCTGCTTCAAAATCGTACATATCGTAGAAGTACTACGATCGTACTGCCTCGCCAAGTCGACAACACGCACACCTCGCTCATGTTTTTCGACGATTACGTGTTTTATATCCAAGCTCGCTCGCTCGTAACTCAGATCTCGGCTCGCATCACAAAGCAAAAAATCGACCGAGCGACGGCTCGTATCTCGGAAAACTCGTAAGTTGGTGCACTCGTAAGTCAAGGTTTCACTGTATATATATATATATATATATATATATATATATATATATATATATATATATATATATATATATATATATATATATATATATATATATATATATATATATATATATATATATATATATACTGAAACGCAAAAGAAACTTACCACCTTTGAAACCTTTAAATATAAACAATAACACTGCGTGTAGTAAATGTGTGAACTTATTTGTGGACAATAGTGTCCTCGCTGTCAGACAAAACGGTCACGGATGGTCACTTGAACCTTCAATGGTCACTTCATAGCACAGCTGTTGAACAGCCGTTTTGACTGTCAGTGATTAGCCAAGGGGTACGGGATGATTTTAATGAGCTGCACATGATGTCTTGATATTGGCTTTAAAAAGGCCAGTGCAAAATGGGCATTTTGACCGAAAAATTTGACCATTTTGACCATTTTGACCAACTTCAAAAAGACCGAAAACGCAAAAGAAATTTACCACTTGTTTGAAATGTAATAAAATTGTAACAGTTCAAAATAATACAAACCAACAATTGCTAATTGAAACATTGGCATTTTATTGATGACATGTCAAGTTTTTGACCAAGATATACACCATCTCATCAGTTTGTTCTACAGTACAGAACAGCACAGGGTGCAATGTCAGTCCCCTTTCAATAGCGTGTATGGCCACCATTGTTTTGGATACAGGCAGTGCATCGTCGGCATATACTGCCTACCAGTCTTTGGATGGATTGCTGCTGGATTCTGTCCCACTCAGTCCTCAATGTCTGAAGCAGCTCTGCCCGTGTCCTGGCCCTGCCAACTACGCGTCTCCCAAGCTCATCCCACAGGTGCTCTATGGGATTCAGGTCAGGGGAGAGCGCAGGCCACTGCATGGTGTTGATGTTCTCGCCTTGGAGAAATGCAGTGGTAAAGCGAGCAGCATGGGGACGAGCGTTGTCATGCTGAAAGGTTCTCAGTTCTGGGTGGTCTAGCAGGAATGGCAGCAGATGAGGTCGCAGGATGTTATCCACATACCGCTGGGCGTTAAGATTCCCATCCACAACCACCAGTGGCGTCCTGTACCGGCCTGATATGGCTGCCCACACCATCACACTTGGGCCACCCCACCTGTTGGCTTGACGCACGCAACAATCGGCATATCGCTCGCCAGTTCTTCTCCAGACACACTCACGCCCATCAGGACTGTCCACACAGAACCTTGACTCATCGCTGAAAGTGACCTCGTTCCACTGCGCCAAGGTCCACTGCTGATGCTGCTGGCACCATCTCTGATGGTTGCGGCGATGGGCAACCGTCATCACGGGGCCTCTGTATGGTCTTCTGGCAGTCAGACCATAGTCATGCAGTCGTCTTCGTGCAGTATCATTGGAGATCCGTGGGTTTGCATGCACCGGAGTTTCTGCCGCAGTGCGGGATGCTGGACGGAATCGATCCCGCAGGTGACTTCGGACCATCTGCCTGTCCTGCCTTGCAGTGGTGACTCTTGGCCTCCCTGATCGAGGTCTGTCATCTGCAGAGTTGTGGAGGGTGTCTCTGTCCACCAGGGCCGATATCGCCTGGTGTGAACAGCCAAGGCGACGTGCCACCTCACGGTAGCTCAGTCCACCTTGCAGCATGCCCAGGGCACGCTGCCGTTGATCCCTTGACAATCGTGGCATGTTGATTGAAATACCCATTTTGCACTGGCCTTTTTAAAGCCAATATCAAGACATCACGTGCAGCTCATTAAAATCATCCCGTACCTCTTGGCTAATCACTGACAGTCAAAACGGCTGTTCAACAGCTGTGCTATGAAGTGACCATTGAAGGTTCAAGTGACCATCCGTGACCGTTTTGTCTGACATTGAGGACACTATTGTCCACAAATAAGTTCACACATTTACTACACGCAGTGTTATTGTTGATATTTAAAGGTTTCAAAGGTGGTAAGTTTCTTTTGCGTTTCAGTATATATATATATATATATATATATATATATATATATATATATATATATATATATATATATATATATATATATATATATATATATATATATATATATATATATATATATATATATGTGTGTATATATATACTGTATATATATATCTATGTATATATATATATATAGCTATGTATATATATATATATATATATATATATATATATATATATATATATATATATATATATATATATATATATATATATATATATACATATATATATATATGTGTATGTCACGTGAAAAAGTAAGTATGCCCCATGTAAAGTTTTGACTTTTTCAACATACAGCTATTTGACATGCCCTTCCTGCCACCAACCCAGCGAAGGACCGCTGTTGAAAACATTTATCACTACTTCAAATACCTAAAATTAGAATCAGGTGCAAATGATTAGAACATCGTTAGAGAGGATCTTGGGGGAACTTGTCTTATTTAAACCTCAGACATTTAGTTTGGTTTGCTTTTTGTTGTTGAAGTGTGCGGCATCACCATGCCTAGATCAAAAGAGCTCTCTGAGGCCTTCAGAAAGAAGGTTATAGATGCCTACGAGTCTGGGAAGGGATTTAAAAAGATCTCCAAACAATTTGAAATCAATCATTCGACTATCCGGAAGATCATCTACAAGTGGAGAAGATTCCAAACAACTGCCAACTTGTTCAGGCCAGGCCGCCCCAGCAAGTTCAGCCCGAGAGCAGACCGCAAGATGCTGAAAGAAGTCTCCAAGAACCCCAGAATGTCATCACGGAACCTACAGGTAGCACTTGCCACTGTTGATGTCAAAGTGCACGAGTCTATCATTAGAAAGAGGCTGCACAAATTTGATCTACATGGGAGGTGTGCCAGGAGGAAACCTTTGCTGTTCTTTCTGGACATCAGGGCAAGACTAAAGTTTGCCAATGAACACCTCGGCAAAGACCAGCACTTCTGGAACAATGTGCTCTGGACAGATGAGTCAAAGGTAGAGCTATTTGGCCACAGTACCAGAAGACATGTTTGGCGAAAACCAAAGACAGCATTTGACCACAAGAACCTGATACCAACTGCAAAGCATGGTGGTGGAAATATTATGGTTTGGGGCAGCTTTGCTGCATCAGGGCCTGGGCAGCTCACCATCATAGAATCCACTATGAATTCTTCATTGTACCAGAGGGTGCTTCAGGATAATGTATATATATTTTCTTTTGCGATTTGCGATTTGTTCCATCTGTCAGAAAGTTGAAGGTCAACCGGAGGTGGACCTTGCAACATGACAATGACCCTAAACATACCAGTAAATCCACCAAGGAATGGCTGAAAAGAAAGAAATGGAGGGTTCTGGAGTGGCCAAGTCAAAGCCCGCATCTAAATCCCATCGAGATGTTGTGGGGGGATTTGAAACGAGCTGTGCATGCAAGAAACCCCTCAAACATCGCACAGCTTAAATAATTCTGCATGGAGGAGTGGGCAAAAATTTCTCCCAGTCGATGTCAGAGACTGGTAGACAGTTATAAGAAACGCCTACTTGAAGTTGTTTCTGCCAAAGGGGGCAATACCACCTATACGAACCAAGGGTGTACTTACTTTTCCCACAGAAGGAAATGGCATCTCTGTCAATTTTTTGTTGAATAAATTATTGCAAAGTCAATTGTTCAGTGTTTTTTGTTTCATTAGATCACCTTTATCTATAGATACTGTTTAAATGAAGATCAAATATTGATATGTCCACATATGTTAAAAAGATTTTTTAAACATTTCATGGGGTGTACTTACTTTTTCCACATGCGAAATTTGCATTCATGTTTATTTAAATTATACATTGGACGACAAAATGTAAATACAAACAACACAAATGTAAATTTAAATGGACTACAAAATGTAAATGTTTCATGATATTTGTTATATTATTGTCCCCCGTCGCACCGCGGAGCGAAAGGGGGACTATGGTTTTCCCCTCCGTCTGTGCGTGCGTGCGTGCATAAGCGAAGGACCGCATTCGAATTTGGTGTGTGGGTGCAACCCACGTCAATATCCAAGATGGCCGCCACCATGTATGTCTGATGCCATGTATGTCTGAACCTTGAGTGGAATATCTTGAAAAATAAGCGAAGTACCAACTTCTAATCTGGTGTGTGGGTGTATCTAGGCATAAGAACCACCTTTCGAGGCCATTTTTCTCCGCAGAGCAGGGGTTGACCTTTTTCGGGCACCATGGACCCTTTTTGAAACAATGTTTTATGGCCGGATGCCCTTCCTGCCACCAACCCTGTTCGTCGTATCTAGGCAGAAGGAAGAACCCTATTGAAAATTGGGTCGCCACGTCAAAATCCAAGATGGCCACCGCCATGTATGTCTGAACCTTGTGAGCTGAATATCCTGAAAAATTAGCGAAGTACCAACTTCTAAGGTGGTGTGTGGGTGTATCTTGGCATAAGGAAGAACCCTATTGAAAATTGGGTCACCACGTCAAAATCCAAGATGGCCGCCACCATGTATGTCTGAACCTTGTGAGCTGAATATCTTGAAAAATAAGCGAAGTACCAACTTCTAATCTGGTGTGTGGGTGTATCTCGGCACAAGGAAGAAGGCAATTGAAAATTAGGTCCCCACGTCAAAATCCAAGATGGCCACCACCATATATATGTCTGAACCTTGTGAGCGAAATATCTTGAAAAATAAGCGAAGTACCAACTTCTAATCTGGTGTGAGGGTGTATCTCGGCAAAAGGAAGAACGCTATTGAAAATTGGGTCGCCACGTCAAAATCCAAGATGGCCACCACCATATATATGTCTGAACCTTGTGAGCAAAATATCTTGAAAACTAAGCAAAGTACCAACTTCTAATCTGGTGTGTGGGTGTATCTCGGCAAAAGGAAGAACCCTATTGAAAATTGGGTCGTCACGTCAAAATCCAAGATGGCCACCACCATATATATGTCTGAACCTTGTGAGCAAAATATCTTGAAAAATAAGCGAAGTACCAACTTCTAATCTGGTGTGTGGGTGTATCTAGGCATACGGAAGACCCCAATTGAAAATTGGGTCACCATGTCAAAATCCAAGATGGCCGCCGCCATGTATGTCTGAACCTTGTGAGCGGAATATCTTGGAAAAATAAACGAACTACTAACTTCTAATCTGGTGTGTGGGTGTATCTACGCATAAGGAAGAAGGCTATTGAAAATTGGGTCGCCACGTCAAAATCCAAGATGGCCGCCGCCATGTATGTCTGAACATTGTGAGCGGAATATCTTGAAAAATAAGCGAAGTACCAACTTCTAATCTGGTGTGTGGGTGTATCTCAGCATAAGGAAGAACGCTGTTGAAAATTGGGTCGCCACGTCAAAATCCAAGATGGCCACCTCCATGTATGTCTGAACCTTGTGAGCGAAATATCATATCATATCATTGTGTAGCGGTTACCGCTGGATGCACACAATCGCCTTGCACCGGCCAGAACACGGCCAGACGCGCCTCTCCCGGGCATGCCCGGACTCTCTGTTCCCGGGCATGCCCGAACCTCCCGGGCACGCCCGGTCTCGTCTTTCCCGGGCATGCCCGCTCTCGCCTTTCCAGGGCTCGCCCAGAGCGTCCGGGCATGCCCGCTATCGCCTTTCCAGGGCTCGCCCAGAGCGTCCGGGCATGCCCGCTATCGCCTTTCCAGGGCTCGCCCAGAGCGTCCGGGCATGCCCGCTATCGCCTTTCCAGGGCTCGCCCAGAGCGTCCGGGCATGCCCGCTCTCGCCTTTCCAGTGCTTGTCCAGAGCGCCCGGGCACGCCCAGCCTCGACTTGCCAGGCCGCAGCCAAACACGCCCGGGCAGGTCCAGACTCGCCTTTCCAAGGCTCGCCCTTGACACCCGGGCATGCCCGGTATAGCTTTTGCCGGGCAAACTTCCCGACATAAATGTGTATATATATTGCTGCCCGATAAACGGGCTTTTGTCAGAATACCTGAGCTGTTTTGTTTTAATAAAGCAACTCGGACGAATTCCGTCTTTGGTCGCGTCACTTCTTTCGACTCGCGTTGGAGCGCAGCTCCCTCAATAGCATGTTTTCTGCGTCTTCCACTTTGTTAACTCACATCACTTCCCCGACGGGGGACCTGGGCGGAACGCTTGTATCACCTTTACCTATCAATATTGTTGAAATGAAGATCAAATAGCTGTATGTTGAAATATGTTGAAAAAGTCAAAACTTTACATGGGGTGTACTTGCTTTTTCACGTGACTATCTATATTATAATAGGCTACGGTGATTCTGTCTGTCTGTTTGTCAGTCTGTCCGGGAGTGTGGCTTACTCCGTTTGCAGAGTTCTTCTTGGAGAGGCTTCATGTAAACAAATATCCACCATTTTATTGACTAATAGCTTTGAGACCTGTTTAGTTAGGCCCTTGCTGTCTTTCTCTCACACACAGGTTTACTTCAACTCTAATTGTCCCCCGTCGCATAGTGGAGCGAAAGGGGGACTATGGTTTTCCCCTCCGTCCGTGTGTCCGTCCGTCCGTCCGTGCGTGCGTGCGGGCGTGCGTGTTTGCGTGCGGGCGTTCGTGCGTGCGTGCATAGGCGAAGGACCGCATTCGAATTTGGTGTGTGGGTGCAACCCACGTCAAAATCCAAGATGGCCGCCGCCATGTATGTCTGATGCCATGTATGTCTGAACCTTGTGAGATGAATATCTTGAAAAATAAGCGAAGTACAAACTTCTAATCTGGTGTGTGGGTGTATCTAGGCATAAGGAAGAACGCTATTGAAAATTGGGTCGCCACGTCAAAATCCAAGATGGCCGCCACTATATATATGTCTGAAACTTGAGTGAAATATCTCGAAAAATAAGCGAAGTACCAACGTCTAATCTGGTGTGTGGGTGTATCTAGGCACAAGGAAGAACGCTGTTTAAAATCGGGTCGCCACGTCAAAAGCCAAGATGGCCGCCGCCATGTATGTCTGAACCTTGAGATGAATATCTTGAAAATAAGCGTAGTACCAACTTCTAATTTGGTGTGTGGGTGTATCTCGGCATAAGGAAGACCGCTATTGTAAATTGGGTCGCCACGTCAAACTCCAAGATGGCCACCACCATATATATGTCTGAACCTTGTGAGTGAAATATCTTGGAAAATAAGCAAAGTACCAACTTCTAATCTGGTGTTTGGGTGTATGTAGGCACAAGGAAGAACGCTATTGAAAATTGGGTCGCCATGTCAAAATCCAAGATGGCCGCCGCCATGTATGTCTGAACCTTGTGAGCGGAATATCTTGAAAAATAAGCGAAGTACCAACTTCTAATCTGGTGTGTGGGTGTATCTAGGCAAAAGGAAGAACGCTATTGAAAATTGGGTCGCCATGTCAAAATCCAAGATGACCGCCGCCATGTATGTCTGAACCTTGTGAGCGGAATATCTTGAAAAATAAGCGAAGTACCAACTTCTAATCTGGTGTGTGGGTGTATCTAGGCAAAAGGAAGAACGCTATTGAAAATTGGGTCGCCACGTCAAAATCCAAGATGGCCGCCTCCATGTATGTCTGAACCTTGTGAGCGAAATATCATATCATAGCATGTTTTCTGCGTCTTCCACTTTGTCAACTCACATCACTTCACCGACGGGGGACCTAGGCGTAACGCTTGTTAACCGTCACTAACATAGTTTTGGACTCGGTTGAAAAAAAACGGGTAGATAATCCCATGAAAGTTTCTGTTTATAGAACGAAATGACCTGTAAAATGGCCGAAATCATTGAGTCACCCTCACGATTTTATCTCGAATTCACCATCTCATTTAATTTTTATCAATTGTTTTAGACACGGTGTCAGAAATAATTGACAACATTCACGCACACACGGGAAAATGAAGATATATTTTTTTAAATCGCGCCATGATGATACACGAAAATACACCGCCTAAAATAACAGTCGGGGAAAATGTCGACATATATTAAAAATTCGCTTTTTCTTTTCCATTAAGATATATTACTTTTACTTTTGATGACAGTCATCACAAAACGCCATATATTTCTTCGTTCTTATTTCATTCAACATTATTATCCGGAAGTAAAAACTAAAATATGTTTCAGGAAATTACCGAGAGATATTTCTCCGTTTTTTTTTTATTAGTTATGTGCGCATACACTTTAAATAGGTTTATTTGAAATCTTTAACTTTCACAATGTAATTTACTTGCCATTTGATGATTACGAGACACTTCCTCTTGAGGATCGTGACAATTCATGTGTTGCGTGGAAACTTCCATTTCCAAAATGAATGAGATGGGCGAGGAGCGAGGAGTTGGAGAGTGAGGAGCAAAGGGGTTGGAGAGTGAGGGGCGAGGAGTTGGAGAGTGAAGAGCGAGTGGTTGGAGAGCGAGGAGCGATTGGAGAGGAGAGCGAGGAGCGATTGGAGAGGAGAGTGAGGAGCGATTGGAGAGGAGAGTGAGGAGCGATTTGAGAGGAGAGTGTGAGGAATTGGAGGGGAGTGTGAGGGATTGGAGAGGAGTGTGAGGGATTGGAGAGCGAGGAGGTAGGGGTTGGAGAGCGAGGAGCTAGGGGTTGGAGAGCGAGGAGCTAGGGGTTGGAGAGCGAGGAGCTAGGGGTTGGAGAGCGAGGAGCTAGGGGTTGGAGAGCGAGGAGCTAGGGGTTGGAGAGCGAGGAGCTAGGGGTTGGAGAGCGAGGAGCTAGGGGTTGGAGAGCGAGGAGCTAGGGGTTGGAGAGCGAGGAGCTAGGGGTTGGAGAGCGAGGAGCTAGGGTTTGGAGAGCGAGGAGCTAGGGGTTGGAGAGCGAGGAGCGAGGGGTTGGAGAGGGAGGAGCTAGGGGTTAGAGAGCGAGAAGCTGGGTGTTGGAGAGCGAGGAGCAAGGAGTTGGAGAGTGAGGGCCGATTGGAGAGGAGAGTGAGGAGCGATTTGAGAGGAGAGTGTGAGGAATTGGAGGGGAGTGTGAGGGATTGGAGAGGAGTGTGAGGGATTGGAGAGCGAGGAGCTAGGGGTTGGAGAGCGAGGAGCTAGGGGTTGGAGAGCGAGGAGCTAGGGGTTGGAGAGCGAGGAGCTAGGGGTTGGAGAGCGAGGAGCTAGGGGTTGGAGAGCGAGGAGCTAGGGGTTGGAGAGCGAGGAGCTAGGGGTTGGAGAGCGAGGAGCTAGGGGTTGGAGAGCGAGGAGCTAGGGTTTGGAGAGCGAGGAGCTAGGGGTTGGAGAGCGAGGAGCGAGGGGTTGGAGAGGGAGGAGCTAGGGGTTAGAGAGCGAGAAGCTGGGTGTTGGAGAGTGAGGAGCAAGGAGTTGGAGAGTGAGGGCCGATTGGAGAGGGGAGTGTGAGGGATTGGAGAGGAGTGTGAGGGATTGGAGAGGAGTGTGAGGGATTGGAGAGGAGTGTGAGGGATTGGAGAGGAGTGTGAGGAAGTATATAAATTCATACAGGGTGGTCCAGAAACCCAGGGCACATTTTGAAGAACGATACCTGTAACAAACAACTAAGTTTATTATTGTTCTTTGGTGCAAATGATTACTTGTTAAACAGGTATATTAATCAGTCTAATATACATGAAACAGATCAGTTCAAATGTTCAAACTGCTTTTATTCATTGTCTATGCCCAGCTGTAGCCGTGACGAAACGCTCTGACACACAGTTCTGCATGTTTCAGTTGTCAAGGCAGCAGTCTCATTACCGATTCTTTGACAAGTTGTCTGCAGAACTTCAGCCAAATTTCCAGATACAGTATACAAACAAGCGTACAGCGCAAATTTTCTGTCTCACGATATCCTCTGTCGTTTTGGACACGTTTTATCCTCTGTCTCACGATATTAGGGCGTCTAATTCACAATGAACTAAACTAATGCAAAGACAAATGCGTGCAGTACAGTGAGCGAAGCTCACCCCGATCCATATCACGTGATGCACCTCACCCTGTTGCGTATCATGTGATGCGCCTCACCCTGTTGCGTTTCACGTGATGCCTGTGCGTGTTGGAGGTCACATCCATTTTCGAGTAATCACGTTTTGTTTTGCACCAAAGAACAATAATATACTTAGTTGTTTGTTGCAGGTATCGTTCTTCAAAATGTGCCCAGGGTTTCTGGACCACTATATATATACACACACACATGTGGTCGGACCCCGACATTCGCAGGAGGGATACATTCTGGGAGAATGCGGCGAATGTCAAATCTGTGAATATGGGGGTAAAAAATTTATTATTTTTATTACATGGTCTAGGCTCATGGAAGAGTTATGACACAGAACAAGTCATGAAACAATATAACAATATAACAAAGGGAACAACAGGAGAAAGTGGAAACACCAACAGCAGGGTGGAAGGAGACAGACAAACAAGGATTGCAGGTAACGGTGAGGGGAAAGGGAGAACGCAAAGGGTGGAGAAGAGGAATACATAAGCAAAATGTTTGGGAGGGGTGGGGTGGTTTAACAGGTGTAGAAAAGATCATGATTTTGGATGGGGGATGACTTGAGATGTTGGTGAACAGCTGTCTTGAAGACCTGGAGGGAAGAGTGAGATTGAAGAGAACATGGAAGGTGGTTCCAAAGGCGGGAAAATTTGGAATAAATGAGTGGAGGTGAGCAGCATTGGTTCTGGATTTAGGCAGTTTCTCTCCGAGACCATGTGTGGTCCTGCAGATGCCTGAGGGGGACAAAGCAAGGAGAGGGCAAGGGGAGCAAGTCTTAACAAGGCACCACCAGGTTTCAGAGGAAGGAGACAAGTTTGAAAGCTCATTCTTGCGATTGGACAGATGTTGTTTTCTGGCTCTCCAGAGAGTAGACACACACTTTTTGCGAGCTTTGTGGAATTATGTGAGGTTGGCTTCAGTTGGATTTGCCTTCCAGGAGGAGAATGCAAGTTGTTTTAAAGCAACTGCCTCACCACATGTTTCATAGTAACAAGAGCAGGAAGATGGGTAAGATAATTGAAGAGGTGGGATTAATTTGCATGTAAGAGAGAGCAGTTTTCTGGAGAAAAATTCCCAGGCTCAATTAATAGCAGCGGTGGATATAGGAGACCAGTCCTAATGTGTTTGAAAAAAAAAAAAGAACCAATGTATATATCTATCTATAATTCCAGTAATCTCTGTACGTTTGTACGTTTGTCTGTGACCGCTGTTTCTCGACAACCACGGGTCCGATATACTTTTAACTTGCCAGGTATATTGCTGGGCACCCGAGGATGTGCCTTTTCAAGGTTTCATATTAATCGGACAATTACTTACCGAGCTATGTCCAAAAAACGATTCAACCAATCAGAGAGCAGCGAACTATCGCGTGTGCCGAACGTGGCGGACACACTCTGCCTCGGATGGCACATTTGAGAGCGTATTCATTTATTTCACGTTTGCAAACTATGTTGGCGTTAAACTATGTTTTAAAACTAATAAAAACGAATTTGCGATTCATTCGCTTTCCTGCGCGTTTGTGCACGCGATGGCGATTTCTTTACCAAACTCCGGAAGCCGTTCGCTTTGGACCAAACCATTTCATGTAAATAGAGGGGGGGGATTGTCACCGTACTCGCAAGCCGTTCGCTTTGGACCAAACCATTGCATGTAAATAGAGGGGGGGGATTGTCACCGTACTCGCAAGCCGTTCGCTTTGGACCAAACCATTTCATGTAAATAGAGGGGGGGGATATAATTTTAGATATAGATATAGTACGGGCAATGCCCTAGTATATATAATATATATATGGTGTGTATATTAGGGTGGTCCACAATTATTTTATTTTTTTGAATGTCATGTTCTCACAATCCAGAACTGTTCCAATACCTCAAAAAGCACTGCTGGTGAAATAAAAATGAAATTGAATAATATTTATGGGTAGCTCATGGTATTCATAACTGCAATGCAATGCAGGGAGAACTGCATAACTGCAACGCAATTGGCCAATGCAATGCACTGCAATGCAGGGTATTCATTATTATAGGTACACACACCTCCTTCAATGCACTGCAATGCAATGCACTGCAATGCAGGGTATTCATTATTATAGGTACACACACCTCCTTCAATGCACTGCAATGCAATGCACTGCAATGCAGGGTATTCATAACTCAACTTAAAATTCCTGTAAAAGTATGCGTCAATCAGAAACTGTTTCAGTGTCCATGGTAATGTAGTGAGTGGAGGTGAGATCTCGCGAGATCTTTGTCGGCGAGTCACGTTTTTTCGAAGCTGTCCACGCTCTCACGCTTTCGAAATTAAGTAATTGTTCACAATTGTGTTTTTGTCGAAACTGTATTTATCTTTCGGTGTGTGTACCTATCTATCTATAATTCCAGTAATCTCTGTATGTCTGTGTGTTTGTCTGTGTGTTTGTCGTTTGTCTGTGACCGCTGTTTCTCGACAACCACGGGTCCGATATACTTGAAACTTGCCAGGTATATTGCTGGGGACCCGAGGATGTGCCTTTTCAAGGTTTCATATTAATCGGAGAAGTAGTTACCGAGCTATGGCGATTTCTTTACCAAACTCCGCAAGCCGTTCGCTTTGGACCAAACCATTTCATGTAAATAGAGGGGGGGGGATTGTCACCGTACTCGCAAGCCGTTCGCTTTGGCTTTGCGAATGGACCAAACCATTTCATGTAAATAGAGGGGGGGGATATAATTTTAGATATATATATAGTATGGGCATGCCCTAGTAATAATAATAATAATAATAATAATAACAATAATAATACATTTATTTTATATAGCGCTTTTCAAGAAGCCCAAAGACGCTTTGACAGAGTACAAAAAACAAGTGCAAAAAGACAAAAATAAATAGGTAAATAATCAAAGCAAAAGGAAGGAGAAGGAGAAGAGATAGTCAGGGGTTAAATGCTGTGGGTTAAATGTTAAATGCAGTGTTGAACAGGTGGGTCTTGAGTGATGTTTTGAATGTGGTGAGTGAGGAGGAGTCTCTGATGGTGTGAGGTAGTGAGTTCCAGAGGGTGGGAGCAGCGATGGAGAAGGCCCTGTCCCCCCAGGATCTGAATTTGGTCTGGATGGAGGGGACAGGAGGTTGGCGCCAGCAGAGCGGAGGTTGTGGGTGGGAGTGTGTCTGGAGAGGAGGTCAGTCAGGTAGGATGGGGCCAGGTTATGGAGGGCTTTGTAGGTCAAGAGGAGGATTTCGTACTGGATTCTCTGGGGGATGGGGAGCCAGTGAAGCTTATAAAGGACGGGGGTGATGTGGTCACGGGTCCGGGAATGGGTGAGTAGACGGGCAGCGGAGTTCTGAATGTATTGGAGTTTATTGATGATTATTGAGGGTGAACCATAGAGGAGGCTGTTGCAGTAATCCAGACGGGATGTGATGAAGGCGTGGATGAGGGTTTCTGCAGCCATGGAGGAGAGGGATGGACGGAGACGGGCGATGTTTTTCAGGTGAAAGAAGGCTGTCTTTGTGATTTGTTTAGTGTATTTGTCGAAGGAGAGGGTTTGATCAAAGATGATGCCAAGATTCCGGATGTGAGGGGAGGTGGATACTGGGAAACCGTCAATGTTGAGGGCGAAGTTATGGGTGGATTTGGTGAGCGTTTTTGGGCCGATGATGATTATTTCAGATTTATCATAGTTAAGTTTGAGGAAGTTGATTTGAAGCCAGGATTTTATTTCAGTGATGCAGTTTGTCAGGATAGAGTGGGTGGCGGTGGAGATTGACTTGGTGGAGATGAAAAGCTGGATGTCATCGGCGAAGCAGTGGAATTGGAGACCATGACGGTGGATTAAGTGACCAAGGGGGGGGGGCAGGTACAGGATGAAGAGGAGGGGGCCGAGAACTGAACCTTGGGGGACACCTTGGGGGAGGGGAGCAGTGGGGGATTTGCAGTTATTGATGGAGATGAACTGGCGTCTGTCAGAGAGGTAAGATTTGATCCAAGAGAGGGCAGTGCCGGTAATGTTAAAGGTGGTTTCAAGTCGGGTGAGGAGGATGGTGTGATTGATGGTGTCAAAGGCGGCACTGAGGTCGGAGGATGAGAATGTTGAGGTTGCCGGCGTCAGAGGAGAGGAGAAGGTCGTTGGTGATTTTGAGGAGAGCAGTTTCAGTACTGTGGTTGGAGCGGAATCCGGATTGGAATGTTTCATACAGGTTATTGGCAGAGAGGTGATGTTTGAGTTGAGTGGCTGCAGCGCGTTCCAAAACTTTTGACAGAAAGGGTAGGTTGGAGATGGGTCTGAAGTGATTTAGGGTGTCAGGTGTCCTTAGTGTGTGTCCTTAGGTAGTGTGTCCTTAGGAAGATTATCGGTGTTCATTTTTCATACCTGTATAGAAAATAGTCGGTTAATTTGCGTCTTTTGAGGCCTTGTAGGCTACCATGTCCTACCTTGAGGCTTTCTTTTTCTCTCAGCGGTCCGTTGATTGTGCTCCAATAACTTTCGTTCTCAGTTTTTCCCCAGTCTTTTCACCCCATACGTCCTTGTTTAAAATCTCAACTCCCAAAAAAATACCAAACAAAACAAAAAATTTTTTCCTTCTTTATTCTTATTCGTTGTTCTTATTCATTTATTCGTTGTTCTTATTCATTCGTTCGTTCTTCGATCACGTGTTTCACCTCCATTTTCCCAGATAGTTTTCACTGTTAAATTTAAAAATGTTTAAACTTTCCCCTGAAGTACTGTATTCTGTCGTATATTATAACACCTTTTTCTTCTTCTTCTTTAAAAGGGTGTTTTCGACTTGCTCACCAAATCTATTCATTCCAAAAAGAAATTCCATCTCTTACAGTTTCTCTTTCCTCCATTCCCTAAACTCACCTGCTCTCCATCCCCCCTCCAGCGTCCTCAAACGTATTTTTGACTCGAACGTCACAAGAAACTCATTTTGCAATAAATGTTCGTTTCCCATTAATCGTACACTTTCTAAAATCCAATCTCACCCCTCCCCTCCTAATCTTCCCCATCACTCCTCCCCTCCAAAACTTCCCCATCACCCCTCCCCTCCAAATCTCCCCCCTTGCCCCTCTCCTCCAAATCTTCCCCATCACCCATCTCTTTCAAATTTTCCCCCTTGCCCCTCCCCTCCAAATCTTCCCCATCACCCATCCCTTTCAAATCTTCCCCCTTGCCCCTCCCCTCCAAATCCTCCCCATCACCCATCCCTTTCAAATCTCCCCCCTTGCCCCTTCCCTCCTAAACTCCCCCCCACACCCCTCCCCTCCCAGACTCTCCCTCGCCCCTCCCCTCCTAGACACCCTCCTCACCCCTCCCCTCCAAATCTCCCCCATCTCCCATCCCTTTCAAATCCCCCCCCTTGTCCCTTCCCTCCTAAACTCCCCCCTTGCCCCTCCCCTTCAAATCTCCCCACCCTAATTTCTTCTCCATTTCCCCCCTCTCCCCCCTCCTCCTCAAAGCGTCCTCCCCGCTTCTTCCCCCTTCCAACTCTCACCTCCATCAACCCCCAACCTTCTGCCTCGCTCTTCCCCCCTCCTCAAATAACACCTCACTGTGCCTCACCCAATCACCATCAAACCTTTTGTCCACCCCATCCTTCCCTTTCTCCGAGCTATTCTGAAATCTCTGACACACCTTCAACAGCTCGCCCTACCTCTTCCTCCTCTTCCACATCTTACCCTACCCCTCCCCCCACCCCTCCCCCTCCTGTTCTGTATCCGCTGCTCCCCCTTCCTCTTCATTAATGGTATGGATCTCAAACATCCAGGGCCTTCGCTCAAACTTGACTGATCTCTCCATATAGGTTGCTTCTGACAAACCAGACGTGATCTGCTTAACAGAAACTTTCCTCCTTCATGACGTCTCTGATTCCTTAGTATCTCTCCTGGGTTACTCCCTCCTCCGGTATGATAGACCTGAGCCTCGTCCTGGAGGTGGGGTTGCTATCTTTATCAAAAACTCTCTTCCTCACTCGCCCTGCACTGCCCTCTCTCCACCTCACCCCCAGGAATACCTCTGGCTACGGCTTCCCATTCGCTCCCACCTTTTGTTCATATGTGTGTTATACCGTCCACCAAACAGTGATGACTCCATCTACATCTCGCTGTCTGATAATATGGACCAACTTCTATTTACTCATCCCAACTCTCTCTTCCTCATATGTGGTGATTTCATTTGTCACCATGCCAGTTGGCTGGGTGTGGGTACCTCTCTCACCAGCCATGGCTCCTCAGCAAAGGACTTCTGCGACTCACTGGGACTGACACAATCTGTCAATTTCCCAACCCAGATCGCAGTCAATGGAGTATCTTCTCTTCTGGACTTGGTTATGACAAACTTCCCTGCAAATGTCTGCTGCTCTTCTTCTGCTCCAATCGGTTCTTCTGAGCATGTGCTTGTTGAAGTGGACATCTCTCGTTGTGGCAGTTGAAGTGGCACGGTCTGCAAGCAGCCATCAATCATTTGGACTGGTCTCCCATCTCTCCTGCCTCTGACATCAATTCTTCCTGGGAATTCTTCGAAAGTAAATTGCTCTCTCTCATGCACAGATTTATCCCATCTCGTCTTCAGTTGTCATACCCTTCCTCCCGTCCATGGTACACGGAATCTTGTGGTCAGGCTGTTGCCCAGAAACAACTTGCCTTCGTCTCCTGGAAAGCAAATCCAAAGGAAGGAAATCTCATTTCATTTCACAAAACCCGAAACAAGTGTGTGTCCACCCTCAGGAGAGCCAGGAAACAGTGTCTCTCCGTTCTCAAGACCGAACTCTCTTATCTGTCTCCCTCTTCCAAATCCTGGTGGCGTCTGGTCAAATCTGTTTCTGGTGTTTGTTCCCCTTCCATCCCCTCCCTTACCTCAAACAGCTACACAGCTGACTCCGCACGTGAAAAAGCTGAATGCCTCAACTCTGTGTTTGCCTCTAAATCTTGTGTCCCAAACCCATCCCTCTCTGTACCCACCGTACCCAGTCGTACCCAGCTGCTCCTGGACTCTGTGTCCTTTCCTCCTGACAAGGTGGAAAAGTTTCTGTCAACCCTCGACTCTGATTCTGCAACTGGACCTGACGGCATCAGCCCACGGGTCCTAAAATCCTGTTCTTCCGCTCTTTCACTCCCTCTCTCTGTTCTTTTCACCCTCTCTTTTGCTCAAGGTCATCTGCCATCTTCTTGGAAATCAGCCAACATCACCGCTTTACACAAAAAGGTGCAAAAACAGATCCTTGCAACTACAGACCAATCATCCTTCTCCCAATTATATTGTTACGGTCCGCGGATAAGATGTTGTTTGCCGAGCGGAGGCGCCGCGGCCGAACAGTTTTTCCCGACTCACCCGATCCCCTGAACGTTGGCCAGATCGCGCCACAGCTATTCAATGAGGGAAAAGACAAAGACGACACGGATGTGAAGAAGAGGAAGACGAAGGCAAAAAGGTTTGAAATACGATTACTATTTATTACTATTTACAGGCTCAAAGAAACCAAGGAGAAGGAAAGATAATAAAATAATATACAGAAGATTTTAGAGACACAGTGCAAATTACTAGCTTATCTATGCAGTCTTAATTAATTACCCAGGGACAAAACAAACAGAACAAACTCACGTACACCAAAAGGATGGAAAGGCAGGACTGGCGGGAGGTGGATGGCTGGAGGGAGAGGAAGGTCCGGGGCTGGCTGGAGCTTGATCCCGCACGGGACGTCGGGCTGGACCTCGACGGCCGCCGATGCCACCGATCCTGTCGTGTGCGCGGGGTAACGGGTCGGAGCTGCTTGGTGGAGCCAAGCCAACGCTGCTGGTGGGGGGTCTGGCGTGACGGGTTCTCTCTCCCTCTCTCACTAACTCCAGGACTCTTTCTCTCTTGCTTAGTCCAATCACTCCTCACCACCGACAACTCAACGCAACCACTGACCACCACTGACGACCAACCCCCGCTCTGACCAAAACCACACAACTCAGCTCTTCCCAACTTCTTGCGCGCGCGCCTTTATAGTGCCTCCGGCGATTAAGCCGCCGGCCTTCAGGACACGCCCATCGGTGTGCTCACCTCGGCCCTGGTTGGTCGCGCGACCCTCTGGCTCCGCCCTTGATGACTTCCTTTCTGAATTAATTTGGTTTCAGACCTGGTCACTCCACTCTGGACATGCTGCTTCTGCTTTCTCAACAATGGATGGAGGTCCTCAATGCCAAACAGGAAATTAGAGCTGTCTCCCTTGACATATCACGTGCCTTCGATACGGTCTGGCACCCCGCTCTGCTCACCAAACTCTACTCCTTTGGTATCCATGGAAATCTCCACGCATGGCTGGCGGACTTCCTCTCTAGTTGTAGTCAACGTGTGGCCCTGAATGGGTTTCTCTCATCTCCTCTTCCTGTTCAGGCTGGAGTTCCCCAAGGCAGTGTTCTGGGCCCCGTGCTTTTTCTGGTCTTCATCAATGATCTCTCTTAGTCCGTGGGCTGAGTAGGGTTTACATGCACCCCCCCCACAACTTAACTTCCCGGGTATGTCCATGTACCCCCCACCCTAGGGGTTAGGAAAAACCATGTTAACAGAAAAAAACTCATTCCCTCATAGTTTGACCTCTGGTGACCTCATTAGTGACCTCATTTGAATATAACACATATCGTTGTAAAGAGTGTCCCAGGACAAACATTTTGAGGGGTCATATGCAACCATAGGATGACTAGGTAAAAAGTTATGGCCATTTGAATTTCGCCTACCCCTAATTTTCGGAAATCACTGACACAGGGGGGGGGGGGTAACATCAAAATATGCGTGGGAGGTACCTTGGGAATGAGTTTTTTTTCTGTTAACATGGTTTTTCCTAACCCCTAGGGTTGGGGGTACATGGACATACCCGGGAAGTTAAGTTGTGGGGGGGGGGGGGGGTGCATGTAAACCCTACTCAGCCCACGGACTATCTGACTCTCTTGAAAATCCTCTCTATTTCTTTGCTGATGACTCCACTCTCTGCCGCTCCATTCCTCATCCCTCAGATCGGCAGTCTGCAGCCTCCTCACTCTCTGCAGACCTGGACAAAATCACAGACTGGGCAAACAAGTGGAACGTGTCTTTCAATCCTGACAAATCCCACACTCTTACGATGTCTCTCCGAAAAGACTGACTGGACAACCCTCCCATCCACTTTCTGAATAATCCTCTCCAAGAAGTGCTGTCACTCAAGCTTTTAGGTCTCACTATCTGCCATGATCTTTCCTGGGAAAACCACATTTCCAAGCTGGCCTCCACAGCCAGTCGCCGACTGGGCATCCTCCGTCGTGCGAAGTCCTTCCTTGGCACACCTGAGCTCCTCACCACATACAAGGCTTTCAGCTGCAGCTCAATGGAGTACTGCTCTCCCCTCTGGGGCTGGTGCTCCTGCCTCACACCTAGCTCGTCTTCACGCTGTTGAAACCAAAGCGTTCAGAATCATTGGAATCTCCCGCGATGAAGCTGTCTCCGAGGGCTTTTCACTTACTCACCGCAGGCAGGTTGGTGGTCTTTCCGTCTTCTACCGACTCCTCTCCGGCCTTGCTCCCCCAGCTCTGTCTGTGCTGTGTCCCCCAAATATTCCTGCAGGACACACAAGATCTGCCAGCAACCCTCTTCTGGTTAAACTGCCAAAATCAAGACTCTGCTCACCTTCACTCCTTCATTCCTCTTTTCTCCCGCCTCTGGAACAAACTCCCCCACTCTCTTCAATCCCATTCCTCCCTCCAGGTCTTTAAAACAGCTGTTCACCACCATCTCTTATCTTCCCCCATCCAAAACCTTGACCTTTTCTACCCCTGCGAATTTCACCCCAAATCCACTTTTTTGAAATACCAACTTCTTTCCTGGAAGTCCTTGGTGTCCTTGTGTTTTATACTTCTCCCACCCCCCCCCCCCCCTCTTCCCACACCTCCTCCCCCCAAGCCCTCTCCCTCCCCCACATCTCCCGATGTCCCTGCTCTCAAATGTTGCGTTTGTGTGCTTCTCCTTCTCTCCCCATCTTGTCTACCGCTCCCTCTTGCTATATATTTTGTTTGTCTGTTTGATTTTTTTTTTTTGTGATAAATGTTAGCTCTTTCACGAGCCTCGATGCTGTATACAAAAAAAAAATTTAAAAAAATGTAAGACGTTAGTGTAAGACCATATGGGGAAACTTTGATGACCATGGGCTACCCATAAATATTATTCAATTTCATTTTTATTTCACCAGCAGTGCTTTTTCAGGTATTGCAACAGTTCTGGAGGGTGAGAACATGACATTGCAAAAGAACAAAAAATTGTGGACCACCCTCGTGTGTGTGTGTGTGTGTGTGTGTGTGTGTGTGTGTGTGTGTGTGTGTGTGTGTGTGTGTGTGTGTGTGTGTGTGTGTGTGTGTGTGTGTGTGTGTGTGTGTGTGTGTGTGTGTGTGTGTGTGTGTGTGTGTGTGTGTGTGTGTGTGTGTGTGTGTGTGTGTGTGTGTGTGTGTGTGTGTACAGTATATATAATTGTTTTACCACGAATACACGAGGCGCAAATTTAGAGGCAGGTCACATGTTATGGATTACTGTTATGGTCACAATTACTGCCGTGAATATGCGGAACCCGCGAATGTTGAGGTCCGACTGTGTATGTAAATATATTGCTCACTCTTTCCCTCAGATTATGCATTGACAATAGCAGCTGGGTAATTTGGGCATTAAATTATATTCGTCATGTAACCTTTGTGCACGGTGTTGGGCTAGCGGCTAGGGTGCCGGCTTAGGATCCGAGGATCCTGGGTTCGAATCCCGGTCGATCGCTGAATTAACGCCAGGGGGGTTGACTCAGCCTGTCATCCTTCCGAGATCGGCAAATTGAGTACCAGTTCACTGGTAATTCCCTGTTTGTCGTTAAAGGCGGCAAAAAGGGTTGGCGTCAGGAAGGGCATCCGGCCGTAAAACATTGCTTCAAAAAAGGGGACCAAAAAACAACAACAACCACGGTCCCCGAAAAAGGCCAACCCCCGCTTTGCGGGGAAAAATGGCCTCTAAAGGTGTTTTTTTTTTTGTTTTTTTTAACCTTTGTGTACGGTCCGGGGGGAGGTGGGGTAGTATGTGCAATTCCTCATTGATGTGGATGAAGCGGAAATGAATGGCTGTTTGTGGAGAGCTACATTTTTACATCTTTACATCTGTTGTAGATGCAAGCGGAAAGTTCCTGCGACCAAATGCTTCAGTGTGCATCGTCCATCCAATGTCATGACGTTCTCCCTCAAGCGCTTCGAGAATTTCTATGGAGCCAAAGTCTCAAAGGTTAGGAGGAGTTACAAAGACCGTAGAATGCGAAGTAGATTTAGTTACTCAAAGAAGAAGCCAAAATGGATGATGTGGAGAGATTGTGTGTTGAGATATATATTTTATATATATATGTTCATTTGTTTCAGGAAGTACATTATCCCGAACAAGTGGACCTTCGCCCGTTCATGTCCGAACCTAATGGGGACAGGCTATTCTACCAGCTGTATGCTGTTCTGGTGCACTCTGGCCATGACTGCCACTCTGGCCACTATTATTGCTACATCAAGGTAGCCCTCGTAATACTTACCGTCGCTTGTACAATGGAACAGGTGCATGTCTTGAACGTGTCTTGCAAAAATCCGTGCTCCTTTGTAAAGCAAACATTGTATTGCAGGCGAGCAACAGCCAGTGGTACCAAATGAATGATGCATCAGTTACTCAAACAAACCTCAAAACTGTGCTCAACCAGCAGGCCTACCTCCTGTTTTACATCCGGTATTTTCCATTTCCGTACCCTACCAGGCATGATATTTTTTTTCTCATTTTAGTTTTAACACATGCTGTACTTCCCATGATGTGAAGACCAACGTTTTTATTTATATTTTTTGCACTAATGCATTGATGTGGCAGCTCGTCGGAGGTCAAGCTGCAGCCGATGAACAGGGGGTCGGCCTCTCAGAGCTACTCAACCAATCGGATAAATTCGAAGGCGCCGACGTCCACTTCGGTATCAAGGACTCACATTGGTGCACAAGTGCCAGGGACCACGGTGATGCGGCATAAGATTGGTCCGCAGGTGGCAGATAATTCGGGGCCACTGATTGGCACGCAGGTTGTGAACAATGTTGTGTCACGTCACTTTATCGGACCACAGTTGCCAGGAATGGTGACATCACAGCCTCTCATTGGACCACAGCGGCCATCGACCATGAATGACAAGCATCCAATGATATATTCATGGATACATCCCGGAAAAGCTAACGTAAGTGACGCCATAAACAGGGTGTTTCTCGTACGTTAATGTCCCATGCTTGTATGTTGTCATGTTCCAGGAATGAAACAAATCGAGGGGTAAAACGAGTATGGAACATGTTACAAGAAAATGCATATCGATGTTGCCTACGACTAAACCACATGCCCAGCTCAGGGGTGTAGCGACCCCCTTGGTGGTTGACACTTTTGCACTGCATTCCTTTGGGACAGCGGAGGGGGGAGGGTGGCGGCACACACATTGATGAATCACTCTGCCTGTGAAACACCTGGACGACATTTTAAGGCCGGGTTGAGATTCAAACCCATGGTAGACGGCTTAGACCCGAGTGCACATACCTCTAGTCTAGGCCATTCTACCAAATAAGCAGAGTGCAAAGTAGACACAATTGGACAATGTGTACCGCCATACTACTCGGACCTCTCAGACAGAATTTGCAAAATAATCGGTGGCATATAAACCACTGTACACCATTCACAGCTTCACAACCAAATTAAAAGACTAAATCTCAATTGGCGACAAATTCTGAGCAGTGCATTGCACTGTTTGCGAGGACAGCGGCAAAAGTTCATCTTGCGTAACCTCAAAATTAGTTCGGCAAAATATTTTCAGGTAACCCATTTAGACTGGGCAATTTTTTTCTGTTAAAACTGAAAAATGTATCTTTGATATTTTTTATGACACGGACAGGCGGTCCTGCAGGAATATTAAGAGGAAGGCAGTCAGAGGATAAGTACGAGCAGAAGAGTGGGATTTGAGAACACAGACGCAGATACCAGCAGGGTGCGCGTTCTCAAATCTAACTCTGTTTGCCCTCTTCTATCCCGTTCCCAAGAATATTCTGTTTGTGCAAATACTGTATAATGACTATAACTTAACTTTCTTTGCATTCCACAGACTCCACCAGTTAGCACTGGAACGTATCATATGAATGGTTGTCACAGCAACAGGACAACACCCCATTCACTCTTTTCACCGGCACCTACCGCACTTCCTGAACTGGCTCATCGTTCACCCGTTACGCTTTGTATAGCGCGGCCTCAGCCCACCGCTGCTGCTGGTCGTGCTCCCTCAGTTTTACCCAGCTACGCAGGGCAACCTCCAGTTGCATTGGCTCCGTTGCATAACGGAGCACTTCCGAACTCGGGGACATCACGATCCATAGAGAATGGGCATGGCTCGGCGTCCTCTTCTTCAGCATCAATTTCAAAACCGTTGTCACCGAAGCAGGCAGAAAGCAGAAGGTCAATGGAAAATGGCAACTTCCCGTCAGCTACTTTTACTCGGACCTCAACTACACCAGCCGAAGCAATCGCTCCACTTGTTCCCTACCCTCAGGATGATTCACAAGATGAGTCTTGCTGTTCCCCACCACATTGCTACTTACCTGCCTCAATCACCTCGAGCATGCCATCACTTCATTCCACCCCTTCCGATGGCCCCCATTTTAGCATTCCAGCTCCAAATGCCACACACCAACAGCTGAACGGGCTATCCTTGGAGTTGGACGATTGTCATGACATAGGTGAGCAGTCTTCAGAGAGCTGCGTTGATAAAGAGCAAGAGAAACAAATTGCCGATGTCAAGATGGTAAAGGAAAGGAATAACGGAATGGATGAACTTGTTGATGAAGGGAATGAATCCATTCAGGCTGGTGTGGATGTAGATCACATGGCTGAGCCAATGGTGTTGTTGGGCAAAGCTTTTCAGAAAGAACAAGCTATGTGCAGCGAGGCTGTGAAGGCCATGGAACAACCACCCAATGTCAATTGCTCGATGGCCTCTCATGAGACGGTAAGAATCACAATTTTGTTTTGCTGATATTTTTGAAAGTAATTTTAGGCCTAATTTATATTTTTAAAGGCTGGCTGGCATTTTCATTTTAAGTGTGGTGTGTGTGTTTTTTTTGGTGTTTCCAGCAGTTTATAGTCGGGCCAATGAACCCATTGAAAATGGAAGAGCAGACCGAGCCAGATCCAGGTCAAACACTTTGTGAGCCAGGCCTCTCTGTGCGGTTGGAATCCAAATCGCTTGCTGTGGATAATCAAGATGAAAAGGCATGCCAACTGAATCCGAACTTGCCTTGTGATACCGAGGTCTTGCGAAACAACACCTCCAAATGTCACAAGTCAAATAATGGGTGTGACAAGAGGCCCGTCATGGAGAAGGCAGCGCAAGAAGTTAGACCGGATGGAGTTTCAGTGAACGATATGAAAGACAGCCAACCAGCAAAACTTGACAATGGTCTTTGCGATACTGATCAGAGTGCAGTTCACAGAAGCCATGATGGCCAAAGTGAGCATGACCGTTATGCTGCTGATAGGAGAAGCTCCGACAATAAACGATCATGTGACTACCATTCCCGAAGTCCACCAAGAAGTAGCCACCATGATCGGCATCGGAGTGAGTGGAAACGAAAGAGGCACAGCTCCGGATCGTGTTCCCAGCACACGTCGAGCCATAAACATCGCCATCGCCACAATCGTCGTGCCTCGCCGCGAAGTACCTGTGAATCTTCGCGCAATTTTAACGATGGTGGGAGGCACCGTTACCACCGACGATCAAAGGATGAGCGGCAAGATGGAAGATATGGGCGATATTGGCGAGACGACCGGTCTCGGCGAGATGAACGACATTCACGGAAGTATCAGCGGAGCCAAAGCCCAGTGGGACGATCCAAATACGCACCACGCTATCGTCGCACGTCCCTCCATCACTCGGATTTTAATTTGCGGTCTTCGTCATCATCAGGAGCATCATCATTATCGTCTTCGCCACCGAAACGCCACGCACATCACAGCAACCAGAAGAGGTGAGGAAGTTAACTTCAAACTTTGCAGTGCACACTTTTTTGTCATTGAGACGTTAAGCTGAACGGCTCGTGTAGTAGTCTCATTTAGGAGGAACGGTGTTGTTGAAATCATTTTGTCGAGAATATAAAAGGTGATTGTCGGATACAACTCCATTTAATGAGAGTCTGAAATTGTTCTTCAAGTGGAATTGTCATTGAGTTTGGTGATGATTGGCTGACGAATTTCTGGGTTATGTACATGGGAGAGCATTTTCCTCGTGGACTTTGATTACCATCGGACGCCGCTAAATCACACGACCTTTTCACGTCTATCGCGCCAAACATTTCCTCACCGCGTGCCGGGCTGTTTTTTAACATTTCGCTTGCACCTGTTTTCATCTTCTTCCTGAACCGGCACTCTATTCCCTTTGAGTTTTAAACAGTTTGTTGAATCGTATACAGTCAGGCCCTGTTATTCACGGGAGATACGTTCCTGGAAAATGCCGTGAATTGCGAAACCGCGAATGGCGATGCAAAATCCGCAAATGGTGAGGCAAATCCCATGAATGTCGACAATAATCCACGAAGGTCGATGAAAGTCCCAGAAATGGCGAGGCAAAACCCCCGAAGGTCAGCGATAATCCGCGAATGTCGACTATAATCTGCGAAGGTCCATGAAAACGCGAAGCACACAGCAGTGAATGTAGAAGCAGGTCATGCTCGTGGCTCGTAGAAAATGTTTTTTTTCGTATGTCCAGCTGCTTTGTACGTAGCTGGTGAAAGATAGGTTTTTAGCTCACCTGGAACGAAGTTCAGGGGAGCTTATGCGATGACGTGTTTTCCGTCCGTCCGTGAACACTTGACACTTCTTCTCCGAAACCGCTGATGGGATTGCGACCAAATTTGGCACAAATGATATTTGTTGTGTTGTGACTAAAGTTTGTTCACGACATTAAAATAATCGGGTCCAAGGGGGTTTACCGGGTCAAAGTAGATCCAGGTTTGACCCCCCCCCCCCAAAATAGGTATTTGCTTTCTTCTCTGAAACTACACACACAGTTTTGATGAAATTTGACCACAACCTTCACTACCCATGCTGTACCAAAGTTTGTTCATGGCATGACTGTCCCCGTCAAAATTTCCGAGCTTCTTTTTTTCCTTCTTGCATTGGAACTGAATGTTTTGGCCTTTGTTTATTGACATTTTGTACCGTTATTTCCTGATTTTTATTTTTTTTATTGCTGTGTATGTTGGAGAATGGCCAGGAAAGCGCTGAGCACTACATTTCGTGCCGTTATTTCCTGATTTTTTATTGCTGTGTACGTTGTAGAATGGCCAGGAAAGTGCTGAGCACTACATTTCGTGCCGTTATTTCCTGATTTTTTTTATTGCTGTGTTTGTTGAAAAATGTTGGAGAATGGCCGGTAAAGCGATGAGCACTACATTTCGTACCGTTATTTCCTGATTTTTTTATTGCTGTGTTTGTTGAAAAATGTTGGTGAATGGGCCGGTAAAGTGATGAGCACTACATTTTGTACCGTTTTTTCCTGTTTTTTTATTGCTGTATTTGTTGGAGAATGGCTGTTAAATTTATTGACGTTAGGGTTGTGTGTATTATGGTTTAAATCACCAATTCAACGGTTATTATGGAACCATGTGGTACCCTGTCATTGTCCTCGCACGCAAAGCAAAAAGCAGGGTTAAGCAATTGGTTCAAGTCTGCCTGTCTGTCAGCCCGTCTACAAACATCAGTTTATGATCGAGGATCAAATTGATTGCAATTGAATGTTATATTTATTTCAGTTGAATTATATATTTAAACACTGCTTGGGGTAAGGTATTCTATGAACTGTCTAGTTCCATTTAGTTTCCATTGCGTGTGCACCGATTGTGCAGACCAAACGTGTGATCAAGTGTTGCTGGCATGGTTGATGGCAAGAGAGATTAGATCGGTCGGATTTCATCTAACTTCAGTTTTTCTCTCGCCCCGAAAGGTTTCTCGAAAAAGAGAAGTCCAAAGATAGGAATGAACGACACAGCAAAGAGAGTTACATAAGGTATGGTCACTTGAGCGTTGCCATTATGGGATTGTTGCTGACATTGTGGACGGGGCCGACTTATGGCATTATACTTCTGTGCTTTCCTTTGTTACATAAATAACATCAGTTTTGATTTGCTTGATGTTGATCACGCTTCACAAATGCTACATTGGATTTTGTTTTTATCAATTTGCCTTTGATGTCATCACGTGGTTGTTTTGTTATGCAGGAAATCTAGGCCAAGTTGGTGATGGAGATGCGGATATGCTGTAGATTGGATCCCCTCAACCACTCGATGGACTTGACAGCAGCTGATGGTGTCAAGCAGCATGCTACAACCGCCGACCAACAATCTTTAGGACACCACTCCGTGACTGAACCTTTCTCCAAACACACCTTGCGATTATGCGGAGGGCCTATGCAAATGTACAGAATCTTCAACCCTTGACAATATACATAGATTACATAACGTTTGTAAATCCTAATGATTCGCCAGTGGGCTTCGGGACGCGCTCATTCAACCAGCAGTTTTTATTTTTCACATCTTTCCAATAAGGATTACTGAGAAACTGATGAGTGCATCACAAATGAGGAGCGTGTGAAAAAGAGGGGACAACACCGAGTGTGCTGTGTCGCGGAGTGAGAAAAGGCTCGTGAAGTGCGAATCGTTTGGCACGCCTGAGATGGCCGACTTGTCGGCTCTCCCGAGTGGGGCGACCCTTGTCGGCGCTCCCGAGTGGGGCGACCCTTGTCGGCGCTCCCGAGTGGGGCGACCCTTGTCGGCGCTCCCGAGTGGGGCGACCCTTCTCGGCGCTCCCGAGTGGGGGTCCCTTCGCGGCGCTCCCGAGTGGGGGTCCCTTCGCGGCGCTCCCGAGTGGGGCGACCCTTCGCGGCGCTCCCGAGTGGGGCGACCCTTCGCGGCGCTCCCGAGTGGGGCGACCCTTCTCGGCGCTCCCGAGTGGGCCGACCCTTCGCGGCGCTCCCGAGTGGGGCGACCCTTCGCGGCGCTCCTGAGTGGGGTGGCCCTTTGCGGCGCTCCTGAGTGGGGTGGCCCTTTGCGGCGCTCCTGAGTGGGGTGGCCCTTTGCGGCGCTCCTGAGTGGGGTGGCCCTTTGCGGCGCTCCTGAGTGGGGCGGCGCTCCTGAGTGGGGCGGCCCTTTTCGGCGCTCCTGAGTGGGGCGGCCCTTTGCGGCGCTCCTGAGTGGGGCGGCCCTTTGCGGCGCTCCTGAGTGGGGCGGCCCTTTGTGGCGCTCCTGAGTGGGGCGGCCCTTTGCGGCGCTCCTGAGTGGGGCGGCCCTTTGCGGCGCTCCTGAGTGGGGCGGCCCTTTGCGGCGCTCCTGAGTGGGGCGGCCCTTTGCGGCGCTCCTGAGTGGGGCGGCCCTTTGCGGCGCTCCTGAGTGGGGCGGCCCTTTGCGGCGCTCCTGAGTGGGGCGGCCCTTTGCGGCGCTCCTGAGTGGGGCGGCCCTTTGCGGCGCTCCCGAGTGGGGTGACACTTCACGGCGCTCCTGAGTGGGGCGGCCATTCGCGGCGCTTCCGAGTGGGGGACCCGTCGCGGCGCTCCCTAGTGGCGTGACCCTTCGCACCGCTCCCGAGTGGGGTGACCCTTCGCGGCGCTCCCGAGTGGGGTGACCCTTCGCGGCGCTCCCGAGTGGGGTGACCCTTCGCGGCGCTCCCGAGTGGGGTGACCCTTCGCGGCGCTCCCGAGTGGGGTGACCCTTCGCGGCGCTCCCGAGTGGGGTGACCCTTCGCGGCGCTCCCGAGTGGGGTGACCCTTCGCGGCGCTCCCGAGTGGGGTGACGCTTCGCGGCGCTCCCGAGTGGGGTGACCCTTCACGGCGCTCCCGAGTGGGGTGACCCTTCGCGGCCCTCCCGAATGGGGTGACCCTTCACGGCGCTCCCGAGTGGGGACCCTTCGCGGCGCGCCCGAGACAGCCGACCCTTCACGGTGCTCCCGAATGGGGTGACCCATCACGGCGCTCCCGTATGGGGTGACCCTTCACGGCGCTCCCGAATGGGGTGACCCTTCACGGCGCTCCCGAGTGGGGTGACCCTTCACGGCGCTCCCGTGTGGGGTGACCCTTCACGGCGCTCCTGTGTGGGGTGACCCTTCACGGTGCTCCCGAGTGAAGCGACTGAACAGTTGGGGCTCGCACTGCGCGCCTGAAGCTTCCATTTTTGCGAGAAACTGATAACGCGGTTGGTGTTAGGTGTATGCTGGAAGTGAAGGTGTAATTTGTTTGGCTGTGAGCGATTGTTGCTAATATTTTTTATTATTTATGAAAAACAATTTTTGACGGTGTGTTTTGTTCAGGTACATTTTCTTCATTTTATGAATCCCTCATTCGACAGCTGGCTGAGCCATTTTAATGACGTTTCCCCCTGAATGTCAAGCTAACGGTTTTCTTTATTTTCTCACTTTGTGTTGCATATTTAAATTATTGTTAATATTATTAAAACTCTGGTCATTCTATGAATGCTGAGATATTATTGTCTTTGTTGTTTTGAACAATGCAGGTGTTTTGCTTGCTCGATTTGAAGTTGTCCTTTACGTGTGGGGTTTCCGATGTTGCGCCTCGGTGTGTTTATATTTGGCGGGATGCGGCCGAGAACTGTGAACATGAACAGGCGTCGTCGCATTTTTTTCCTCCGAGCCTGGGATCTGTGCCACGGAGGTGAGCCGGTAAAGCGCTGAGCACTACGAAGGCCCCTACGTCGCTGCAAGCACTGGATTCTGTGTCTGCTTATTTCACTGATCTTTGCATCGAATGACCAAAATAGTTGGTGCTCAGTCCTTCAAAAATAACTGGACCGTTTCTGTTTTACCCTTAGTGGTTTGTGCTCTTCTACGACGGCAGGTATCCTATTGTAACGTATGCATTTTGTATTATCCCAGTGCTTGTGTATTCAATATTTATAGAAATAACCCATGGGGTTGGGGAGGGGGAATGGAGGAGCAAGTTTGTCCCTGTATGTGTACGTGTTAGCTTTCCTAACTGTAAAAGTCTGCAGTGAGAGCCCACGATTATTTTTATTCTCATTTTTGTTTTTACGGTTGTCATTTCTATTTTGTGACCGATTATCAGACGTCCGATGGTCTTTCAGGAAAACAAATAATGTGAAGGTGATTGTAAAATGCTGGTCTGGTAGATCCCAGTAAAATGTAACTCAGTACAAGCAGCAACCTTACCTACCCTCTCTGGTCTGCGGAAACATGATGTAACGGTGATAGCACTTTATATTGCATGGTGTAATGGGGAGTGCTAATAAAATGGATTATTTTTTACCAGTCTCGTCTTTACGATTCACATTTGAGATGGTATGGTGCAGCAAAACTAACTTCATTTTATATATACGAGGAGATAACCCAGTTCCATCTGGCTGTCAGGGAATTTGTTCCAAATAGTGTCTGGAATATTTAGGAAGTTTGTTTGGAATGACTTGATGGTGGTGGGGGTATAGCGAGTGCAGGCAGTGGTGGGGGTACAGCGAGTGCAGGCAGTGGTGGGGGTACGGCGAGTGCAGGCAGTGGTGGGGGTATGGCGAGTGCGGGCAGTGGTGGGGGTATGGCGAGTGCGGGCAGTGGTGGGGGTATGGCGAGTGCGGGCAGTGGTGGGGCTATGGCGAGTGCGGGCAGCGGTGGGGCTATGGCGAGTGCGGGCAGCGGTGGGGGTATGGCGAGTGCAGGCAGCGGTGGGGGTATGGCGAGTGCAGGCAGCGGTGGGGGTATGGCGAGTGCAGGCAGCGGTGGGGTATGGCGAGTGCAGGCAGCGGTGGGGGTATGGCGAGTGCAGGCAGCGGTGGGGGTATGGCGAGTGCAGGCAGCGGTGGGGGTATGGCGAGTGCAGGCAGCGGTGGGGGTATGGCGAGTGCAGGCAGCGGTGGGGGTATGGCGAGTGCAGGCAGCGGTGGGGGTATGGCGAGTGCAGGCAGCGGTGGGGGTATGGCGAGTGCAGGCAGCGGTGGGGGTATGGCGAGTGCAGGCAGCGGTGGGGGTATGGCGAGTGCAGGCAGCGGTGGGGGTATGGCGAGTGCAGGCAGCGGTGGGGGTATGGCGAGTGCAGGCAGCGGTGGGGGTATGGCGAGTGCAGGCAGCGGTGGGGGTATGGCGAGTGCAGGCAGCGGTGGGGGTATGGCGAGTGCAGGCAGCGGTGGGGGTATGGCGAGTGCAGGCAGCGGTGGGGGTATGGCGAGTGCAGGCAGTGGTGGGGTATGGCGAGTGCAGGCAGTGGTGGGGGTATGGCGAGTGCAGGCAGTGGTGGGGGTATAGCGAATGCAGGCGGTGGCGATGGCGTCACAAGTGCAGGCAGTGGTGGAGCACACTACACACAGGTAGGAACGAGGCTAGATAGATCGCCAGATATACAAAAACAACACGTCATGATTATTGTCAAAACAGTCTTTATTATAATATTTGAATGAAAGTGCGAAAACAGTCCTTGTAACTATAAATACGGAGGAACGTTCGATGAGACCATTCTCAAGAAATCCTGTTGAGCCAATCACAAAATGCCACAACCATGGGATGTGTATATATATATATGTACAATCACGTGAAAAACTAAGTACACCCCATGTAAAGTTTTGACTTTTTCAACATTATTTCAACATACAGCTATTTGATCTTCATTTCAACAATATTGATAGATAAAGGTGATATAATATAACAAATATCATGAAACATTTACATTTTGTAGTCCATTGTATAATTTAAATAAACATAAATGCAAATTTCGCATGTGGAAAAAGTAAGTCTTCATGTGTGTGTTTGGTCAATAAAACAGTCATCAAAGAGAATATAACTTATCTGCTTTAACATAATACATACTGTACATGCCATGTGATACCCAAGGTACAATCTGGGCAGGGTGGGGGAGATGGGAGCCTTCATATAATATGAATGATTTGCAAGTTGAAGCATATAGTGTAACATGTAAACTCATACTGCGGGGTACCGTGTACATATAATAGATAACAATGCTACTCGTAGATTTTTAAAATAAATATCCTCACCAGGGGTTACGGTGTCGCATTTGGATCAGTTTGTTTGTCCGCACAGAACGTGAGTATTTGTATTAATTATATGAGACCCTTCATAACCCAAAGACCCTAACAAACCCTTGGACCCAAAAGAACCAAAAGACCCTGAAGATTCAAAGCACACCAAATATCCAAAAGACCCTTAGAGGCCCCAAAGACCCAAAACACCTAAAGACCCAGAGAACCAAAAGACCCTGAGAACCAAAAGACCTGAGGACCAAAAAATACCTGGAGGACCCAAAAAGACAGAGGACCCTAAAGATACAAAAGACCCTTGAGACTCAGAAGACCCAAAATACCTAAATGAGTGAGAAGACCCTTAAGACCTAGAGGACCCTGAAGACCCAAAATATCCCAAAGACCCTTAAATACCCCGAAGACCCAAAAGACCCTGAGGACCAAAAATACCAAGAGGACCCAAAAAGATGCAAAGGACCCAAAATACCCCAAGGACCCAAAATACCCTTTAAAATCCCGAGGATGCAAAAGACCCTGAGGCCCAAAAATACCCCGAAGTCCCAAATTATACAAAAGACCCCGAGAACCCTAAAGACCCCTCAGATGCAAAAGACCCTGAGGACCAAAAATACCAAGAGGACCCAAAAAGATGCAAAGGACCCAAAATACCCCGAGGACCCAAAAGGCCCTTTAAAATCCTGAGGACGCAAAAGACCCTGAGACCCAAAAATACCTCGAGGACCCAAAAATACCCCGAAGTCCCAAATTATACAAAAGACCCCGAGAACCCTAAAGACCCCTCGGACGCAAAAGACCCTGAGGACCAAAAATACCAAGAGGACCCAAAAAGATGCAAAGGACCCAAAATACTCTGAGGACCCAAAAGACCCTTTAAAATCCCAAGGACGCAAAAGACCCTGAGACCCAAAAATACCTCGAGGACCCAAAAATACCCCGAAGTCCCAAATTATACAAAAGACCCCTAGGATGCAAAAGACCCTGAGGACCAAAAATACCTCGAGGACCCAAAGGACACAAGCACATAAAACATGTCTTGGTGCCGCACACAGTCGTGATTTATTGTTCAAGTATTCCATCGGGTTTCCGGGCAGAATTGTTCAGATTGCAGCAAATTTTGACGTTTTGAAGAATACAAATGTCTCTTTATGATCGTTTGACTGGTGACGTCATCATGGTCCCAAAACTGACAATGTACATATTCACCTGGTGATGTCACCAGGGTCCCAAAACTGACAATGGACATATATATATATTCACCTGGGGACAATCACAAGGTTGTGTAACGAGAATGATTGAACAAGACTCGGATACATGATGTCAACAGCGCGAGTCATTGTTGGGAAGGCACCAGAATGCTCCTTTCGGAGAACAAACTTCTTGCGCACCTGCGACACTTGGGGTACCTGTCGTGCATCCACAGGAACGAGAAATTCTGGTGTTCTGTACGATTACGAATCTTGCAGCAACCTGGCCAGGAATTGCTTTTCTTTGGTGGCCTGCAGAGAATGAGTGAATGAATGAATTAGTGAGTGAATGTAGGAATGAATATGTGAATGAATAACTACATTTTTAACACTACCGATTTTGGTGCAGATGTATGTATTGAGAATTTTTAGACTGAGCTATCTCTTATCCGGTTGGGGGTATCGGTGCACAATGGCCTGCACTTTTCGAAAAGGTTATCCGATCTCGAATCGGTCATTCAACAGGTAAGAGGAAACCTGCGTTTGAGAAAAATCATTTAACAGGTAACTTGATTTTAAGTTTTGCATAAAAAAAAATATATATCCTGAAAATAATTTCAGCTCATTAGGTTTGGGGCTTGGGGGTAACAGGACCGCCGAGAGGTACACCCACTCCCCTCTAAGCTGTTAGGGTTAGAGCCCATGGGATTCAGATCAGAACCCAAGGGATTGTGAGTGTGTGGGGTCATAACCCATGGGATTGTGAGTGCGCAATGTTGGAGTGGAGTATCCTCACAGCAGCTAGCTCTTCCTTTAACAGCTTGACGACATGGCGCTGGGCGTTCAGCTTGGCTAAGAGGCCTGACAAGAGCAAACTGGAGGAAAAGTAACAAGAAATGTCAAAATAAATATCAAAATCCACTTTTTGCCCAAAAATAATTTCGTCCCTTTCGGAAAAGACAGAGACGAAGGAAGAAGAAGAAGAAGAAGAAGACACTACCATATTCCTTTGGTTTTCTCATGCAGGTGAAAACTCAATTATGAATGATTCATTACCCACGGTGTTTAACGATTTATTACCCACGGTGATTATTGATTTATTACCCTCGGTGATTATCAATTTATTAACCATGGTGATAGATTTATTACCCTCGGTGATTATCAATTTATTAACCACGGTGATTATCAATTTATTACCCTCAGTGATTATATCAATTTATTAACCACGGTGATAGATTTATTACCCTCGGTGATTATCAATTTATTAACCATGGTGATAGATTTATTACCCTCGGTGATTATCAATTTATTAACCATGGTGATAGATTTATTACCCTCGGTGATTATATCAATTTATTAACCACGGTGATAGATTTATTACCCTCGGTGATTATCAATTTATTAACCACGGTGATTATCAATTTATTACCCTCAGTGAATATCAATTTATTAACCACGGTGATGATCGATTTATTACCCTCGGTGATAGATTTATTACCCTCGGTGATTATCAATTTATTAACCACGGTGATGATCGATTTATTACCCTCGGTGATTATCAATTTATTAACCACGGTGATGATCGATTTATTACCCTCGGTGATTATCGATTTATTAACCACGGTGATGATCGATTTATTACCCACGTGGATTATCGATGACCCTCAGTGATTATCAATTTATTGACCATGGTGATGATCGATTTATTACCCTCGGTGATTATCAATTTATTAACCACGGTGATGATCGATTTATTACCCACATTGATTTATCGATTTATTACCCTCGGTGATTATCAATTTGTTAACCACGGTGATGATCGATTTATTACCCTCGGTGATTATCAATTTATTAACCACGGTGATGATCGATTTATTACTCTCGGTGATTATCAATTTATTAACCACGGTGATGATCGATTTATTACCCACGTTGATTATTGATTTATTACCCTCGGTGATTATCAATTTATTAACCACGGTGATGATCGATTTATTATCCACGTTGATTATCAATTTATTAACCACGGTGATGATCGATTTATTACCCTCGGTGATTATCAATTTATTAACCATGGTGATGATCGATTTATTACCCTCGGTGATTATCAATTTATTAACCACGGTGATGATCGATTTATTACCCATGTTGATTATCGATTTATTACCCTTAGTGATTATCAATTTATTAACCACTGTGATTATTGATTTATTACCCTCGGTGATTATCGATTTATTAACCACTATGCATATCGATTTATTCCCCATGGTGATTATCGATTTATTACGCTCAGTGATTATTGATTTATTACCCAAGGTGATTATTGATTTATTACCCATGGTGATTATTGATTTATTACCCACAGTGATAATCAATTTATTCCCCACGGTCATTATCAATTTATTATCCACAGTGAATATCAATTTATTATCCACAGTGATTATCGATTTATTACCCACGGTGATTATTGATTTATTACCCACAGTGATAATCAATTTATTCCCCACGGTGATGAACGATTTATTACACACGGTGATTATTGATTGATTACCCACTGTGATTGTCAATACATTACCCACGGTGATTATCAATTTATTATCCACAGTGATTATCAATTTATTATCCACAGTGAATATCAATTTATTATCCACAGTGATTATCGATTTATTACCCACTGTGATTATCAATTTATTATTCACTGTGGTTGTTGATTTATTACCCACACCGATTATTATCGATTTCTTACCCACAGTGATAATCGATTTATTATCCACTGTGATGATTGATATATTACCCACAGTAATAAATATTTAAAAACCACATTTAGAGGCCATTTTTCCCCGCAAAGCGGGGGTTGGCCTTTTTCGGGGACCGTGGTTGTTGTTGTTTTTCGGTCCCCTTTTTGAAGCAATGTTTTACGGCCGGATGCCCTTCCTGCCGCCAACCCTTTTTGTCGCCTTTTACGACAAGCAGGGAATTACCAGTGAACTGGTACTCAATTAGCCGACCTCGGAAGGATGACAGGCTGAGTCAACCCCCCTGGCGTTAATTCAGCGATCGACCGGGATTCGAACCCAGGATCCTGGGATCCTAAGCTGGCACCCTAGCCGCTAGCCCAACACCAGGCTAGCCCAACACCCACAGCGATTAATCAATTTATTACTCACGGTGATGGACGATTTATTACACATGATGATAATCGATTTATTATTCACTGTGGTTATTGATTTATTACCCATGGTGATAATCGATTTATTACCCACTGTGATTTTCAATAAATTACCCAGAGTGATTATCAATTTATTATTCACTGTAGTTATTGATTTATTACCATTGGTGCTTATTGATTTATTAGCATAGTGCTTATTCGGCTTATTGATGTATTTCCCACAGATCATATCTGTCTTACTAATGTTTACCTCACCATATGAAAGTGTTTTTTAAGTGAAGGAGGGCTGTACTATCAATCTGTTTGACTGATGCACAACAGACAGTTAAAATAACCATGAAAGCAAGAAGAGTGGCACGGCGATGATCTGAGAAAACGCGAAGGACATAGATTTCTGTAGCCAGGATGGAGATCGAGTCAGCAAAGCATCCACCAAGGCCAAGGTTGAAGTAAGACCGCGAAACGGACCACAGGCTTTGGATGGAATCATCCTGAGGACAAAAATAATAAATGTAAAAACAAGATGTCATGCAGAGCACGATACTTGCAAAATCCAGCACTCCCAAAATAAAAAGTTGCAGTGAATACATCAAATTGTCCATTTCATTAAGATTAAAATTTACAATTCAATTGGATTTAAAATGATGATTTTTCAGATGAAAATTGATATTAGAAGTTTGACCTTGAGTTGACCTTTGACCTTTTGACCTCAAAAATAGTTGGTTTCCCAATTCAGTGATGCACTATGTAATTGCTAATTAATTTTCAAGTTAATCAGAATTATTGGAATCTCCCGCGATGAAGCTATCTCTGAGGGCCTTTCACTCACTCACCGCAGGCAGGTAGGTGGTCTTTCTGTCTTCTACCGACTCCTCTCCGGCCTTGCACCCCCAGCTCTCTCTGTGCTCTGTCCCCCAAATATTCCTACAGGTCGCACAAGATCTGCCAGCAACCCTCTGATGGTTAAACTGCCGAAATCTCGGCTCTCCGCTCACCTTCACTCTTTCATTCCTCTTTTCTCCCGCCTCTGGAACAAACTCCCTCACTCCCTTCAATCCCACTCCTCCCTCCAGGTCTTTAAAACAGCTGTTCACCACCATCTCTTATCTTCCCCCATCCAAAACCTTGATCTTTTCTACCCCCGCTAATTCACCCCAGATCCACCTTGTTTGAAATTCCAACTTCTTTCCTGGAAGTCCTGGCAGTGTCCATATGTTTTATACCTCTCCCACTGCCCCCTTCCCACGCCCCCCCCCCCCCCAAAGCCCTCGCCCTCTCTCAGATCTCTCGATGTCTCCATGTCTCTCGGTCCCTGCTCTCAAATGTTGTGTTTGTGTCCTTCCCCCTCTCTCCCCATCTTGTCTACCGCTCCCTATGTTATGTTTTATGTGTCGGTTTGTCTTTCTGTGTGTTCATGTGATTAATGTTCGCTCTTTCACGAGCCTCGATATTGTATACAAAAAAAAAAAAAAAAAAAAAAAAAAAAAAAAAAAAAAATCGGATGAAAAGTGACAATTTTTCAGATGAAAATTGATTTTAGAAGTTTGACCCAGAGATGACCTTTGACCTTTTGACCTTAAAATAGTTGGTTTCCCAATTCAGTGAGGTACTATGCAACTGCTGTTTAGTTTTCAAGTCAATCAGATGAAAATTGATGATTTTGGCAGTTTGACCTTTTGACCTCAAAATAGTGGGGTTCCTAATTTATTGACTCGACGTGCAAATGCTGTTCAATTTTTAAGTCAATCGGATGAAAAATAATTTTAGAAATTTGACCTCAAGATGACCTTTCACCTTTGACCTCAGAATCAATAAGCTTCTTCCTTATGACCAACTCTACCATCTAGTGAAGTTTTGTGACGATTGGTGTACAATTGTCACCTGTCGGCGATTGACAGACAGACAGACAGACAGAATAACGCACAAGACCAAGCAATATACTTGAAAAATCTTTGATTTAGCGAGTAATAATGTCCATCGCTTCTCCTTGAATTATGCTTAATCAATTTGCTTATTTGATAATGTACGACACAAATAACATATTGTAGCGAATTGCTTTCCAAATTGTGATAACGCCAACCTAAATCCCAACCAAATCCTAAGAAATAACTCTTGATCATTTTAATGTCTTTTTATAACAGCCAAGCTCTCATTCCCAACTGCATCCTTTTTTCACCTTTGCATCTCAGGAACATTCAAACCAATTTGGATCGAAATTTTGAGAAGGATCATTGATTCTTGTACCATTCTCTCCATGGAGCATCGATTCTGCCAAAGCAGTTTGTTTGGCTCAGAGTTACAATCTTCGGTGTGATACTCGGCTGCGTGTGCAAGAATTTAGCCAAACTGCCGGCGATAGATACTAAATTTTTTTAACCTAACAACTCGGATATTTTTGGGGCCACAAGAGAAGTTATACTAGATTTTTGCATCTATTGGTAAAAGGACAAGAGTCCGTCCGTCCGTCCGTGTGTTTCTTTTATATATGCACTGCGGCCGCTTTTGTGTACTAATAGGAAATGGTGTGTGTAACTCTTTGCTTTTCATCCACAGATATTTCTCGTATTCCCTCCACTAGAAAAATCCGCTCCCTTCAGGAGCAGCCTTGGGAAAGGGGGAGACGGTGTGCATGGTGATGACCTGACCATTGGTACTAACAAACACATATACAAAATTTGGTGGAGATCAGGCAAGCCCTGTTTTTTTTCTATGATTTTCAGACATACACACAAACACACGTATGACTTCCATGAGTCCGATTTGCATCCAGGAACAAAACAATTATAGTTAACCATCTTGAAATTGGCACTCTTTTGTTGAAATGCTGAAAATTATGTTAAAAAGACTATTTCACTTACAGATAACTGCAGTTAAGATAACTTTTCAATCAAACAGGTAACTTAAGATAACCTATCAAACAGATAACTTAAGATAAACTTTCAATCAAACAGATAACTTAAGATAAACTTTCAATCAAACAGATAACTTAAGATAACATTTCAATCAAACAGATAACTTAAGATAACATTTCAATCAAACAGATAACTTAAGAGAACTTTTAAATCAACCAGATAACTTAAGATAACCCTTCAATCAAACAGATAACTTAAGATAACATTTCAATCAAACAGATAACTTAAGAGAACTTTTAAATCAACCAGATAACTTAAGATAACCCTTCAATCAAACAGATAACTTAAGATAACATTTCAATCAACCAGATAACTTAAGAGAACTTTTAAATCAACCAGATAAGTTAAGATAACCCTTCAATCAAACAGATAACTTAAGATAACCTTTCAATCAAACAGATAACTTAAGATAAGCTTTCAATCAAACAGATAACTTAAGATAACATTTCAATCAAACAGATAAGTTAAGATAACATTTCAATCAAACAGATAACTTAAGAGAACTTTTAAATCAACCAGATAACTTAAGATAACCCTTCAATCAAACAGATAACTTAAGATAACATTTCAATCAACCAGATAACTTAAGAGAACTTTTAAATCAACCAGATAACTTAAGATAACCCTTCAACCAAACAGATAACTTAAGATAACCTTTCAATCAAACAGATAACTTAAGATAAGCTTTCAATCAAACAGATAACTGAAGATAAACTTTCAATCAAACAGAAAATGATGTAATAATGATGGCACATTCCAAATCGTACTGATGCACCCCCTGATATTCCAATGCCCACCATCCCATGGTTGTGACCACCGGCACAGCAGCCACACCAAGACCGAGGAGAAGCACGAGGGAAAAAAAGAAGTCCGAACCGATGATGTGGTTGGAGTGAGCAAAGGGTCGAAAGTTTTCCATAAGACTCACCTATAAAACAGCAGAAGACAAGATTCAATGCAATCATGGCAAATGAACCGTATACCGACAGGAATGGAGGAGATTTTGTTGTTACGTAAACAATTATGGCAGCCCTTTTGCCATTCCACCATTTTTCTATGATCCATACATCTATCTCCCGTACTTTTTCTTACCACAATCTCCTCCTTCCCTCTTCCTCTTTTCATTTTATATCATTTAATTCTCTGTTTTTCTCTTCTTGTCCAGCTCCCTCTCCTCTCTCAGCCCTTTGACTCTCTCCCGAGCTACTCTGGGATGTACGCATTCTTCCAATAACCCCCTTCTGGTTCAACTTTCAAAACCCAAGGACATTCACGGTGGTTGAACCCACCAACGCAAGTCGGGGGCCAAATCTTCCCCATTCTTCAGAGCAGCACAGTCATGGTCAGCGGTCAGAGTGCCCCATGGACCGGCCCTTTCTCTCTTGTCTTCTCTCTCTCTCTCTCTCTCTCTCTCTATCTCTATCTCTATCTCTCTATCTCTATCTCTATCTCTATCTCTATATCTATCTCTATCTCTCTATCTCTATCTCTATCTCTATCTCTCTATCTCTATCTCTATCTCTATCTCTATCTCTCTATCTCTATCTCTATCTCTCTATCTCTATCTCTATCTCTATCTCTCTCTCTATCTCTATCTCTATCTCTATCTCTCTATCTCTATCTCTATCTCTCTATCTCTATCTCTATCTCTCTATCTCTATCTCTATCTCTATCTCTATCTCTCTATCTCTATCTCTCTCTCTATCTCTATCTCTATCTCTCTATCTCTATCTCTATCTCTATCTCTATCTCTCTATCTCTATCTCTATCTCTATCTCTATCTCTATCTCTATCTCTCTATCTCTATCTCTATCTCTATCTCTATCTCTATCTCTATCTCTATCTCTCTATCTCTATCTCTATCTCTATCTCTCTATCTCTATCTCTATCTCTCTATCTCTATCTCTATCTCTATCTCTATCTCTCTATCTCTATCTCTATCTCTATCTCTATCTCTCTATCTCTCTATCTCTATCTCTATCTCTCTATCTCTATCTCTATCTCTCTATCTCTATCTCTATCTCTCTATCTCTATCTCTATCTCTCTATCTCTATCTCTATCTCTATCTCTCTATCTCTATCTCTCTATCTCTATCTCTATCTCTATCTCTATCTATATCTCTCTATCTCTATCTCTATCTCTATCTCTATCTCTCTATCTCTATCTCTCTATCTCTATCTCTATCTCTCTCTCTCTCTCTCTCTAACTCTCTCTAGCTCTCTCTCTCTCTAACTCTCTCTAACTCCCTCTAACTCTGTTGGGACCCTGACTTCATGAAGGTGAAGGTACAACATCCTGGATGTGAGGGATCTGTGGGTCGCTCCTTGGAAATCGATCGGCTGTCTCCGTGCCACGGGCTTGTTCTAGAGAACTGTCCTGGGCTATACAACAACAACAAAAACAACAACTCTTCGTTGTTCCTCATTACTCCCATATGTGGAACAGTCTTCCAGGGACTGTTCAATCACACTCTTCCTTCCTTGGTTTCAAGCAAACGGTGCACCATCATCTCCGGTCATCCCCTCAATCTATATTACCCCCATTAATCTTACTTAACCCAACCCTCTTAGCCTAACCCTAACAACTCGGTTACTGTGTTTCCTCCCTCCTCTCTCTCTTTTTCGTAAATTTGATACAAAACGAAACTTTTTGATACAAAGCTCCCCCAGCTCTGTCTGTGCTCTGTCCCTCAAATACTCCTGCAGGTCGCACAAGAACTACCAGCAACCCTCTTCTTGTGAAATTGCCAAAAACAAGACTCTCTGCTCACCTTTACTCCTTCAATCCTCTTTTCTCCCGCCTCTGGAACAAACTCCCTCACTCTCTTTAATCCCACTCCACCCTCCAGGTCTTCAAAACAGCTGTTCACCACCATCTCTTATCTTCCCCCATCCAAAACCTTGATCTTTTCTACCCCCGCTAATTCACCCCAGATCCACCTCTTTCAATCTCCGACTTAATTCCTGCAATTCCTAGTAGTGTCAATTTGTTTTACTAGGGCATGCCCGTACTATATATAAGCTAGGACGTGCCCGTACGTGGGTGCCCGTTCCTTGCCAAAAAAAAAAAAAAAAAAAATTTGTGTAGGGGTGTGTGTGTGTAAACATCCTAGGGCGTGCCCGTACGTGGGTGCAAAAAAACATGCGTGCAAACAACAACAACAAAAAAAAACTTTGAAACCACGTGGCAGTAACGACCACAGAACCCCCCCCCCCCCCCCTCTATTTACATGAATGGTTTGGTCCATTCGCAACGACCACAGAACCCCCCCCTCTATTTACATGCAATGGTTTGGTCCAAAGCGAACGGCTTGCGGTGTTTGGTAAAGAAATCGCCATAGCTCGGTAACTACTTCTCCGATTAATATGAAACCTTGAAAAGGCACATCCTCGGGTCCCCAGCAATATACCTGGCAAGTTTAAAGTATATCGGACCGGTAGTTGTCGAGAAACAGCGGTCACAGACAAACATACATACATACATACATACAAACATACAAACATACAAACATACAAACATACACACAGAGATTACTGGAATTATAGATAGATACCGTGTAACCCCCCCGTCCCCAGTCCTCTCCCTCCCACAGATCTCCCGATGTCCCTGTTCTCTACTGTTGTGCTTGTGTGCTTCCCTCTCTCTCCCCATCTTGTCTCCCCCTCCCTTTATTGTTTTAGGTATCCGTTTATGTTTTTTGTGTTTTGTGTGTGTTTAATGTGGTAGCTCTTACACGAGCCTCGATCTTGTATACAAGAAAAAAGGAAAAAAAATAAACAAAACATTTTCGATACAAAACGTAAACTGTTCAGGTTGGTGGAGTATGATCTCTACCGAGTGCCATTCTGGTTGAAATTGGGTTTGCCTATTAACCCCTGGTTCAAATCCCATACACTACGTATTTGTCCACATTCTGCTGATGTCCTTGTAATTCATATAAAAGTAAACTGGTTATTTCCACCACCGAAGGTGGACAGACATTAGATATTCACCCCTGTTTGTATGTTTGTGAGCAGGATATCTCAAAGGGTTATGGACAGAGTCCGAATGAAACTTGGTGGATGTGCCAGATGTGTGACAACAACAAATTGACTAGATTTTGGTGAAGATCTGGATCCAAGAATTTATAAAGTGATTCAAAACTTGATGGATGAGTTTGGGTAGGTGACAATAACGAACCAATTCGATCGTGATTCGGGTACGGCCTATCAGTAGGATACAAAACGCAAACTGTTCCTGGCTGAAGTCTGCGCGCTACCAAGCGTTGTTCTAGTTCCTTTTTGATAATGTTACTAAAATACGCCATTTCTGTCTGTCTGTCTGATGAATTTTTGATGCCAATACATTCCGTCGTTACTTATCCAATCTCAACCAAACTTGACAGGATGACGAAGGGTTACATAATGAAGGTTGCAGTGCATTCATTTGCCCCTCTCCCCAAGGGGGCTTTCTCCCCTGATCGGGTTTTCCCCGCCATTGCGGTCAATGGTGTTGCGTGTTGAGGTGTATATCGATGTTAAATTAGCTTTATCGTGGCGTTTGTCCAAGGCCGCTTCGAATTTCAAAACTAACGATAATAGCGTAATATTAATGTTATTACAAAACAATATTAATACCAATAATATCCCACCTCCCCAAGGGGTTTTTCCCGGCGAGTCAACGTATATAAATAGCTTATCCTGGCGTTTTCATGGGAGCAACGGCCTCGACCAGAGGCGCGTGCGATTTGGTCTCTTCCGAAGATAGAAGCCTCTTCCGGAATATTGCTTTGCGCCGAACAGGCAGAAGAGAAGCAAGATGGCGGCCAAACATGTGTTACTCGCGCTCATGATGGAAGAATTAGACAAAGATGACACTACATCACGAATCGATGCAAATATCCAGATTGTGTTTTCACTTGCAAGTTTTGCTGCGTAAGTATAACCAGCAGCATTTCTCCGTGACTGAAATTATGGGTGAAAACGGCATATATATCACTCCCATGTCACTCACTAATTACCAAGAAAACAACAAATAAGTAAAATAGAACTCGTGATTAAGTGAGTTAAGCCTCTTAAGCAAACTTGCCATACAGCTGTAATATCAACGTGTCATATATGACAAAGTTCTTTCAAAGTAATCGGCGAGGCCATTTTGTTTTCGAAGAGCCCGCGCCTCTTCTGCTGGATAACGGGAAGAAGCAGAAGAGCTTCCGAGAAGAGAAGAGTCCAAATCGAACGACCGGAAGAGAGCTCTTCTTCTTCCAGAAGTGCAAATCACACGCGCCTCTGGAGTAATGAACATTAATGAATATTATGAACCACAAACACGTATGATTATCTTTTTAAACAGTCGCTAATGCTGTTTATGACACTAATATTACACTAAATTAAGAAATTTGGAGGAATCCTGACATGCGTGAGGTAAGTTTTGCTTGCAGAACTGAGTGAGAATCTACGGTACTCTATATGCCCCACAAATGTTGGGTTAATAACATGGTCCTTTCTGGCGCTAACGTGGCGTTTTTCGTAGTGAACTTTTGAAACTCGCTCCTGTTTGATACGAACTGAAAGGGAGGAAGACCGGATTGTGCTCATTCACCAAGCAGCTTGCTAGCGCTTGCCAAGCTAGCCGTTCCTTAACGGTTTTGGATGGAGTGCTTGCTCGAATGCTTAAACCACTTGGCGATCTCTCCACAATAAACTTGGTAAATGAACATACACCCAATGTTCTTGAGACCCGACCATAGATCGACTGTAATCTATATACCCCAAAGAGGAATGACCCTTCCTGCCCCTCCTGTAGTTAACGGGTGTACTAGTTTACACAAACTGGACATTATTTCTTCAAACAACCCATTCATAACCAATTCCGATCTAACTTGCACATTAGTAGGGTCAATATACGAAAAAAACTCACCTAACCCCCAAAAAATTGATACAAAAGGTTTTTCAATGGATTCTGGTACCATTGGGCATGCTAAATAACATACTAAAAATCTAGTAACATCTGATTTCCGGAAAGGGGTCATTTTCAAGATGGCGTCCAAGATGGCCGCCGGGAGCTTAAAATGGCCATATCTCAATTATTATTCAACCTAGAAAGGTGGTTTTGGTGTCTAACCCTAGGTTTTAGGGCCCAAGGAATCCAATTGAATCAATAAAATTACCATCAGTTAATTATTTATTGACAAGTCCAAGACGGCATCCCAAGGTGACATCCTGATCCACTAAAATGGCTCTGTCGAATAGTAGTCAACCTAGAGAGATTTTTTCAGTGTGTATACCTAGGTTTAAGGCAACCAGGAAATCATCAAAATTACTTAAATAAGCACAAAGTAATCAGGTAATCCAGTAAGCCAGGTTTACCAGCCCATTAGGCATTTGTTGTCTTATACAGTTAGTCGCTATTCATCGTCATCCTCCGACTCCTATGGAAGAAACTTGTTATGTGGATTGTCACATTCTTCTTTAGCATGCCCAATGGTACCAGAATCCATTGAAAAACCTTTTGTATCAATTTTTTGGGGGTTCAACCATATATTGACCCCTCTATACTTTTCGGTATCCACGAGACTCCAGAAATTTGTGACAGATTGCCTTAAGTTTCAACTGAATGTCATTTTGAAGGCTGAAAATATGGATTTTGTTTATGCATACATGTACCAAATAATATACTATTCCTTTTGAGATGAAAATTAATTGTTTGTCAGATTTTTCAGTCCCCCCCCAATATAAAATAGTCTGTCCCTTGCCATAACCTCTCAAGCTTTGTACAAACCTTTGTCTGTAATGATCACTGAATACTGTGGACTGGAGTCACAGGTGGCAGTGGTGTCGACACATTACACTCTTGTCTCCAATCTGAAACACACACTTGGTTCACTAGCTGGTGAGTCGGAGGATGACGAGGAATAGCGACTAACTGTATAAGACAACAAATGCCTAATGGGCTGGTAAACCTGGCTTACTGGATTACCTGATTACTTTGTGCTTATTTAAGTAATTTTGATGATTTCCTGGGTGCCTTAAACCTAGGTATACACACTGAAAATATCTCTCTAGGTTGACTACTATTCGACAGAGCCATTTTAGTGGATCAGGATGTCACCTTGGGATGCCATCTTGGACTTGTCAATAAATAATTAACTGATGGTAATTTTATTGATTCAATTGGATTCCTTGGGCCCTAAAACCTAGGGTTAGACACCAAAACCACCTTTCTAGGTTGAATAATAATTGAGATACGGCCATTTTAAGCTCCCGGCAGCCATCTTGGACGCCATCTTGAAAATGACCCCTTTCCGGAAGTCAGATGTTACTAGATTTTTAGTATGTTATTTAGCATGCCCAATGGTACCAGAGTCCATTGAAAAACCTTTTGTATCAATTTTTTGGGGGTTCAACCATATATTGACCCCTCTACATGAACCATGATTTTCTCGGTTGAAACAGATCCTCCTTTTTCAATCTCTCAATGTTTGACCAATTTTATCATTCGTCAGGAATGAACAACAACAAAATAAATAATAAATCGCCATCATCACCTCACCTTCTTCAGGTAAAATATGAGAATGTATTTGATACAGACTATGACTGGCATTAGCGGTGTGAAGAAAATGGCCGCCCAGCAGATTGTCTGCCCATAAACCACGTCCAGCACATTGGTGGCAACGTTCAACTGCTGCTCGCCCCACCGGTGCACCAACTTCCAAGGACAGTACGTCACAATCAACCTGCGGAGCACCGGCCGGGAAGAGGGTTTGAACTCGGCACCATTTTCAACATCAAGCACACTTTTTGGCCTGCTCATGAGATGAAGACCTTGAATGACTTGGCAGGAGGGCCTCAACAGGCCCAACCGATTGGAGTTTGTTGCACCTTCAGGAGCAATGTATGAACTTCCACGAGAAAGGTGGGAACCATTCATTCCGAAATCCTGGAGTAAATGTTGAGGTTGCTTCTTTCTATCCCTGTTGGGGTCATCCATTCCCAAAGGGATGAGAGGGATGTTGCAATCGGTCTGTGTGTGAGTCCGCACAGGGATGAACTTCACTAAAGCCATAAAAGCATAAAACGTTTATACCTAATTTAACCACAAGTTGATTTTGAATTTGTTGGGTGAACTATTATCATCGCACGTTCCCGAAGGAATCCGAAAACCTTCTGTTATGGTTCTGTGTGTCAAGGAATGAGTGAATGAATGAGTGAGTCCTCGCTAGTCCTCAGATCTACTGTAATCTATATACCCAGCCAGGCTCAGCACTGTTTATGCTCTGTATTGTTAGTAAAGGATATTATGATTTTAGCACCCTTGTGATCATCTTATTTCAGTGTGAAGACCTTCTTTTTGTACTTTTTGATAATAAGAAGCCTTTTATTTTATTTTAATCATTATGAAGCAATTATGGTTTTTACAACTATGCATTTTGGCTTTGGCACCAAAGTGCATTTTGTGTAGCAATATATTGTGGTGAGGTCTAGCGTCATCTCACCGTGTATTTTGGTCTTTGGGTTGAATTTTGTCCAAATATTTGGATTTTTACCTCCACCACCAAAGGTGGATGGAGGTTATCTTTTCACCCCTGTCTGTCTGTCTGTCTGTCTGTCTGTCTGTCTGTTTGTTACTTGCCGGAATAGATTCCGAAATAGATTCTGGCAAGTATGTTGGTTGGATGGTTTGTCTGTCTGTTTGTGCGCAGTACTACGTCTACATCGTTGCACATAGCATCGCCATACTTTACACACATATTTGCCTTGCCCTGGAATAGACTGTGCCCAATTTTTAACTCTCTAGGCCCAAGGTCAAGCTCAAGGTCACCCAAAACATGAAATCAGGGGGGTCGAGTGACCATGACCTTTGACCTTGAGTGACCTTGAAAGGTCAAACTCAAGGTCAAAAATCGTTTTTTTACTAATAACTCTGGCAAACATTATCCGATTCCCTTCTAACCAACATCCCTGAAAAAAGTACATTCCGGCAAGTCCTCGGTCTCTGACCGATTTCTAGTCTGTTTGTCCGTTTGTTTGTGAACAAGATATCTCCAAAAGTTGTGGACGGATTCGGACGAAATTTGGCAGAGATGTCGCATATATGAGAAGGACGAAATGATTACATTTTGGTGAAGATCCGGATTCGGATCTGGATTTGAGATTTTTTTAAGCGATTCGTCAACATTGAGTGACAAGACCAAAATGATGTATAGCACAATATCTCAAAAAGTTGTGGACGAATTCGGACGAACTTGGTGGAGAGGTTGTGTGTGTGACAAGGAAGAATTGATTAAATTTTCGTGAAGACTCGAATCTGGATCCAGATCAGAGATTTTAAAAGTGATTTTTCACCATTGAGTGATGGGGCTAAAACCGATACATAGCAGGATATCTCAAAAGGTTATGGACGGATTTGGACAAAACTTGTTGGACAGGTTGTGTGTCTGACAAGAAAGAATCGATTCGATTTTGGTGAAGATCTGAATATGGATTCGGATATGGGAATTATTTAATTTTTTAAGTGATTCATCACCATTGGGAGATATGGCCAAAAACTATACATAGCAGGATATCTCAAAAAGTTATGGACGAGTTATGACTAAACTTGTTGGACAGGTTGGGTGTGTGAGAAGGAAAAATCGATTCGATTTTGGTGAAGATCTGAATATTGTTACAGATTCGTCACTTCCGCTGTTGTGGTTTTCATCCACTTGACACACTTCTGGTTCTATGTATTATTATTATCATTGTTTAAGTGAAATGGCCATTAGTATTATCACAATGTAAAAGGGTTAACTTTAAATGCAACCGGAAACCGGATCGGGAACCGGATGACGACGAGAAGACGAGGAGGAAGAAGAAGAAGAAGGCGAAGGCGTGGCGAGTGAAGTCGGACAAGACGCGTGGCTTCCAGCTCCGTTGCGAACGTTATCGAATGAAAGTCGCGAGTGAACTTTGAGTTTCCTTGGAGGGAATTTCCTGCGATAGGTGTTATCGCTGGAGGATTGAGAAACCTGCGTAGTCAGGTTTAGGCGTGGAGATTCTGAAGAATCCTCGCCGGGTTGCTTCATCTCAAGTAAGAGCCGTCGGCCATTTTGACCCTCGTGCTTTGTTCACCGAAAAAGGTTTTGCTACGCGTCAGCTTTTCTCACCATCCTGTCGTCTGTCGGGGATGTGTGTGCGCAAACGCTGCGTTTGAAGATTACGCTGCGGTTCGCTGATTGAACTGTGAACGTGCACATCGAGTTTGCCTTTGGTTTTGGACCACGTGACTTGCTACGCTTTGCCTACGCTTACGCCTCGTCAGCATCAACGGGGTGCGGGTCTCGATTCGATCTCACTCTGACACTCGCTGGAGGGAATCAGCTTTGAGTTATAGAGACATTGAGGAGTGTTCTTTTTCACTCACTTGGAGCGCAGTGAGTTATCTTACTTTAGCTGATGGTACCATCATAAAATGTATCGAGTGTACTTTTGATTGCCATTGGTTGTATCGTTATTCTTGTGTGCTTTTTAATACAATATTGGTTTGTTGATAATCATTGGTGTGGTTTCACTATTGGTTTCGGACACAGAATAACAATTTTTTCTGCCGTGGCTCCTCTTTGGGCTCGGAGGTACCCCGTGACCAGGGGGTCGGGGAGGAGCACGTAACAATATGGATTCGGATATGAGAATTATTTAATTTTTTCAGTGATTCATCACCATTGGGAGATATGGCCAAAAACGATACATAGCAGGATATCTCAAAAAGTTATGGACGAGTTATGACTAAACTTGATAGATGAGTTGGTAGGTGACAAGAACAAGCCGATTAGATTTTGGTTCAGGTCCGAATCCAGATCCGGCCATTCAGTGGATACAAAACATAAATTGTTCCGCCTGGCGGAGGTATGCACTCTACTGAGTGCCGTTCTAGTTTTTTAGTTTTTGTTGGGGACTAAAACACTTCCCTACACCCACTAAGTAATGGAGCCAGGGATTATTTAATACTACCTTTGACAGAGCTACAAATGTTTAAGCACAATAGAAGATTTATTTTAAAATCCAACTTTTTTTCAATTTTTCAAACCTGGTGTTGATATAAACTTGATAAAATCCACATGAACATTGCGCGTTTCCCCAATTTTGATTGCGGTCCATGGTAATGCTCTGTTGTGATCTCTCAGTCAGTATTAACCTGGACCTTGTGTTTTACATATGGAAGGTCATCACAAAAACATCTCAAAATGGTTGCGGCCTTGATGGTGGCAATGTGTGAAATCAATCTCATCCTTCGAGGAGAGGGGGGATTATCAATATTTATCTTCCTTTGCCTTTTCCAACACAAATTTCCAAATGGGGTAAAAAGACATTTAAAAAAAAAAAAGGCGAATTCCTTACTTTCTCGGGAACTCGACGCACACGATGAGGGCAAAAGTTGTAAGGAAGTCAAAGATTGTCAATTTGTACAACTCCTGTCCAACAATGGTCTCCCAGCACTGAAAGTCATGAGGAGTAGGGAAAGTGGGAGATAGACATGGAAAAACATTAACACTACTATGCCAACATATCTACCGAACGTACCTTGTTTCGTATTCTCGCCAACTAGCCAGAGCCAGGCGATCAGGCTGGTAACGGATCAAGGTGTGGGCTCTGGGCACCTCCGGGTGAGGGCATTGCCATGGCACAGCTCGCAAGTGGAAATATCATTCCTTCTCGAGACCATGGGAACTTACTGGGAAGGATTCGTGATTATAACCACAGGAACCGCAACTCTTATCATTGCAGAGGCTGATTTGAGCCCAGAGAGAGATGAGGAGCACGGACAGGCTTGCCAGGCGCAGGACTATGAGCCTAGGAAGTGCAAAAGAGGAAAGCCAGAAGTCAGGTGAGGATGTTCCATTTTAACTGCAATATCTTATTTCCCAGAAAAAAAAATTTGGGGAATTTCTTAAACTGGGCAATGGAGTCTTAACCTTTAGATGCAGGCGTCAAAATTCCTACATAAACGCAGCCATTGGGCCTCGGAGGCCCAACAGATGTATTCGTGTAATGTTTCTTTTTTTAATAGATTTTTTTTCTTTCATTTCCTTTTTCAATCCAAGTCGATGCTCATGGATGTGTATTTGCTCAGAAAATGTGAATCATTGATCCTATTATTTGGAAGAATCTCATACAAGTAATAAAGCCTTCTTTTTTTTGCAAAAATTTTTTTTTTGTTCTTGGTTTTTTTACTTTTTTTCTCTCAAACGTTGAGGCTCATGGAGGAGTATTTGCTCAAAAAATATGATTCACTAATCCTTTTATTTAGAATGTATGTGTCCACAAATGTCAAAAATCCTAAATAAACGCAACCATTGGGTCTCGGAGGCCCCACAAATGTATTCGTGTAAAGTTTTTAAATTTTCATATTTTTGTCACTGAATTATTTGTAACCAAGTTATAGAAGCATATAATGAGGCTCATGTCAAGAAAATAATGATATAACATAGTAGTACAACAACATTTATGCGGGGCCTCGAAGGCCCCATGCCTGCATTTGTGTCAGATTTTTGGGTTATAAGTGAAGAATGAAGATTTTCCCACGAGACTGAATGAATTTTTTTTAATGTCACTGAATTTTGTGTAACAACATGCAAGTCGGTGAAAATGAGGCTCATTCCAAAAAAGATTTGTACAGCATAGTTTTTGCAACAAAAAAAACCTTGTGGGCCTCCGAGGCCCAATCACTGCATCCAAGGGTTAAACAGCGTAGATGCGGCGCAATAGCAGGCCTTTGCTGTTGGTCAGGACATTCACAGCAATTGCTTGTGTGGCTCAAGGGTTCAACGTGCACTCCTTTGCATTAAGAGGAGATACTTGGGTATAGCTGCACAGTTTTTGCATCAGAGCGAAAGTTGTACTTTTGTGTGGTACACTCAAGTTATCGTGTGGCAAAGCTTACATGTCAAGATCATTTGTTGCGGACACATGTCCAAGACCGATGCTTGAAATGCAAGCTTGCATGCTTTCCTTTCGGAACTTTGCTCGTTGCTAAACTATGGAGAGCTCCATCACCTCATGAGCAAGATCCAGATCCCAGTGTTAGGCCCGTAATCCTCAAAGGTGGCAATGAGGCTGAAAAGGTGTGGCATGATGAAGTTTGCAGTCGAGATGATGATGGAGGGCAGGTATTGGATCAGCAAGAACCGAAAGCCACTTTTGGGAGCCTGTGTCAAAAATATTATTATTATAATTAAATATTGCATATACTGGATGTGGTAATTATTGTCTGTCAAACATTCAACTTGTCTTTATTATCACCATTGTTCTGGACATCATATCTCTAATGTATAAGCATCCGGTTCCGAAGCAGAAATGAAAACTCTGTAAATGTAAACAACAAACTGGCTCTTCCGCAAACATGCTGACAACACACATTCGGATGACAAGATGTTCGGAATATACTGTTGATCCATGACCGGCGACATACAACTGAAGAAGCCGTAATTGCTCATTTTAAAAGGTTGGACACCAGAAAGTTCATGTTATCGAGGTGCCATTTAATTTGTACGTATTCCATTGGGCCTTTCCCTCCCACAGATGCAGCACCAAGTTGCGGGATGCAGAATCTCTGGAGTTGCAGTGATATTGGAGAAACGTGTCCGCACATTACGGCAGCAGTTTCAAATTTGGCCTGGGAACCATGAGCACATAATGGCCTACTTTTTTAACTTTGTTGTTAATTCAATGGCATTACAAGGCTTGAACTCCAGGCCCTAGGATTGCAATTGTTTGAACAATAATGGGTTATAGAAATAGATATATTTATATATATGGGACATATGTATATATAATGGGATATACAGTCATGTGAAAAAGTAAGTACACCCCATGTAAAGTTTTGACTTTTTCAACATATTTCAACATACAGCTATTTGATCTTCATTTCAACAATATTGATAGATAAAGGTGATATAATATAACAAATATCATGAAACATTTACATTTTGTAGTCCATTGTATAATTTAAATAAACATAAATGCAAATTTCGCATGTGGAAAAAGTAAGTACACCCTTGGCTCCAATAGGTGGTATTGCCCCCTTTGGCAGAAACAACCTCAAGTAGGCGTTTCTTATAACTGTCTACCAGTCTCTGACATCGACTGGGAGAAATTTTTGCCCACTCCTCCAGGCAGAATGCTTTCAGCTGTGCGATGTTTGAGGGGTTTCTTGCATGCACAGCTCGTTTCAAATCCCCCCACAACATCTCGATGGGATTTAGATCCGGGCTTTGACTTCGCCATTCCAGAACCCTCCATTTCTTTCTTTTCAGCCATTCCTTGGTGGATTTACTGGTATGTTTAGGGTCATTGTCATGTTGCAAGGTCCACCTTCGGTTGAGCTTCAACTTTCCTACAGATGGCCTCACATTATCCTCAAGCACCCTCTGGTACAATGAAGAATTCATTGTGGATTCTATGATGGTGAACTGCCCAGGCCCTGATGCAGCAAAGCTGCCCCAAACCATAATATTTCCACCACCATGCTTTACAGTTGGTATCAGGTTCTTGTGGTCAAATGCTGTCTTTGGTTTTCGCCAAACATGTCTTCTGGTACTGTGGCCAAATAGCTCCAGCTTTGACTCATTTGTCCAGAGCACATTGTTCCAGAAGTGCTGGTCTTTGCCTAGGTGTTCATTGGCAAACTTTAGTCTTGCCCTGATGGTCTTTCTGGACAGCAAAGGTTTCCTCCTGGCACACCTCCCATGTAGATCAAATTTGTGCAGCCTCTTTCTAATGGTAGACTCGTGCACTTTGACATCAACAGTGGCAAGAGCTACCTGTAGGTCCCGTGATGACATTCTGGGTTCTTGGAGACTTCTTTCAGCATCTTGAGGTCTGCTCTCGGGCTGAACTTGCTGCGGCGGCCTGGCCTGAACAAGTTGGCAGTTGTTTGGAATCTTCTCCACTTGTAGATGATCTTCCGGACAGTCGACTGATTGATTTCAAATTGTTTGGAGATCTTTTTAAATCCCTTCCCAGACTCGTAGGCATCTCTAACCTTCTTTCTGAAGGCATCAGAGAGCTCTTTTGATCTAGGCATGGTGACGCCGCACACGTCAACAACAAAGAGCAAACCAAAGTAAAAGTCTGAGGTATAAATAAGACAGGTTCCTCCAAGATCCTCTCTAACGATGTTCTAATCATTTGCACCTGAGCTGGTGCACCTGATTCTAATTTTCGGTATTTGAAGTAGTGATAAATGTAGGGGTGTACTTACTTTTTCCACATGCGAAATTTGCATTTATGTTTATTTAAATTACACAATGGAATACAAAATGTAAATGTTTCATGATATTTGTTATATTATATCACCTTTATCTGTCAATATGGTTGAAATGAAGATCAAACAGCTGTATGTTGAAATATGTTGAAAAAGTCAAAACTTTACATGGGGTGTACTTACTTTTTCACGTGACTGTATATATATATATATAATTATTATATACAGACTTGGCATTTAATATGGAATATTTTTTTTTGTGGGGGTGAACATACTTTTCAAGATGACTTAGAACCAAAAGTTCATTGGAATTATGTTGAAATTATTCTAGATTTTGTTAATGTGACCTTTAAAAGAAACAAAAACCATATTTGACATTTCGAAGCAAATAAATTGATCCTTGAAAGTGATGTAAACTGATATCGAACTCAATTCACGGACAGTACTGTGTTAAACTTCTGTACGTTTTCCAGAAGTATCTCTTTATTTTGCACATTAGCCAAAAAAAATTTCAACAAAAACAAAAGCTAAATTATGACTGGGATTACGGACAGTAAAATTACAGTTCAGTACTTCGTGTAACCCCCACGAGCATTCAGGAGAGCATGTACACGTCGAGGCATGCTGTTCACGAGATTTGCCAAGGTTTGGACAGGAATCGCTTGCCATGCAGTGACAATAGTCTGCTGCAATTCACGCACAGAGGTAGGCTGCTGGTCCAAGTTGTCGATTTGACGCGTTAATTCTGCCCACAAGTTCTCCATCAGATTCATGTCCGGGGACATGGCAGGCCACTCCATATGCTCTACACCACGGTCAGCAAGAAAGTGTTGGATCATGCAAGCACGATGAGGCCGTGCATTGTCATCTTGGAAAACAAAGTTTCCTCGAAAGGCTGCACGAGAAAATGGAAGCAATGTTTCTTCCCGAATGACCCTGTACTTGAACTGGTTCAGGTTTCCATTCAGAACAACCAGGTCAGTTTTGCCCCCTGCATGAAAAGCAGCCCAAACGGTCACCCCACCACCTCCAGCTTGGACTCTTGGCACTATACAATCTTCGTTGTGGGCTTCATGCACTTGTCTGCGCACTCGGATGTGGCCATCTTGACGATAGACCAGAAATCTAGACTCGTCACTGAAGGTCACGTGATTCCAGTGTCCTGGCTGCCATTGATGGTGCTCTCTGGCCCACTGCAATTGGCGCTGGCTGTGTTGTCTGGTCAGGCGTGGCTTTCTCAGGGGACGCCTGGCACGATAGCCTGCTTGAACCAGTCGTTGGTTGACTAGCCTTCCGGATACAGGCACATTTGTCAGCTAATCGGCTTAGGGCTGAGTGGCAGCAACTGACAAATTTGCCTGTATCCAGAAGGCTAGTCAACCAACGACTGGTTCAAGCAGGCTATCGTGCCAGGCGTCCCCTGAGAGAGCCACACCATACCAGACAACACAGCCAGCGCCAATTGCAGTGGGCCAGAGAGCACCGTCAATGGCAGCCAGGACACTGGAATCACGTGACCTTCAGTGACGAGTCTAGATTTCTGGTCTATCGTCAAGATGGCCGCGTCCGAGTGCACAGACAACTGCATGAAGCCCACAACGAAGATTGTATAGTACCAAGAGTCCAAGCTGGAGGTGGTGGGGTGACCGTTTGGGCTGCTTTCATGCAGGGTGCAAAACTGACCTGGTTGTTCTGAATGGAAACCTGAACCAGTTCAAGTACAGGGTCTTTCTGGAAGAAACATTGCTTCCATTTGCTCGTGCAGCCTTTCGAGGAAACTTTGTCTTCCAAGATGACAATGCACGGCCTCATCGTGCTCGCATGATCCAACACTTTCTTGCTGACCGTGGTGTGGAGCATATGGAGTGGCCTGCCATGTCCCCGGATATGGATCCGATAGAGAACTTGTGGGCAGAATGGTGGGCCGAACACGTCAAATCGACAACTTGGACCAGCAGCCTACCTCTGTGCGTGATTTGCAGCAGACTATTGTCACTGCATGGCAAGCGATTCCTGTCAAAACCATGGCAAATCTCGTGAACAGCATGCCTCGACGTGTACGTGCTCTCCTGAATGCTCGTGGGGGTTACACGAAGTACTGAACTGTAATTTTACTGTCCGTAATCCCAGTCGTAATTTCACTTTTGTTTTTGTGAAAAAATTTTTTTGGCTAATGTGCAAAATAAAGAGATACTTCTGGAAAACGTACAGAAGTTTAACACAGTACTGTCCGTGAATTGAGTTCGATATCAGTTTACATCACTTTCAAGGATCAATTTATTTGCTTCGAAATGTCAAATGTGGTTTTTGTTTCTTTTAAAGGTCACATTAACAAAATCTAGAATAATTTCAACATAATTCCAATGAACTTTTGGTTCCAAGTCATCTTGAAAAGTAAGTTCACCCCCACAAAAAAAACATTCCATATTAAATGCCAAGTCTGTATATATATATATATATATATATATATTGTAACGAATTTGAGAAGTGTAACGGTTTTGAGAAGTGTAACAATTTTGAGAAAGTGTAACGAATGTGAAAAGTATGGTTTTGTTGTGTGTAACACCCTCGTAATGTAAATAATGGTCGCAGCCCATCCTCCTAGTTAATTCCATGAACCTACAGACAGGCCACGATATATCTTTTTAAATAGTTTATTTCCTTATTCTATGTAGGCTAAATATGTGTTTCCCACTAGATTGACTCTGCATTGTATCAAACGAAATAAGCGTAGGCCCCTTTCAATTTCCCCAATCATCTCCGCTCTCCAAAGTTCCTTTCAAAAGCAGTGCGAGTGGTGTTCAATCCCGCAAGCCGCCATTGCCATGTGCTAATCTCGGAGAAGAGGGGGGTAGGAGCCGCCAACTCACAGGCGTGGCACGTCGTCATGATCAAAGGGGGAATCGGACAGCCCTAACAGCCAACCAGCACCGCGGTGAGCGACCCGGTAGGCGTGCCCTCGCAGCCGGCGGCTTGATTCCGGCCCGAGTAATAAAAGCGACTGGAAGGGACTGCTTCAAGAGATGAGATGAGAGAAGAGAAGAGAGATGAGCTGTGAGATGAGCTGTGAGCTGTGAGATGAGAGCTGAGAGACGCTCCAAACCAAAAAGGAGAGGTACTTGGAGATGAAACAAGCTTTGGAGAGACGCGCTGAGAGGAGGGAGACGGCTCCACCAGAAGGAGAGGAGCAGGTGTGACCGAGCCAGCGCGTGACGTCCACAGCATCAGCAGCGTCGACACGACCGAGGGTTTTCCCGCCAAAAACGCGAAGAATTGGGAGCTGCTACCTCCAGTCCTGCCGGTCGCAGGGACCTGACCCTGCCTCCCTCTCCAGCAACCCACCTCCGCCATTCCTGCCTGCAATTTCCCCCGTGTAAGTGTGAACGTCGTCTGTCCTAATCGTTGTCCTGGGGTTAAGTAAATTGACTAGTATAAGCTAACGATTCACTGTGTGACTGCTTCTTCCATCCATTGCTTGTAAATAACTTTGATCGCTCCTTCTTTTTGCTTGTGTGTATAATAAATCCTGTTATTCCTCCGTACTCTGTCTTCTTCTCTCTTCCTCTTTACATTCGGTCGCTTTAGAGGTTTCCCGATTGAATACCTGTGGCGCGATTGGTCAACGTTGGGGGAGTCGGGCTAATCGGGGATCCTGTAACGGTCGCGGTTGACCATCCGCTCGGCCCAAAGTAACATCTTGTCCGCGACCCGTAACAATATATACAGATATATATATATATATATATATATATATATGTATATATATATATATATATATATATATATATATATATATATATATATATATATATATATATATATATATATGTATGTATATATATTGTTGCGGCTTTGAGGACTGTATATATATTTTTTGATTGTGTGCTTTATTATTATTATTATTGTTATTCTGCGCCTCCTGCCTCCGGAGCTGTGTAAAGGTCAAAGGGCATCCCATAATTAGTCCACAAGCATACACGTCAGCCAATAATAGAATACCCCTGTTCGATAGTTATATCTTATTCTGTGTTTTAGGGTAAGGCTGTGTCTCCCATTAATTGAAGTACTCCATTGCACCAGTGAAAGAGATAGATTCCCTTCATTCCCATTCCCAAAACCTCCATTCCTCCTTTTCGTCGTTTGGCAATTACCTCCCCTCCAATAACCGCCATTGACCACGAGGCAGGGTCGGAGAAGAAAGGCGTGTCTCCACCTCGTCATAGAGGGGAGGAGTGAGCCAGCCCCACTCGACCAACCATGAGCCAGGGGTTTGGCTAGAGAGAGCGGAGGAAGAGCGATCGGGGAGGTTCACAAAGGTTGAGGGGCGAGGCCTATATAACCCACAGCGCGACGCTCCCCCAAGAGTTGAGCTTTGACGACAGAGAGACGAGAAGAAGTCCAGGGTTGAACTGCAGCTCGAGCCACTGAAACTGCATTTGCTGCAGCTGGAGCCGCCGAAACTGCAGCCACAGCAGCGTGAGGCCTGGACGGCAGTTTGGAGCAGGGCCGCGAAGGAGCGGCGGCTGCCCACGAGTCGATCAGCTGCAGAACTAGTTGGACCTCCCTATCCCGCCAGCCATCCACCAGCCACCCACCTGCCATCCCTATCATCATTCCCCGTGTAAGTGTGCTCGTAGTCTGTCCTTTGTCTTGTCCCTGGGTAGTAACAATAAGTCTGTATAAGCTAGTATTTTCACTGTGTCACCTGCGTCTCATGTGCTTGTAAATAAACGTGACTGTTTGCTTCCTACTTATATGTGTAAATAATAAATCCAATTACTCTTCTGTACGTCTTCTTGTCTTCTTCTCTCTTCCTTCTCTTTCGGTCGCTTTAGAGGTTTCCCGATTGAATATCTGTGGTGCGATCTGGTCAACGTTGGGGGAGTCGGGCCAATTGGGGATCCTGTAACGGTTGCGGTGGACCATCCGCTCGGCCCAAAGTAACATCTAAACCGCAACTGTAACAATATATATATATATATATGTATATATATATATATATATATATGTATATATATATATATATCACACATATATATATATATATCACACATGCAGCATATATATATATATATATATATATGTCTATATATATATATATATATATATATATTGTTACAGATCGCGGTTTAAGATGTTAGTTACCGAGCGGTTTGGTATTGCCGCGACCTAACAGGATCCCCGACTCACCCGATTCCACCCAAACGTTGGCCGGGTCGCACCACAGCTAGTCAATAGGGAAAAGACAAAGGCGACGAATGCAAAGAGGAAAAAGAAGGCAAGAAAGGTTTGGAAATACGACTGAATTTATTGGCTATTTACACACAAGCAAAAAGAAAGCAATCAAGGTTTATTTACAACACATAAGACGCAGGTGACACAGTGCAAATACTAGCTTATAGTTATACAGACTTAACTTATTCCCAGGACAGAACAAACAAAAGACACTGACTCACGCGGGGAATGACAGGAGGTGGTCCGTTCAGCTGGCAAAGGCAGCCGGTTCGGCTCGTTCAGCCGTCGAGGTTCCGTTCCGACCTCGCGTCGTGGTTTAAAGCGAACACGACAACCGCTGGAACCAACGTGGTTGCGTCGACGCCACGACCCTCTCGCTCTCTCAGTAATGATGGGATTTCCTCTCAGGCAAGGCACGATCTCTCGCGTCAGGCAACCCTCTTGTGCTGTGCACTCATCACCTCTGTTGGTCTCAAGCCTTCTCTCTTCCCATCTCCTCATGCGCTCTTGCTCTGATGACCCAGCTCTTTGTGACCCTCCTTGTCTCAGCTCAAAGTGCATCTCCCTTTGGACACGCCCTGCCTTGGGTTATATAGGCCCCCGCCCCTCAACCTTTGCGAACCTCCCCGATCGCTCTTCCTCCGCCCTCTCTAGCCAAACCCCTGGCTCATGGTTGGTCGAGTGGGGCTGGCTCACTCCTCCCCTCTATGACGAGGTGGAGACACGCCTTTCTTCCCCAACCCTGCCTCGTGGCCAATGGCGGTTATTGGAGGGGAGGTAATATGGGCAATCGAGGCTCGGCAATGACGAGAGGGGATGTAATATGAAATGGAGATTTTTGGGGATGGGAAGGAAAGGGGATCTATTCTCTTTCACTGGTGCAATGGAGTATTTCAATTAATGGAAGACACAGCCTTACGCTAATACACATAATAAGGATATAACTGTCAAAAAAGATATATCGTGTCCTGCATGTATGTTTTATGGACTAACTACGGGAACGCCCTTTGACCTTTATACAACCACAAACGGAGGGAGGAGGGGTGATATTTTACAACAACCTTTTACAACAACATTTTACCACAACAATAAAATAAATAAAAAACCATTCTCATATCCACAACACTATATATATATATATATATATATATATATATATATATATATATATATATATATATATATATATACATATATATATATATATGTATGTATATATATATATATATATATATATATATATATATATATATATGTATGTATATATATATATATATATATATATATATATATATATATATATATATCTATATATATATATATATATATATATATATATATATGTGTATATATATACAACAACAACACACAACAGGCATTTTAAGGCCATTTTCCCTGCGAGAGCGGGGGTTAGCCTTGCGGGCCCCATGACAATCTTCTCCATTTTGCCCTACTTTCTGCATCTCCCCTTGTTAACCCCCTTGCCCACATTTCTTCTTCCAACATCTTTAGCCAAGTCTTTCTCGGTCTTCCCTGTCCTCTACTTCCTTCTTCATTCATTTCCATCACTCTTCTCAACCAGTCACTTTCATCCTTCCTCATCACATGGCCAAACCATCTCAACCTGTTCCTCTTCACAGCATCCATCACAGGCTCTATTCCCATCATCTTCTGCAATTCATCATTTGTCTTCCTCTCTCTCAACGATACACCACACATCCACCGAACCATTCGCATTTCCACCCTTTCCAGCCTTCGTTGCTGCTCTACGATCATTACCCATGTCTCGCTCCCATAAATCATAACACTTCTCACACATGCAGCATACACCTTTCCTTGGTAGCATGGGCATGTCTCCAGCATGTCTCCCAGGTCGCAAAATGTATATATATATATATATATATATATATATATATATATATATATATATATATATATAAATAAATATATAAATATAAATAGATTTATTTATTTATTTATTTATTTATATATATATATTGCTACGGTTTTGAGATTGGCACATATTGATCATTAAAGATTAAAGGGTTGCCCCCCATAGTTAGTCCATGAGCAACACGTACGCCACCTGTAGTATTACTTATGTCATAGTATGTGTAAGTATAGGCCATTTCCCCTAGTAATATCTGCGTTGTGTAAAGACATGAGTTTACGTCCCCTTCATTTTTGCGTCCACCCTCCAATTCCACCTCTATGGGCATAATTGATCCCGCGCCCCATTTGGCTGTCCCACGCAGCATTTGTTACGCTTTGGCTGCCCGCAGCATTTGTTACGCTTTGGCTGCCCGCAGCATTTGCTGCCCTTTGCTCGCTCACTAGTCAAGTAACATGAGGTAGGCCTGAGAAGGAGGAGGAGCGCGGGGTCGGGGTGGAGCGGCGTCAAGGCAGCACGTCAGAGGCGATGATGGTAAGAGCCACCAGCCAACCAGGGCTCTAACGGCATGGCGTGAGGGGGCGTGGAGAGGCGCGTCTGGTGAGTTCTAGAAGGTTCGCGGGGCGTACCTATATAAGTGATTGCACAAAACCCTTGAAAGGACTGACCAGCAGGACTGATTTGCATGAAAGGACTGAAGCGAAGGACTGATTTGCACGAGAGGACTCGGTCAGGACTCGTTGGGAAAGGGCGTGATAAGAGGACTTACTCGCAGAGGACTGCAGAGCTTTTGTGGAGAAGAGGACTCGCAGGGGGAGAGTGCATGTGAGAGGACTTGTTGATCAAGAGAACTGTGAAGAACTTGATTCGCTGCGCTCGCTTTGGAGGCATTGCACTATATCTCAAGTATAACGTACGCGCCGAAGGAAAGGCAGCCAGACGCGCCGGTGGCGAATATCGCCTACTCAGCCATGCGAGTAAACGCGGCAATAGTCGATGCACAGTGTATGTGGCATGCGCAAGATTGGAGGTCACGTCTCTTCACAGCTGTCCATGCGCGCACGCTTTCGAAGTTAAGTAATTTTTCACAATTGTGTTTTTGTCGAAACTGTATCTTTCTTTCGGTATATGTACCTATTGGTGTGTCTTTAAGAGGATTCTCGGTGTTGGTTTTTCATACCTGTGTACAGAATCGTCGGTTAGTTCGTGTCACATATTCTGAGGCCTAGTGTAGTAGGCTACCGTGTCCGACCTTGGCTTGAGGCTTTGTTTTTGTCTCAGCGGTTCTTCGATTGCGCTGCAATTACTTTCGGTCTCTGTTTTTCCCGGTCTTTTCACCCCATACTTCCTTGTTTTAAAATCTCAACTCAAAAAATTAAAAAATTAAAAAATAATATTTCCTTCTCTGTTCTTATCCGTTTGTTCGTTCTTATTTGTTCGTTCGTTCTTCGACCACGTTGTTCGTGATCATGTGATCACGTTGTTAAAAAATGTTTAAACTGTCCCCTGAAGAACTGTATTCTGTCGTATACTATAACACCTTTTTCTTCTTCTTCTATAAAAGGATGCTTTCGACTTGCTCACCAAATCTATTCATTCCAAAAAAAAAATTCCATCTCTTACAGTGCCTCTTTCATACATTCCCTAAACTCTCCAGCACTCCACCCTTCCTTCAGCGTCCTCAAACGTATTTTTGACTCGAAGGTCTCAAGAAACTCATTTTGCAATAAATGTTCGTTTCCCATTAATCGTACACTTTTCAAAATCCAATCTCACCCCTCCCCTCCAAATCTTCCCCATCACCCCTTCCCTCCAAAACTTCCCCATCACCCCTTCCCTCCAAAACTTCCCCATCCCCCCTTCCTTTCAAAACTTCCCCATCACCCCTCCCCTCCAAATCGACCCCCTTGCCCCTCCCCTCCAAATCTTCCCCATCACCCATCTCTTTCAAATATTCCCCCTTGCCCCTCCCCTCCAAATCTTCCCCATCACCCATCCCTTTCAAATCTTCCCCCTTGCCCCTCCCCTCCAAATCTTCCCCATCACCCCTTCCCTCCAAAAGTTCCCCATCACCCCTCCCCTCCAAAACTTCCCCATCACCCCTCCCCTCTAAATCTACCCCCTTTCCCCTCCCCTCCAAATCATCCCCATCACCCATCTCTTTCAAATCTTTCCCCTTGCCCCTCCCCTCCAAATCTTCCCCATCACCCATCCCTTTCAAATCTCCCCCCTTGCCCCTTCCCTCCTAAACTCCCCCCACACCCCTCCCCTCCGAGACTCTCCCTCGCTCCTCCCTTCCTAGTCTCCCCTCTCACCCCTCCTCCTCCTCAAAGCGTCCTCCCCGCTTCTTCCCTCTTCCAACTTTCACCTTCATCTCCTTCAACCTTCTGCCTCACTCTTCCCCCTCCTCAAATAACACCTCACTGCGCCTCACCCAATCACCATCAAACCTTTTGTCCACCCCATTCTTCCCTTTCTCCAAGCTATTCTGAAATCTCTGACACACCTTCAACAGCTCTCCCTACCTCTTCCTCCTCTTCCACATCTTACCCTACCGCTCCCCCCCCCCCCCCTGTTCTGTATCCGATACTCCCCCTTCCTCTTCTTTAACAGTATGGACCTCACACATCCGGGGCCTTCGCTCAAACTTGACTCATCTCTCCATACAGGTTGCTTCTGACAAACCAGACGTGATCTGCTTAACAGAAACTTTCCTCCTTCATGATGTCTCTGATTCCTTGGTATCTCTCCCAGGTTACTCCCTCCTCCGGTATGATAGACCTGAGCCTCGTCCTGGAGGTGGGGTTGCTATCTTTATAAAAAACTCTCTTCCTCACTCGCCCTGCACTGCCCTCTCTCCACTTCACCCCCAGGAATAGCTTTGGCTACGGCTTCCCCTTCGCTCCCACCTTTTGTTCATATGTGTGTTGTACCGTCCACCAAACAGTGATGATTCACCCCCAGGAATAGCTTTGGCTACGGCTTCCCCTTCGCTCCCACCTTTTGTTCATATGTGTGTTGTACCGTCCACCAAACAGTGATGACTCCATCTACATCTCGCTGTCTGATAATATGGACCAACTTCTATCTACCCATCCCAACTCTCTCTTCCTCATATGTGGTAATTTCAATTGTCACCATGCCAGTTGGCTGGGTGTGGGTACCTCTCTCACCAGCCATGGCTCTTCAGCAAAGGACTTCTGTGACTCACTGGGACTGACACAATCTGTCAATTTCCCGACCCGGATATCAGTCAACGGAGCATCTTCTCTTCTGGACTTGGTTATGACTAACTTCCCTGAAAATGTCTGCTGCTCTTCTTCTGATCCAATCGGCTCGTCTGATCATGTGCTTGTTAAAGTGGACATCTCTCTGCCCATTCTCAGAGAGCCTCCTCAGCGTCGACGAGTCTGGCATTTCACTCAGGCGAACTGGCACGTTCTTCAAGTAGCCTTCAATCATCTGGACTGGTCTCCCATCTCTACCGCCTCTGACATCAACTCATCCTGGGAATTCTTCCAAAGCAAATTGCTCTCTCGCTCATGCACAGTTTTATCCCATCTCGTCTTCAGTTGTCATACCCTTCCTCCCGTCCATGGTACATGGAATCTTGTGGTGAGGCTATTGCCCAGAAACAACTTGCTTTCGTCTCCTGGAAAGCAAATCCAACGGAAGGAAATCTCATTTCCTTTCACAAAGCCCGAAACAAGTGTGTGTCCACCCTCAGGAGAGCCAGGAAACAATATCTCTCCGTTCTAAGGACCGAACTCTCTTATCTGTCTCCCTCTTCCAAATCCTGGTGGCATCTGGTCAAATCTGTTTCTGGTGTTTGTTCCCCCTCCATCCCCTCCCTCACCTCAAACGGCCACACGGCTGACTCCGCACGTGAAAAAGCTGAATGAATGCCTCAACTCTGTGTTTGCCTCTAAATCTTGTGTCCCAAACCCATCCCTCTCTGTACCCACTGTACCCAGTCGTACCCAGCTGCTCCTGGACTCTGTGTCCTTTCCTCCTGACAAGGTGGAAAAGTTTCTGTCAACCCTCGACTCTGATTCTGCAACTGGACCTGACGGCATCAGCCCACGGGTCCTAAAATCCTGTTCTTCCGCTCTTTCACTCCCTCTCTCTGTTCTCTTCACCCTCTCTTTTGCTCAAGGTCATCTGCCATCTGCTTGGAAATCTGCCAACATCACCACGTTGCACCAAAAAGGTGCAAAAACAGATCCCAGCAACTACAGACCAATCAGCCTTCTCCCAATTATCAGCAAAGTCATGGAATCCATCATTGCTTCAGATATGAAATCTTTCCTCTTCTCCAATGGCTTGATCTCTGATCATCAATTTGGTTTCAGACCTGGTCACTCTACTCTGGACATGCTGCTTCTGCTTTCTCAACAATGGATGGAGGTCCTCAATGCCAAACAGGAAATTAGAGCTGTCTCCCTTGACATATCACGTGCCTTCGATACGGTCTGGCACCCCGCTCTGCTCACCAAACTCTCCTCTTTTGGTATCCATGGAAATCTCCAAGCATGGCTGGCGGACTTCCTCTCTAGTCATAGTCAACGTGTGGCCCTAAATGGGTTTCTCTCATCTCCTCTTCCTGTTCAGGCTGGAATTCCCCAAGGCAGTGTTCTGGGCCCTGTGCTTTTTCTGGTCTTCATCAATGATCTCTCTGACTCTCTTGAAAATCCCCTCTATCTCTTTGCTGATGACTCTACTCTCTCTCGCTCCATTCTTCATCCCTCAGATCGGCAGTCTGCAGCCTCCTCACTCTCTGCAGACCTGGAAAAAAATCACAGACTGGTCAAACAAGTGGAACATGTCTTTCAATCCTGACAAATCTCACACTCTTACGATGTCTCTCCAAAAAGACCGACTGGACAACCCTCCCATCCACTTTCTGAATAATCCTCTCCAAGAAGTTCTGTCACTCAAGCTTTTGGGTCTCACTATCTGCCGTGATCTTTCCTGGGAAAACCACATTTCAAATCTGGCCTCCAAAGCCAGTCGCCGACTGGGCATCCTACGTCATGCGAAGTCCTTCCTTGGCACACCTGAGCTCCTCGCCACATACAAGGCTTTCATCCGCAGCTCAATGGAATACTGCTCTCCCCTCTGGGCTGGTGCTCCTGCCTCACACCTAGCTCGTCTTCTCGCTGTTGAAACCAAAGCATTCAGAATCATTGGAATCTCCCGCGATGAAGCTAACTCCAAGGGCCTCTCACTCACTCACCGCAGGCAGGTTGGTGGTCTTTCCGTCTTCTACCGACTCCTTTCTGGCCTTGCCCCCCCCAGCTCTCTCTGGGCTCTGTCCCGCAAATATTCCTACAGGTCGAACAAGATCTGCCTGCAACCCTCTTATGGTTAAACTGCCAAAATCAAGACTCTCTGCTCACCTTCACTCCTTAATTCCTCTTTTCTCCCACCTCTGGAACAAACTCCCTCATTCTCTTCAATCCCACTCCACCCTCCAGGTCTTTAAAACAGCTGTTCACCACCATCTCTTATCTTCCCCCATCCAAAACCTTGAACTTTTCTACCCCCGCTAATTTCACCCCAATTCCACTTTTTTGAAATACCAACTTCTGTCCTGGAAGTCCTTGGTATCCTTGTGTTTTATACTTCTCCCAACCCCCCCCCCCCCCTTCCCACGCCTCCTCCCCCGAGGCCCTCTCCCTCCCGCAAGTCTCCCTGCTCTCGAATGTTGTGTTTGTGTGCTTCCCCTTCTCTCCCCATCTTGTCTTCCGCTCCCTCTTTTTATATATTTTGTTTGTCTGGTTGATTTGTTTGTGAAGTAAATGTTAGCTCTTTCACGAGCCTCGATTCAGTATACAAAAAAAAAAAAAAAAATAGCCGCCAGTGAACCGCCAACCGCCAACCGCCAGAGCCCAGACCCTACCATTCACCCCGTATTAACTATTGTGCGCCAAACGACACGCGGAGAGCTCCTGCCCCTCTACTTTCCATCTGCACAGGACGAACCGGAGACCGGAGGGAGCTGCACGAGAGCCATCCTTGGACGCGGACCATCATCTCGCAGCTGCAAACCCCGTGTGAGTGTGTCTGTGTGTGAGACGGGCCCGTTTGTCCTGGGGATTAAGTTAAGACTGTTTTTAAGGCTGCACTGTGTCCCCTTTTTCTGGAATCCCTGCATAGTGTAAATAAATCTTGTTATTCCTTTCTTCCCAATTCGATCGCCTTTGTGATTTCTCCATTGGCTAAGCGTGGTACGAACGAGATCGTTAGAACCGGGGTCACCATATAAATGGCACGGATCGCGTGTACGCACCGCTCGGCATCTCAGCATGCGTGATTCGTGCAGGGCTTATTTCCTCGTTTCAGGGCAGCGCGAGTAATTAGGTAATAGTGATTCTAGTCCTAAGACCCTATTTCGCGCTGTCCGGGAAGGACGTCATAGGTCCCGGGTCCCGTCGGCCAGTCAAAGAGAAGGGGAGAAGGCAGGCGGCGAGATCCGCAACAATATATATATTTTTCAAAACTCAAAATTATTCAAAACGTTATATACAGACTTGGCATTTAATATGGAATCTTTTTTTTCTTGACTTGGGTTTACTTTCTGAACTCAGAATATCAATCTGGTGAGTTTCTTTTACAATTTGGTGATTTATTTGTTAAAAGAACCTTGTCACTGATTGTCTGTAGCAGCAAGAAGTCAACAACAGGATTATATCACAGGTGGCTGTGGCAAAATGTACGGACAGGTGTATTTGATGATTGGCTTCACAGTCGGGTATACAAGGGTTGTTGCGTTCTGTATTCGTGGAAAACAACTGCTGCACGTCTCCAAAAGTTATTGCCGCTTCCTCTGGAGATGGTCCGTCAACTCGACAATGCTGTTTGTCATGGAGTGGTGGCTTTACGAAATTACGGCATGAAACAGTGTGCTATTGCTCGGCAGTATGGCATCACTCAAGGTCAGGTGTCAAAGATCCTGAAATGAAATGCTCAGAGGGGTGTCCCTAATCCAATCCCGAGGCCAGGACGTCCCCGCAGAACCACAAGGAGGGATGATCGCCAGCTGCACCGGTTAGTCCGCAATGGCCGTACCAAGTCAGCTAATCGGCTTAGGGCTGAGTGGCAGCAACTGACAAATGTGCCTTTATCCCGAAGGCTAGTCAACCAACGACTGGTTCAAGCAGGCTATCGTGCAATTGCAGTGGGCCAGAGAGCACTGTCAATGGCAGCCAGGACACTGGAATCACGTGATCTTCAGTGACGAGTCTAGATTTCTGCTCTATCGTCAAGATGGCCGCATCCGAGTGCGCAGACAAGTGCATGAAGCCTACAACAAAGATTGCATAGTGCCATGAGTCCAAGCTGGAGGTGGTGGGGTGACCGTTTAGGCTGCTTTTCATGCAGGGGGCAAAACTGACCTGGTTGTTCTGAATGGAAACCTGAACCAGTTCAAGTACAGGGCCATTCTGGAAGAAACATTGCTTCCATTTGCTCGTGCAGCCTTTCGAGGAAACTTTGTCTTCCAAGATGACAATGCACGGCCTCATCGTGCGCGCATGATCCAACACTTTCTTGCTGACCGTGGTGTAGAGCATATGGAGTGGCCTGCCATGTCCCCGGATGTGAATCCGATAGAGAACTTGTGGGCAGAATTAACGCGTCAAATCGACAACTTGGACCAGCAGCCTCCCTCTGTGCATGAATTGCAGCAGGCTATTGTAACTGCATGGCAAGCGATTCCTGTCCAAACCTTGGCAAATCTCGTGAACAGCATGCCTCAACGTGTACGTGCTCTCCTGAATGCTCGTGGGGGTTACACGAAGTACTGAACTGTAATTTTACTGTCCGTAATCCCAGTCGTAATTTAACTTTTGTTTTTGTTAAAAAAAATTTTGGCTAATGTGCAAAATAAAGAGATACTTCTGGAAAACGTACAGAGGTTTAACACAGTACTGTCCATGAATTGAGTTCGATATCAGTTTACATCACTTTCAAGGATCAATAATATTTATTTGTTTCGAAATGTTAAATGTGGTTTTGTTTCTTTTAAAGGTCACATTAACAAAATCTAGAATAATTTCAACATAATTCCAATGAACTTTTGGTTCTAAGACATCTTGAAAAGTAAGTTCACCCCCACAAAAAAAATATTCCATATTAAATGCCAAGTCTGTATATATATATATATATATATATATATATATATATAAAGCTCTTTCTCACCACTGACTGATTGACTGACTGACTCACTGACTGGGTACTTCGGTACCTTCCGGGTGTCATAGAAAGCTGAAATTTGACGTGCTAAGGTATAGTGAAGCCAGTACATTGGGAAAAAATCACAGAACCGTAGAAAAGCATCCGTAAACGAAAAAAAAAACAATAAACGCACCATTTAAAAAAAACCTCAATCGATATCTAGGATTTAAAAATTATAATTTCTGTAACTGAAAACTGAAATAAAAATCTCAATTAAATTTCACGTAAAAACCGTAAACGCATCCTTAAAAGAAATAAATAATAACATTATAAACCTAAATTGATATCTCGCAGCGGGTCGGTGATGCTTGCCGATAATCATAAAGCTTCTATTTATTATGTACCTATGTACGAACATATGGCTAGTATACATACACACACATTTGCCTCAAGAAAGAGATTGAACATACTGTATGTCACATGCATGACAAAGATATTAAGAGTCATTAGAGAACCTTTACATGCATTACAAGGACATCAGTATAAATTGGACAAATCAATCGAGTATATTGGAATTGAACCTGGAATCCCAGCATTGTGAGCTCAGAGAGGAACATGAAACAAGGAAACCTGAACTTCTCCTCCGTAACTTCCCTTTCTGATTTGACGTAAAACCGACCCTTTGTACACTTAATAATAACATTAAAATAACCTGCATCACCTGCATTTACTTTCACATGTGTGCAGAACATTTCAAAGTAATTCTCCAAGTTGAAAGCCTCAGCATGCCAGCCTAACCTCTCACCAGTTGTGTAATATTGTAAACGATGGGGGTATTGCCGACAGACTAAAAAATAAATAAAAAGTTATTGAAGATTGATAAACATCTGGTGTAGTGGTGTGTGCAAGGTGACACTTGATGTGCAACCACACCAAATTGTTCAGCTTGGGAGCAGAGATTGTCGCCACAGCAATAGCTGCCAGTGCTGCTCCGAGAAGTGCAAGGACAAGGACGTTGAGGGTCACGCGCAGAGCGAAGAGTTTGAAATTCTCCATGTCTGTCCGCATTGCGGCCGCGTCACCTCTTCGGCGCCCGGCAACCAGGCTCTGGAAAGGTATAGTATCCCAGTTTATGAATATGATGTCAGTACTGGAGAAACAGGAATGTTAAAAAGAAAAAAAGAAAAAAAAGGAGTATTTGATTTTAAATTAGTTTTCTCCCCAACCTCTTGAGTAGTTGACACAAAACTTTCAAAATAGGATCACTGCTTACCCATGGAGAATTTTAGAACAATGTTACATGATGATGCGATGGAAAATGCAGCTGGCATTCAAAAAAGTCTGTTTTCTGCAGGCATGGGTTGCAGAGTATTTAAAATACCAGGCATGGGTCACTTCGCTTGGCACCGGACAAATGAATTATTTGTATACTAGATTAATAAATATTTGTATTCTGGCATAATAAATATTTGTATTCTAGATGAATAAATAGTTGCATTAATTGTATGTTGTATTAATTGTATTAATTAATATTATTGTATTAATTAATAAATATTTGTATTCTAGATTAATAAATATTTGTATTCTAGATTAGTAAATAGTTGTATTCTAGATTAATAAATATTTGTATTCTGGCTTAATAAATATTTGTATTCTGGCTTAATAAATATTTGTATTCTAGATGAATAAATAGTTGTATTCTAGATTAATAAATATTTGTATTCTAGATTAATAAATAGTTGTATTCTAGATTAATAAATATTTGTATTCTAGACTAATAAATATTTGTATTCCAGATTAATAGATATTTGTATTCTAGATGAATAAATAGTTGTATTCTAGATTAATAAATATTTGTATTCTAGATTAATAAATAGGTGTATTCTAGATTAGTAAATATTTGTGTTCTAGAATAATAAATAGTTGTATTCTAGATTAATACATATATGTATTCTAGAATAATAAATAGTTGTATTCTAGATTAATACATATTTGTATTCTAGATTAGTAAATATTTGTATTCTGGCTTAATAAATATTTGTATTCTAGATTAATACATATTTGTATTCTAGAATAATAAATAGTTGTATTCTAGATTAATACATATTTGTATTCTCGATTAATAAATATTTGTATTCTGGCTTAATAAATATTTGTATTCTGGCTTAATAAATATTTGTATTCTAGATTAATAAATAGTTGTATTCTAGATTAATAAATATTTGTATTCTAGATTAATAAATAGTTGTATTCTAGATTACTAAATAGTTGTATTCTAGATTAATAAATATTTGTATTCTGGCTTAATAAATATTTGTATTCTGGCTTAATAAATATTTGTATTCTGGCTTAATAAATATTTGTATTCTAGATTAATAAATATTTGTATTCTAGATTAATAAATATTTGTATTCTAGATTAATAAATATTTGTATTCTGGCTTAATAAATATTTGTATTCTGGCTTAATAAATATTTGTAATCTAGATTAATAAATAGTTGTATTCTTCATTAATAAATATTTGTATTCTAGATTAATAAATAGTTGTATTCTAGATTAATAAATATTTGTATACTAGATTAATAAATATGTGTATTCTGGCTTAATAAATATTTGTATTCTGGCTTAATAAATATTTGTATTCTAGATTAATAAATATTTGTATTCTAGATTAATAAATATTTGTATTCTAGATTAATACATATGTGTATTCTGGCTTAATAAATATTTGTATTCTGGCTTAATAAATATTTGTATTCTAGATTAATAAATATTTGTATTCTAGATTAATAGATATTTGTATTCTAGATTAATAAATATTTGTATTCTAGATTAATAAATATTTGTATTCTAGATTAATAAATATGTGTATTCTGGCTTAATAAATATTTGTATTCTGGCTTAATAAATTTTGTATTCTAGATTAATAAATAGTTGTATTCTAGATTAATAAATATTTGTATACTAGATTAATAAATATGTGTATTCTGGCTTAATAAATATTTGTATTCTGGCTTAATAAATATTTGTATTCTAGATTAATAAATATTTGTATTCTAGATTAATAAATATTTGTATTCTGGCTTAATAAATATTTGTATTCTAGATTAATAAATATTTGTATTCTAGATTAATAAATATTTGTATTCTAGATTAATAAATATTTGTATTCTGGCTTAATAAATATTTGTATTCTGGCTTAATAAATATTTGTATTCTAGATTAATAAATAGTTGTATTCTTCATTAATAAATATTTGTATTCTCGATTAATAAATAGTTGTATTCTAGATTAATAAATATTTGTATACTAGATTAATAAATATGTGTATTCTGGCTTAATAAATATTTGTATTCTGGCTTAATAAATATTTGTATTCTAGATTAATACATATTTGTATTCTAGAATAATAAATATTTGTATTCTAGATTAATAAGTAGTTGTATTCTTCATTAATAAATATTTGTATTCTCGATTAATAAATAGTTGTATTCTAGATTAATAAATATTTGTATACTAGATTAATAAATATGTGTATTCTGGCTTAATAAATATTTGTATTCTGGCCTAATAAATATTTGTATTCTAGATTAATACATATTTGTATTCTAGAATAATAAATATTTGTATTCTAGATTAATAAATAGTTGTATTCTTCATTAATAAATATTTGTATTCTCGATTAATAAATAGTTGTATTCTAGATTAATAAATATTTGTATACTAGATTAATAAATATGTGTATTCTGGCTTCATAAATATTTGTATTCTGGCTTAATAAATATTTGTATTCTAGATTAATAAATATTTGTATTCTAGAATAATAAATATTTGTATTCTAGATTAATAAATAGTTGTATTCTAGATTAATAAATATTTGTATTCTAGATTAATAAATAGTTGTATTCTAGATTAATAAATAGTTGTATTCTAGATTAATAAATATTTGTATTCTGGCTTAATAAATATTTGTATTCTGGCTTAATAAATATTTGTATTCTGGCTTAATAAATATTTGTATTCTAGATTAATAAATATTTGTATTCTAGATTAATAAATATTTGTATTCTAGATTAATAAATATTTGTATTCTGGCTTAATAAATATTTGTATTCTGGCTTAATAAATATTTGTATTCTAGATTAATAAATAGTTGTATTCTTCATTAATAAATATTTGTATTCTAGATTAATAAATATTTGTATTCTAGATTAATAAATATTTGTATTCTGGCTTAATAAATATTTGTATTCTGGCTTAATAAATATTTGTATTCTAGATTAATAAATATTTGTATTCTAGATTAATAAATATTTGTATTCTAGATTAATACATATGTGTATTCTGGCTTAATAAATATTTGTATTCTGGCTTAATAAATATTTGTATTCTGGCTTAATAAATATTTGTATTCTAGATTAATAAATATTTGTATTCTAGATTAATAAATATTTGTATTCTAGATTAATAAATATTTGTATTCTAGATTAATACATATGTGTATTCTGGCTTAATAAATATTTGTATTCTGGCTTAATAAATATTTGTATTCTAGATTAATAAATATTTGTATTCTAGATTAATAAATATTTGTATTCTAGATTAATACATATTTGTATTCTAGATTAATAAATATTTGTATTCTAGATTAATAAATATGTGTATTCTGGCTTAATAAATATTTGTATTCTGGCTTAATAAATTTTGTATTCTACATTAATAAATAGTTGTATTCTAGATTAATAAATATTTGTATACTAGATTAATAAATATGTGTATTCTGGCTTAATAAATATTTGTATTCTGGCTTAATAAATATTTGTATTCTAGATTAATAAATATTTGTATTCTAGAATAATAAATATTTGTATTCTAGATTAATAAATAGTTGTATTCTGGATTAATAAATATTTGTATTCTAGATTAATAAATAGTTGTATTCTAGATTAATAAATAGTTGTATTCTAGATTAATAAATATTTGTATTCTGGCTTAATAAATATTTGTATTCTGGCTTAATAAATATTTGTATTCTGGCTTAATAAATATTTGTATTCTAGATTAATAAATATTTGTATTCGAGATTAATAAATAGTTGTATTCTAGATTAATAAATATTTGTATTCTGGCTTAATAAATATTTGTATTCTGGCTTAATAAATATTTGTATTCTGGCTTAATAAATATTTGTATTCTAGATTAATAAATATTTGTATTCTAGATTAATAAATATTTGTATACTAGATTAATAAATATGTGTATTCTGGCTTAATAAATATTTGTATTTTGGCTTAATAAATATTTGTATTCTAGATTAATAAATATTTGTATTCTAGATTAATAAATATTTGTATTCTAGATTAATACATATGTGTATTCTGGCTTAATAAATATTTGTATTCTGGCTTAATAAATATTTGTATTCTAGATTAATAAATATTTGTATTCTAGATTAATAAATATTTGTATTCTAGATTAATAAATATTTGTATTCTAGATTAATAAATATTTGTATTCTAGATTAATAAATATGTGTATTCTGGCTTAATAAATATTTGTGTTCTGGCTTTATAAATTTGGTATTCTCGAGTAATACATAGTTGTATTCTAGATAAATAAATATTTGTATACTAGATTAATAAATATGTGTATTCTGGCTTAATAAATATTTGTATTCTGGCTTAATAAATATTTGTATTCTAGATTAATAAATATTTGTATTCTAGATTAATAAATATTTGTATTCTGGCTTAATAAATATTTGTATTCTAGATTAATAAATATTTGTATTCTAGATTAATAAATATTTGTATTCTAGATTAATAAATATTTGTATTCTGGCTTAATAAATATTTGTATTCTGGCTTAATGAATATTTGTATTCTAGATTAATAAATAGTTGTATTCTTCATTAATAAATATTTGTATTCTCGATTAATAAATAGTTGTATTCTAGATTAATAAATATTTGTATACTAGATTAATAAATATGGCTTAATAAATATTTGTATTCTGGCTTAATAAATATTTGTATTCTAGATTAATACATATTTGTATTCTAGATTAATAAATATTTGTATTCTAGATTAATAAATATTTGTATTCTGGCTTAATAAATAGTTGTATTCTGGCTTAATAAATAGTTGTATTGCAGATTAAAAATATTTGTATTCTAGATTAATAAATATTTGTATTCTAGATTAATAAATATTTGTATTCTGGATTAATAAATAGTTGTATTCTAGAATATTTGTATTCTCGATATAGTTTTTCGAAGTGAACTTTTGAAACTTGCTCTTTCTGTTCAAAACGAAAGGGAGGAAACTCGGGTTGTGCTCATTTACCAAGCAGCTAGCTAGCGCTTGCCAAGGCAGCCGTTCATTAAGGGTTTTGAATGGAGTGCTTGCTCGAATGCTTAAACCGCTTGGCGATCTCTCCACAACAAACTTGGTAAATGAACACACACCCAATGTATTTGAGACCAAACCATAGATCGACTGTAATCTGTATACCCCAAAGAGGAATGACCCTGCCTCCCCCCCCCCCCCCCCCCCCCCCAGTAGTTAGCGGGTGTACTAGTGTATATAAATATGTAAAAATACGTTTTTAACTATATTTTGTCAATAAATCTACCACAATCTTTTATTTCCAACCCAAAGCAAGCATATGTAACATATTCATTAAAACCATGGCCATATATATGTATAATTTAAAAGGATAACGAATTGGCCAAAATCTCCATTATATTGTACCCAGACCATATTTCTGTCAGGGCGTTGTTTGCAGGCCAGTTGGACCTTGTAATGACGTTCGAGCCAACCAGATGGCAGCAGTAACCAGTAACCTTACTCTTCCACAATGTTGCAAATAACCTCTGTACACAGAAGGATCTGCTCGTCAGCATTAACTGTGTCAATGATGCACACGCTTTAGGCAGCCATGAATAAGTGTATTAAATTAAGAGAATACTGTAGTTTGCACTGTCGGGTCCTCCTTGTCTAATAAAGCTGTAGGTCTTTATTCTGGTGGAAAGGTTCTCCACTTTGGGAGCATGCATCGTTTTTAATTCTTATAAGGTATTGCTGAAACCACTGGCAGTTATTGGTCTTACCAATCTTGCATTGCAATTCAAACCCAACTTTGTGACGTTGGCCATCCCTAAGATGTTCCATTTGTTTTGACAAAGTAGCGTTTGAGGAAGCTGTACCATGTGTTTAATCGTACGGTTTTAAAACGTTTGTCACATTCATGGATTCATGGCTCATTAAGTTTTATCTTTGGTTTGAACATGCAGTACAATACCCGTATCTGACTGCCGAGGCCATGCTTGTGCAGCAGCGCAGCTTTATCTTCGCGAAGACAGAAGTCCCAGCCAGTGAAGAGTAGTCTACTAAATGGGCAGGGTCTTTGCTCCAGCCCCACGATGCTTCGCTTTAGGCCCAGAGCCAGCCTGTGTGAGCAAACGAGACATCAAAAGCAGAAACGTCATTTTTGCAGCTTCATGGGGCCGCCAAGGCCACAATACACAAGGTGGTCAACCAGACAATTGGCCTACCCAACTGAATTTACCACGAATTGGTGCAATGCAAAAGTGTGCAGGTAAATTAGATGTAGGAGGAGGCCATTTATCCCAGTCACTGCAACTGAACGGTATCAATATAGTGGGCACGTGCCAATGTGCGGTAGAGTGAGGGTCTCATTAAAGTTCAGCTTTGCCTACCCCCACCTTTGGGTATTTTGTGATGATTTTTATCACTCTTGAGAAAGGTGAGCGGACCCATGTGGCTTGTAACCTGTTGTTAACGGAAACGTTGAGTAATTGTTTATTTATTCAATTCAAGGTTGGAGAACTCAGTATGTATTCATTTGATATAAGTATATATATATATCAAATGAATACATACTGGGTTCTCCAACCCTGAAATATATATACACACACATATATATGTATGGAGGTGTTGTTGTTGTAGTCTGCGTTCGCACTGGCTGGGGGTGGGGGTTCGCACTGCCGCTTCCCCTGGAGATGGTCCGTCAACTCGACAATGCTGTTTGTCATTTAGTGGTGGCTTTACGAAATTCCGGCATGAAACAGCGTGCTATTGCTCGGCAGTATGGCATCACTCAAGGTCAGGTGTCAAAGATCCTGAAACGAAATGCTCAGAGGGGTGTCCCTACTCCAATACCGAGGTCAGGACGTCCCCGCAGAACCACAAGGAGGGATGATCACCAGCTGCACCGGTTAGTCCGCAATGGCCGTACCAAGTCAGCTAATCGGCTTAGGGCTGAGTGGCAGCAACTGACAAATGTGCCTGTATCCAGAAGGCCAGTCAACAAACGACTGGTTCAAGCAGGCTATCGTGCCAGGCGTCCCCTGAGAAAGCCACGTCTGACCAGACAACACCACCAGCGCCGATTGCAGTGGGCCAGAGAGCACCATCAATGGCAGCCAGGACACTGGAATCACGTGATCTTCAGTGACAAGTCTAGATTTCTGGTCTATCGTCAATATGGCCGCGTCCGAGTGTGCAGACAAGTGCATGAAGCCTACAACGAAGATTGTATAGTGCCAAGAGTCCAAGCTGGAGGTGGTGGGGTGACCATTTAGGCTGCTTTTCATGCAGGGGGCAAAACTGACCTGGTTGTTCTGAAAGGAAACCTGAACCAGTTCAAGCACAGGGCCATTCTGGAAGAAACATTGCTTCCATTTGTTCGTGCAGCCTTTCGAGGAAACTTTGTCTTCCACGATGACAATGCACGGCCTCATCGTGCTCGCATGATCCAACACTTTCTTGCTGACCATGGTGTAGAGCATATGGAGTGGCCTGCCCTGTCCCCAGATATGAATCCGATAGAGAACTTGTTGGCAGAATTAACGCATCAAATCGACAACTTGGACCAGCAGCCCACCACTGTGCGTGAATTGCAGCAGGCTATTGTAACTGCATGGCAAGCGATTCCTGTCCAAACCTTGGCAAATCTCGTGAACAGCATGCCTCAACATGTACGTTGTCTCCTGAATGCTCGTGGGGGTTACACGAAGTACTGAACTGTAATTTTACTGTCCGTAATCCCAGTCGTAATTTAACTTTTGTTTTTGTAAAAAAAAATTTTTGGCTAATGTGCAAAATAAAGAGATACTTCTGGAAAACGCACAGAAGTTTAACACAGTACTGTCCGTGAATTGAGTTCGATATCAGTTTACATCACTTTCAAGGATCAATTTATTTGCTTCAAAATGTCAAATGTGGTTTTTGTTTCTTTTAAAGGTCACATTAACAAAATCTAGAATAATTTCAACATAATTCCAATGAACTTTTGGTTCTAAGACATCTTGAAAAGTAAGAACACCCCCACAAAAAAAATATTCCATATTTAATGCCAAGTCTGTATATATATTGTTACGTTTATAGGGAGTAGGTAATGCCGTAGTCCAGGTAGCATGCATAGGTAGTGTGTGTGCTCCGACTGTCATGAAGAAGAAGATACCTTGATGTAGGAAATTTGTTTGGACCAGATGTGGTGTAAGTGTATCTTCGTCCCCATGAGAGGGGTGGGGTTTGTTAATTCGCTAGGGATTATGGGTAAATTAATCCCCTGTATGTAATGTGTGCTTCCCCTTCTCTCCCCATCTTGTCTTCCGCTCCCTCTTTTTGTGTATTTTGTTTGTCTGGTTGATTTGTTTGTGAAATAAATGTTAGCTCTTTCACGAGCCTCGATTCAGTATACAAAAAAAAAAAAAAAAAAATTGCCTTTGTATATTTTCCTGTGTTCCTTATGACACCGCACTACTCACCATAGCCAAGCTAAGCAATCAACACCATAATTAATGGCACCAATTAAAAACCAACCGGAAACCAGGTATCAAGCACTACCACAAACAACATCGACTTGGTGAGCGCACAGGCACAGGCAGGGCCATGAGCCACTCCCCAAAGAGCAGTGATTGGACCGGGATTTGATTGGCACAAGCACTGGTAAGATGGGACTCACTGATAGGAGCGGACACCAAGACGTCGTGGGGATGACGTCAGAGCCTCAAGTACAAAATAGTTGAAATGGCGGACATTTTCTCTTCTCGCTTCTTCTCAGTCTGGATCCCATAGCGAACGGTTGCTTTTTGGCTGGTCTTGCGCAAGGGAGATTTATCATGGACAGTCGTGTTCCAACATCTTCATAGTGATTGTGAGGAGGAAGAACTGCAGACCGAGAGCTGCGGTTTCCTGTGCGAGGATGACGAAGATAAGCACAGCTGGAAGAGCGGACTGTGCATGGAGGCCTGGTTTTCCCACCCACGCGCTGCGCAGCAAAGCGTGCGGTTCCCGCCAAGGCCTCAGACGATCTTTGACAATTCCTGACGAGATACACTAGCCGATTTGAGATAAGTGCCACAAACTACACGTATTTGTTTTCCAGTTATTTTATCCTTTGTCTGTATTAAGGTCTGTGTGGAAGCGCTCCAATTAGGAATGTAGTTTTATCGTGTTTTCTTTGTTACCAGCATTTTCTTTAATAAATCCGGTATTTTTGTACATTTTAATTCCGTGTTGGTTTGAGTTGATTTATTGCAGGGTCGCGGACATCAGGTGGACTCGTGATTGTAAGCTTTCTGCCTCCTTTCCCTCGCGTGTAACAAAGGTCCGCCATTGAATTAAACGCTTCGGAGTGTTAAGCTCGTTTGGTCATATGTGTCACCCTGCGGTGTTCACCACACAGGGTAGTCACACGACAATATGCATACCCATGCACACAATATTTATTTTTGTTTTTTCTTGTGGAATTTGATGCGATACGAACAAACATCGACAGCGCGTTCACCTTTTAATGAGATCCTCTCACAGACATCACAACCGCTACCAGTTTATACACCACCCATCCAGAACTAAACTACATCAGTCCTCTCAATGTCCACGTGCCCCTCTATCACCAATGCTACTAGGTACCTATCTAATTCCAGTTTAAACTTATCCACTGTTTCTGATGCCACTACCTTTCCAGGGAGACCATTCCACGGATGAACTACTCTTATGGTTTGGATGTGTAAAGCAAGAAGAAAAGCCAGCAAGGTTACAATAGAATCCATGATAACTGTGGAGAGCGTATGGAATGATTGGCAGACCTTTTTAACATCCACACAAGGCTGAAGAAGAGGCAGGCAGGTGGGACGAAGAGATACGCCATCACCAGGGAGTATTCCATGCCATTCCAGAGGCTTCCGGTCAACGGCGCGTACGTTCCGTAGAAGAGGAATGTGAGTTCCAGGATGCCCTGGCAGTGTGGCCAACAAACACAAAGATCATTGCAATCTATCAACAGACCTGCAAAGGTAATCGACATCAGCATGATATCATTGCCAGGATCAATCTTAATGTCTATCTTCCATCTTATGTGTCGGAACTATCTACTTGCGTCAAGTGGCATCGATATATCAACCAGAGCGGTTTGTGAGTTCGGTAATATATAAACTGCTGTAGGTTAACTTACAAATGATAAGTAAAATTCGATCACCTTTCTGACGAAAAAGGATAGCCAGCCAATCCCCATTTGTACATCAGTGTATCGCCTAACTTTGATCATCGACATGGGTTAGGCCACTTGGCATCATGACACAAGTCCATGCAGTAAGAATCTACTCTTACTTCCTTATGGGCCCCAATTAACCCCACCTTCTTGTGGGGTCAGTGAGGGAGAGGTTTATTGGCCCAAGTCTTTCATGAACTGGCCGGTTCTGTCTGACATTCGACTGAATGCAGTGATTCAGGCAGTAATTTGTAATTTGGCCAGGGTGCCAGCAATAAATTCACCTTCACTTTGCGAAAGAGATATTTTAGCCCAAGCATTTGGTGAAAATACGAGAACACAACGGCCTAGTCATTTTCAAAAGGAAAAAATTCAAAATTTCCCCAAAAAATGGGATCTTCAACCTCCACCAACAAATGCTAGCAGATGGAACACCAGTCGAGCATCCATCTGAGGGATGGTATACTGCGATGCAAGCCCACCACACCTGCAATACAACACCTGCATGAGTTATTCTGCACAAAGTGCCCCCAAAAAAGGTGATATGTACTGAGGTGTTCTGCATGCCACATACAGCCCCTTTAGGTCGAAGGTGGGTTGGAAATAAGAAAGTGGGGGTTCATGTTACCCCATTTAGTTATGTCAAGTTATGTCAAGCAATAACCCACAATAACCAGCAATAACTCAACAGGAAGCGCTCCTCTCATGGGAAATGGCCCAACAGGAAGTGCTCCTCTCATGGGCAATGACCCAACAGGAAGCACTGCTCTCATGGGGAATAACCCAACAGGAAGCACCCCTTTCACCAGCAATAACCCAACAGGAAGCACCCCTTTCACCAGCAATAACCCAACAGGAAGCACCCCTTTCACCAGTAATAACCCAACAGGAAGTGCCCCTTTCACCAGAAATAACCCAACAGGAAGCACCCCAGTAGTGTATATATGTTGCTTCTGGGACACTCTCATTTTCCCATTGACTTACATGTTAATTTTTCCCCTCCCTCATTGCCCCTAAACACCTCTATTTCTCTCACCCTGTTCTTTACGAACCTTCTAACCTTTTGACATGTTATCCTTATTCATTAGACCACTTAAACAATGGTCCTTCTGTGTGAACCTGTGATCCTTCTGACCTTATGGACCTTTTAACCTTTTACTCTTAATATCATCTGGTGAATCATCTTTGACCCACTCAAACAACGACCCTACAAATATTTGTTTATGCGTGGGAAATAATTTAATTCTCTTGCCACTCTCTTCACCATCTAATATATTAACAAAAAATATGTTTGAGTTTGGTTCTTTATTAAGATATTTTAACTGAGCTAAGATAAAATGGTAAACCTCCCTCAATGTTCTTGTTTGAGCGCCTCCAGTGCCACACACTTTTTGGTAGGCTCTGTCCACCTTTTGTTAAGCTCCGTCCACTTTTTGGTAAACCCCGCCCCTTTTGTTAAGTCCCGCCCACTTTTTGCGAAGCCCCGCCCATTTTTTGCGAAGCCCCGCCCACTTTTTGCTAAGCCCCACCCACTTTATAAACTCTTTAGCATTGTATCATTTCCAGGTAATACATTACATCATTTTCAGGGAATTCCCATCACATCATTTCCAGTTAAGACACGCCCAGGGAATTTCCACAGGAAATGACACACCCAGTCCTTATAAAAGGCACCGACCACACAGGCTTTTTCAAACACGCTTTCTGCTTCACTTGAGAATGGACTACTATGCCGAAATGGAATGGGATAACTTTGCTATTCCTTGGAGTCCTACTACCTGTGTAGAACTCAACCTTCAGATTGATGAACTGGACTCGAACCTCTTATCAATGGAGGTATGTTTGTTTATTTATTTATTTATTTATTTATTTAATTAATTATTAATTTAATTATTAATTTTTTTTTTTTTTTTTTTCGATGAGACTCGTGTAAGAGTTAACAAAGTTTATTTTAATATTCATAGAGCTTGATTTATACAAATAAAAATATTGTATTAAATTAATACATTGTTATTTTCTTTCACAGGAAATTGTATCTGAGATACAAAATGAAAATTCTGCTTTTAACACAACTTGGGATGAAGTTATTTTTTTGTTTGAAGACATTTTGAACAACCAAGACCCCCAGAACGAGTTCTACCTTGATGACCCAGCCAAAGAGTTATACCTTGGAGATCCACAAAATCCTGAAAAAGAGTTTTACCATGATGATATTTGTTGTGAGTTATCAAAACAAAACCCACTGAACAAGTTCGACCTTGATGAGCCAGAATACAAGTCATACATTGGAGACCCACAAATTTCTGAAAATTGGGAAAGGGGAGTTCTCCCTGATGGTCCGCAGTTATACTATGTGAGACACATCATAGAAACCCAAAAAAATTGTGAAATGGGAATTCTCCCTGATGGTCCGCAGTTATACTATGTGAGACACATCATAGAAACCCTAAAAAATTGGGCAAGGAGAGTTCTCCCTGATGGTCCGCAGTTATACTATGTGAGACACATCATAGAAACCCTAAAAAATTGGGCAAGGAGAGTTCTCCCTGATGGTCCGCAGTTATACTATGTGAGACACATCATATAAACCCTAAAAAATTGGGAAAGGGAAGTTTTCCCTGATGGTCCGCAGTTATACTATGTGAGACTTATCACGGAAACCCCCAATATTTCTGAAAATTGTGGTTCTACCTTGGGGACTTGGAAAGATGGTTATATTTTTGGAGACTCGGAATGGGGGTTTTGTTTTGATGACTCGGAATGTGATACCTATCTTGGAGGCTCAACAGGAATGTGGTTATACCTTGGGAACTTGGAAAGTTGGTTTTATTTTGGAGACTCTACCTGTGGGGTTCCTCTTGGAGACTCTTTGGATTCTAAAGCAATGAACAATGTTCTTTATTTAATGACGCTTGATTTAAGCAATATCAAGAAAGTTCGAGGAAGAAAATGCTGGAAAATTCTTTCTTCCCATTTCTACTTCTTCAAACTTGAAAGCCTTGAAAGACAGAATTGGCGGAAGAGGAAAAAAGAAAAAAAGAAATACGTATTTAAAAAAAGAAGAAAAGAAAGATTATGTTAGGGTTTGGGTGGGATTTTGAATGTGAGGGTTAGGGATGGGGTTGGGTTAGGGATGGGGTTGGGTTAGGGTTGGGATTTTGAATGTGAGGGTTAGGGTTGGGGTTGGGTTAGGGATGGGATTGGGTTAGGGTTGGGATTTTGAATGTGAGGGTTAGGGATGGGTTGGGTTAGGGATGGGGTTGGGTTAGGGTTGGGTTAGGGATGGGGTTGGGTTCGGGATGGGGTTGGGTTAGGGATGGGATTGGGTATGGGATTGGGTTGGGTTAGGGATGGGGTTGGGTTAGGGATGGGGTTGGGTTAGGGATGGGTTGGGTTAGGGATGGGGTTGGGTTAGGGATGGGTTTGGGTTAGGGATGGGTTTGGGTTAGGGATGGGGTTGGGCTAGGGATGGGGTTGGGTTAGGGTTTGTATATTATTATGACTCACTCACACATACACACACACACAAAAGTTAAGCCCCAACTGGAAAGTTGAGGGATTCTGTGTTTGGGGTTCACAGATTTAAAAACGTATCCCCATTATACACACACAAAAGTTAAGCCCCAACTGAAACGTTGTGCGATTCTGTGTTTGGGGTTCACAGATTTAAAAACGTATCCCCATTAAACACACACAAAAGTTAAGCCCCAACTAAAAAGTTGTGGGATTCTGTGTTTGGGGTTCACAGATTTAAAAACGTATCCCCATTATACACACACAAAAATTAAGCCTCAACTAAAAAGTTGTGGGATTCTGTGTTTGGGGTTCACAGATTTAAAAACGTATCCCCATTACATTTTATTTATTTATTTATTATTTTCAAGGGTATTATCTGCTTACTTGTGTTTTTTGTAATTCGTGTGAGTAAAATGAACCCAAGATTTCTTCTCCATTTAAATCATATAATTTGTAGGTCCAAGGGTTTGTAGCCATTACATCAACGATTTTAAATAATTCATTAGTCCATCTCTTTGTATAACCTTTCTCAAAATGGCTTTTCCATTTGTATATTCTTACAATATCACCAACTTTGAACTTGGGCTTTCTCAAATTAATCTCCTTTTCATATTCTAATTTTGTAAATGTTTCTGATGGTTTTGATTTTGTTGATGAATGAACTGTATTATTGTAATTATCTACAATATCCTGAATTAAATACACCCATTTTTGAGAACCGAGTTGTGTGAATTTTTTATATAATTTCTCTTTTAAAGTACGATTAAAACGCTCAATAACAACTGCCTTTCCTTCATTAAAGGTGCTGTATAATTTAATACCCTTCCCCTTTAGAAATTTCATGAATATTTTGTTATAGAACTCTGTTCCCTCATCAGTCCATAACTTCTTTGGTTTCCTTTTATCCCGATCAAATATTAGCTTAAAGGCTAACATTAAAGTATCACCCCTTTTATTTTTTAAAGGGACAACCCAGGCAAATCTACTCCTCAAATCAATAACGGTTAAAGCATACCTGTATCCCCTGTCATTATTCAATTCAATTAAATCAGCGGACCATATGTGGTCGGTGTCTTTGGAATAAACCTTCCTTCTTTTAAACTTTGTGATTATAGGTTTGTGTAATTCTTCAGCCAAAAGCTCCTCAGTCTTGATGACATCATTAGAGCCTAATAGTTTTTTGAGGAATAACCAAGACCAAGTTTCAATTTAGCATTTATCAAATTTCTCACAATAAACCTATCAACTTTCTCTCTCAACGTTGGATTTTGTATCAAAGACAAATTATACAACATTTCGCTGTCGGCTTTATGTTTTTCAGTCAACGTAGTGGTTTTCCCATAAGCAATATCATGCTTCATACACACTTCGTCAACCCTATTTGTAGGTTTAGACCAAGGTTTAGGATTGTCAGCCTCATCTAATCTTTTATCCAAGTTTGTTCCTGGACCACAGAAAGAATACCCTGGAAGGTGTAATTCCCCTGGAATTCCAGTTGTTGTAAATTTACTTCCTGACAGAAACTTTTGTATGTCTCCTCCTCTTTTAGGAGAGATGAATTGGCACTTTTTAGAGCCACATACTTGACATATTCCTTTTTGATAAACTCTATTATTTTTAGCTTTAACATAAGAGATATTTTTAGATTTAGTTTTCTTTTTACATTTGAGACAATAACTCATATTTATTTATCAGAAAAATTCCGACAGAGTATCAAAACCTTTTTGGTTTTCAACATATACATTTCAATCTTTATTTTTAAAACATAAAGAATCTTAAGGAATGCCTTCACTCTCTCCTCCATTTATTTACAAATAAAAACTAACTAAAGTCAATGACACCAACATCATCAATCACATAATCTTTTCCTTCTTCTTCTTCTTCTTCACCACTTTCTCGTTTAAATCTCCTCCCTGAAATTGAAGACATTGACGTTGTTATTTTTGAAACCATTATCTTCATAAGAGTTGTTAATTCTTTAATTTCCTCTTCGGTGCGTTGAGATTGATTTATTTGCTGTAATACACTCAATCTTTTACGAATCTCACTGATTTCCATCTTTTTATATTTTTCCTCCCTCTCTCTTTGCTCCCTTTCCTCCCTCTCCTCCTTCTCCTTTTTCTCCCTCTCCTCCTCCTTTTTCTCCCTTTCCTCCTTCTCCTTTTTCTCTCTTTCCTCCTTCTCTTCTTTAACTCCTTCCTCATTTATCTTAGCAATTTTTGATATCAATATTTTCACAGCATTCATTCTTTCTTTATTTTCCTCTTCGGTGAGTTGAGATTGATCTTCTTGCTGTAATACATCCACTATTTTTTGAATCGCTCTGATTTCCATCTCCCTCTCCTCCCTCTCTCTTTGTTCCCTCTCACCCTTCTCTCTTTTCTCCTTCTCTTCTTCAACTCCTTCCTCATCCCTTGCTTGAGTTTAAACCCCAAAGAATATTATACATATACTCATCTGGATTTTGAGATATTCTTGTATCTATAATTATTTTTCTCATAATAGGATACCAATAAGATTTGTTGACGATTTCTAAAAGAGTTTTATATTTCATAACTTTGAGAAGTTCATTTTTATTTAATACTTTAAACAAGTCTCTATTTGTGGGTTTAACAATATCAGTATAAGGCCAGTTTTTTATGACAAAATTCCCATGTATATGCTCCAAATCATAAGGTATGTAATACCGAGCACCCTTTTCTTGTAGGTATCCTTGAATACAAAAATTATAATTCTCTTGTAGTCTTCTTCCTGCCATTTATGTATCAGAAATATATGTGAGATTAATATTATGACAGGTAATACCACCCCATCTTCCCACTACCAAATCGGTTTGTATTCCTCGGCTTTCTATCCTTATCTCATGACCTTCCTTCTTTGTCATGCTAACCATCGCTATACTATCATATATTTTTCTTTTCTTAAAACCATGTATTTGTTGTTTATTAATTGTACTTCCACATAAATCCATATCCTCACCAAGTGGATAATATTCTTCTTTACGAGACTGATTCAAATCATGTAGGTCTTCTATGTTTATTGAAAAAGACCAATTATACCCTAAATCAGGCATATCGTACCCCCATTTATTAATTCGCATATTAACTATATGTCCTTCTTTATAAAATTCAATTGTAAGCAGGTAGTTAAATTCAATGAGGAAAGGTGTATGGTCAGTATAACCAGGTGTTGTGGTTGTAAATTTTACTTGTTTAACAAAACGTGCTGTTTTCTTTAAAAATATATATTGTGATAAATCACTTAATCTAATTAAGTCATTCGCATCTGTAGGGTTTGGATAATTGATTAATTTATAAGTATTCTTCATATTAATATTTTTACTTACCCTATATTTTTGTCGTTCAGCCTGTGCCTTTGTATAATAATTTGATAAATCAATATCCTGAGAGGATTTTCCAAAGATAGAACCATCTTTTCCAACATAAGTCATTTATATTAGATTAAAAATGATATCATAAAAATTTCATTATTGTTGAGTTGAAATAATACATATAAACATAATTGACCACAACATTTAGAATTAATTTCTTGAACTTGAAATGTTTGATAAACACCATTCTGTAAGAATTGTATTCCTTCAACAGGCGGTGGCATACCATAACTATCAAAATAATATTTATCCTGACTATTATGAATACAAACCCAATGAGAACCATTCTGTGTGTCTAAATTCATAATAATATTCTTTGTATTCTTATTTATATGTATTAATTCATCTCTCATACAAATAACCACATTATCAATTTTTAGTGTTTTACAATACTTAGTAAGTTCTATATTTGACGTTGTATTCTTTCCAAATTGTTTAAACCATTTATCCATTTATTTATTAGAAAGATACAATCCATTACCCCGTTTAGTTAGTTTAACACCCGCTTGAGCGATAGAGGAAAGCATATCTCTAACCAACAATCTAGCTTTATCAGGTAGACTTTCAAGTTTTTGAGCAAAATCTACAATTACACCACTTCCACTAATTTGTTTCTCCAACTCCTTGTTATGTCTTTCCAATTCTTTTTGAGCTTTTAGTTGTGCCTTCCTTTCGTTAGCAGTTTTTACCGCTGCTGAAATACCACCAGTCAATGCTCCCGCCGCACTTAAACCAGCAAGTAAAGGAATTAGAAACGGGAGAAATCCTCCTCTTGACTCGTCTATTGAATATTTCTTTAACATAGGTTTTGTCATTTTAATTTTAAGTGAACCAGTATCATTTAGTGTTTTTACTTGTGTGTGTGTGAGTAAAACATCAATTCTTACAGCTCCTTTTCTTTGAATTGTATTAACATTAATAATACAAGGCTTTTGATTTTGAATACAAGATGTTAATTTATTAAGATTGATTTGATTAACATATACCCCAACCATTTATTTATGAGAAAAAACCTATGTGATATTAATCATAACACCATTATCTGTATTAATCTGTAATTCTGTTTCCTCCAAAAGCAAACAATATGCATTAACCTCTTCACTCTCCCCTCTTTCAATGTATAGAGAAGTATCCACTCGATTAGACTTTATAGTTTCCTTTTGAGAACTCAGGTCAATTGCGTAGATTGTATAAAGTTTTTGAAACGCAACCATATCCAAAATAGGATCATTATTACCATTACTTTCACACACCTTTTGGTAGGACTTGTAGGCTTCCGCATAATCATTTTTTTCCCAATCAATTTCCAATCTATCTCGCGGATAAAATGTGCCATCAAGAGAAACCCGAAGTTGTTTCACCTTAGCATTATCACTCAGCGCATTATTCTTATTAGTACCGTCCTCTCCATCTGGTTTTTAAAAAATGAGCCAGAGGTATCGTGGCTTTCCTTGAAGAACACCCAAATTCCAAGTGTAGGTAGTGTGTTCCAGTTTAACGTGTTGACATCTTCTTTTAAGGTATGATACATTTAGCGGTTTCTTTGAGTTAAGTCTTCTATTTAACATCTCCCGTTTTAAGATTAGGAGTATATTCACTGATATACCAACACAAATCATTAATAACAAATTTATTGTTGTCTCCAAAAGCATTTTCAACCCCAAAAAGCAACCTATTTACATTATCATTCCTTTGTAGTTGAAATCTAATTTTAAGACCATACAAAACTTTGTCATAATCACAAAATCCAAATATACCTTTCAGAGGTACTGCTACGGTAAAACTATTCTCTGGTTTTGTGTCATCATTATACATTGCCTTCCTTTGACTATAACCAGGGTCTGTGTTTGTACCCGTTGACATATCAGGAATAAAACCTTCAACAGCTCCCTTACCCATTCTATCACCAAACGAATATAGTGTAAATTTCATCATTTCAGATGTAGCAGAGACATAATCAACCGCTTCAACCTCTTGTGTTCCAATATACAGGCGAACACTATCAAACATTTTCCAGAAGAAATCATTTACGAGTGTAGCATTAGTATTATTCGCAGCCTTAGTGAATTTAAATTTACACAGCAAGAAACTATCAGCTATATTCAAGTAAGTTTGTTGATTATTTATTTCAAAACTTTTTGTTCCGTTTGAATTCCAGTCTGTTCCTGTTATAGCATTTACCTTAAAATAGTCTTCCTTTTTTGTGGAGTTTGAAATGATAATTGTATCATCCAAATCATAGATACTATCAATCGCTTCCATACTTGTATTTATATAGTATTAAAATCGTTGAAACCCTGACCCAAGTATTTTAATGATTTTTTGTCATTCTTGTGAAGATAGTTGAGTTTTACCTTTTTTTATTTCTTTGATTGCTTGTAATTTATGAGACTCCTTTTGAGCATCTTTTATACTCTTTATAGCACCCGCAACTGAGCCCACGGCTGAAGCAGTTGAACCAATTAGGTCTTTATGTTTAAGGATGGTTGAACCAATACCCATTAGAGTATCAATTATCCCATCTCCTTTATTTCTGAATTGATGTCCCACACCCCGTTGTCTCTTTGGTTTATAGTATCCTCTACCCACATACCTTGTATAGTATGGTGAAAGGAACATCCCATCCCCTGTAATTATTTTATATTTTCCCAAATCGTGTTTTCTCACAATAACCATTATTTATTTATTGAAAAACTTCACGTAGGTGAATTCTGATGGATATAATTTCATCATTAAAGGATATCATACGATTATCTTGGTCGGTTATCCTAAAATTTACTCTGTATATGGTTTTTCCTGACACAGGTAAATAGACAAGATTTTTTGGTTCCATATTAAATTTATAACCAATCGGGGTTGAGTATGCACTGAATGAAAATATTGTATTTGTTCTTATTCCATCGTTATAAGCACCATCAATCAAATCACAATGAATTAATACTGAATTTATACCGGAGGATATTTGGATAACATTATCATTGTAAAACGTCCCGTTATTTTCAATCTTTTTTGAAGAGAAACCCAATAGCTCTCTAAACGAATTTTCAATCGTGAAATCAACTTTATAATTATTTTTAAGTTTAATAGTTGATTTTGAAGTGTGTTTTTGAATATCTATTACAATATTTTTTGGTTCATCACCTTTTTCTTTCATAAGGCGAGAGACTTCTGAAGATATTTGAGAAATCTCGTAAGCTCCAGGTGAAACGGTTATAGTTTTATATCCACTTCCTGGATTATAACTAAACTTGTTGTTTTTCTCTGTGATATTAAAAAGGGTATTGTAAGTTTCCATTGACAACAAAGATGCCTCATATGAGGTAAGGGGGTCAAGTTGTAGTGGGTAAGGGAATGAAGCTGTGTAATCGCTCGTTGTGAAATTAAAACTAAGAATTGTGCTTCTCATCTTATTTAATATCTAATAAAATATCTTTGTATTGACATTTATTAATTATTTTCATGTTCATCAACTGATCTAAAATGGCTGAGGATTCATTAAAACAATTGTTGTTTCCAGCCTTCTTACTACCTAACAACAATAATAGCCTATTGACTAATTGTGATGGGTCATTTGGAAGAAAACTAACACCCGAACCAAGCTTACTTAAAGCATCAATAATATGTTTCTCCTTCTCATTCTTCTTACTTTTACCAGCAACAGAAACTCCATAATCAAGTGCATTTAGCAACTCAATATATACCCTATCTTCCTCTCTTTCCATATCAAGTGGTTCCTCAAAATATTTTGAACCGCTGAATCCGGGGTTTGTTAGAAGAAACATTAATCTTGGAGTTAATTTAACATTTGGTTGAGTAGAACTCAAGAACATCAATTCATCATTAAATATCAATACCTTTTCTTCCACAAGATGAAACACTGCTGGTTCTTCTGTTGGAATGAGACCTGCTCTGGTTTTTGAATCTGCCAAATATTCATTGTTTTGAAGAGCTTCCACTACATAATTAGGGGGTTGATTTACCTCCTCAAGTTTCTGAAATAATTCTTCATCATTATATTGTAATTTTCCAAGTTCTTGTTTTGTTATCTGACTAAAATCTTTGAGCATTTGAAGTTTTTTCGGAGTAAATTCTACTGTGGGAACTGTAGGGTGTTGAGTTTTTAAAAGCGGTTTAAAAAATTTCTCTTGTTTTCTTTCAAAGGCTTCTTCACCAGTTAGTTTCTGTCTCCGTTTCTTCTTTATCTCTTCCTGTTGCTTTACAACTTTTGAAACCAACTCTTGATGTTCCTTAAACTTTCTTGCTCTTTCTTCAGCATTCATTTAGTATTGAAAAATATCATTTAATGAATTGTAAAGGTCAATGGGAAAATTTTCCTTTTCTTCATCATTACAGTAAATGTGTTGAAATAAATCCTTTTCTTTAAATATTTCATCATATTCTTTATTGGTATTAATACGAGTTGTTATTTCTTCTTCACTAATACTTGTATCTCTGCTTTTCATACGTTTGCGTTGAGTCTCCTCATCGATATCAAAACCGAATGATAAAATCTTAACTCCATCACCACACAATTGTTTAATAATTTGTCTCATTCCTTCAGGATTAGTTTCTAAAATCCCAAGACCATTAGATTTTACTTTATTTAACTCACTCTTACAATGTGAATATTTTGTAGAACCAAGAGAGACCTCCTCAAATATTTGACCTTCGTTCCTCAATCGCATATGTTCCTCCATTGAAATGTAGTAATAATCTTTCCCTTCTACTTCTCCTGGTCGCTTTGCTCTGGTTGTAGTACTCACAAAACGAATCATAGGGTGTTTTTTTAAAAAACTTACAATCTTTTCATTTTTACTATTCAAGAGTTTAGATTTATGAAAGTTCTTTCCAGAAGCAGATTTACCCACAAGGTTAATAATAATTGTTGTCATTTATATATGTAATTATGTTTAAAATAAAAATACATCCTTTAATATCTCATCTTGTTTCACAACAATATATTTATATTTTCCAATCGTGTGTTTCATATAATTTTCAAATTCTTTTTTACTACATAACGTAGAGCAATTATCTCTCCAAAAATTATTTACATCTATTGAATTTAACTTAAATAAAATAAAAGTATTAGCATTGTTTCTTATTGAGCGTCGAGGGAGTTGAAAATATGACTGACTAAGATAAATACAATTACAAGAAGAATGTCTCCCTCTTGTATAGTAGCTATCCATTACTGTTTGGTTTCTCTCATTAACACAATCATCAAAGATGACGAGGTTCTTTTTTGATTTATCTAAATCTTGAGGTGAAGGTATATCATCCGTATTATCACTGAGAATACAAGTTATGGGTTTTGGTTTAGGTTTCTGTGTATCACAAAATAGTTGTATTATATCCTCAATGTTATAATCATTTAGTTTGTTTTGAAGTTTAAATAAACCGATAATGTCTTCCTTTTTAAGACCTGCATTAAAACCCTGTGAGAGTAGTTGATACTCGGGTTGAAAACTTGACTTTGTAAAAATTATTAAATTATCATAATCTAAAAAGTTGGGGGTAAGGAGCATCTTTAAAAGCAAACAGGTTTTTCCACATCCGCTTGAACCAACTATTAGACATCTCAATGAATTTGGAATGTTTTTATGGTTATTAAATTTTATCTTATTTTCCCAAACGGGTAAAAAATCATTCATTTATATATTTGGAAAACAAGTCATCCAACTTTTTTTGAGCTATTTTAGAAACTCTATATTTTATCCTGAGTTCGGGTTTAATTTCAAAATAATTCATTATTTTATTTATGTAGTATCTTGTATTAACATTTCCATTAAAATTATTTTGAATAATAAATATCATTAAACCCTTATACATTTCCTCAATACAAAGAGTCTCTTTCCTTGTAAGAAATGGTGTATTATCACCATAATGCTTAACATTCATCTCTCTTATTAATCTTGTAAAGTAATTCATTTTTGGTTCTAATTTAAAAGAGTTATATGTTTTTTTATATTTCTTATTATCATTAATTAGAATATAATCACAGAATAAACATTGTTTATATGAATCCTCATCATTAAGCCCCACTCTATCACAAGCCGGACAATTCTCTAATTTATCATATGGAGAGTCTGGAAATTCTAAATATCCTTCAGAACTTATCATATTTATGTGGTAAATTTTTACTTAAACTAAATGCAAGTTTATTCATTAATAAATACAATGTTTCAAAGCACAAAAGACAAATTTCAATCAATCTCTACTTCGGTGAAAGATATAGAAAAATATGTCAAAGATGTTAAATTGAACAAAGATAAATATGGAAATTTTTGGGTAAAACCAGTTATGGAAAATAACATGAGCCCCTCTATTTCATTTAAAGGAAGAGCTCTAACTATACCTGGAAAGACATCCATTAAAGTAAATCTAACAAAAGTTTCTCCTCTACTCCTGGCAATTTATTCAAAGCTTGAAAAAGTGATTGACCACGATACTTTGAAAAAGAATGATAAGACCATCAACAATACTCGTGGAGAAATTTGTATTTACTTTAATAATCCAAAGGGTGTAGATCTAAGTAAAATGAATGATGTTAATATTTCTGGTGAAATGTCATTTCGTTCTATGATAGTTAGAGATTATTTAAAGATAACTTTTGATATTAAAAATGTAGAGATTGAATCCGTTAATGAAAGAAAGTATATTGGTATCGATGGAAAGGTTTTTTCTGCTAATTAAATATGAGTCATTACAGCAGTGAAGATTTTACTATTTCATTGAACTCGGACGATAGTGATGATAGTATTTCATTGAACTCGGACGATGGTGATGATAGTATTTCATTGAACACAGATGATAGTTATGATACTAATAGTTTGTGCTCAAATGATAGTTATGAGAGTAGCTTTATTGATGACTCTGAGTATGATTCTGAGTATTCATGTGATAGTTATGACTTCGATGATTCTGAGTGAAAAAGTGTTTTCGTTTAAGCACAGCGATATATATAAAACGGAGCTGTAAAGCTCAAAAGTGTTTTATTTTAAGCACAGTGATATATATAAAACACCACGTTTTCTCACGCTATAAATATGGTTTATTGTGATACTTGCGAGAAGGAAGTAAAATATTATAAACAACATATTCTCACCGCAAAACATACATACAACATTCTTAACAAACTTTCCCCTCTTCCACCTAAAACAAAACATTGTAAGGTCTGTAAAACAACCATCCTCAAGAAGGGGTTTAAAGCCCATCTTAAAACTAACAAACACTTGTCAAAATTGTTTACTATTAAAAATACTGATGGTGCTTTCAAAAGACATATCAGGATTGGAATCTTTAACTTCAAACCTCCCGAACCAAAGTCTATAGTTGATGCTGTAGAAATAGTCAAACCTGCTGTTCAAACATTGATTGAAAAAACACTAAAAGAAATGAAACCACTTAAATTTTATATGGGGGTAAAATTAGAAATGACAAAGGATAAAGGAGTTATAGATACACCATACATGAGAACTGAGCCACACTTTATATCTTCATATCAAGATTTTAAAACATCAGGAGTCTATGATGAACTTATTAAACAAGAGCAAGATGTGGATAATTCAATCGTAGGAAGTGGATTCAATATAGGAAAAATTATTTACATAGACATTCATATTCTTAAATCAGATCCTCTAAAAGCTTCTTCTTACATTGATTTACCCAGTGTTATCAAAAATAGAAAAGCAGTTATCAATATCAAAAATAAAGACAATAAATGTTTTCTCTGGTCTATTTTAGCACACTTACATCCTCCACATTTTCATGATGAAAGAATATCTCATTATAAAAAATATGAGAATACATTAAATACGAAAGATCTAAAGTTTCCGATGACTTTAAATGATATTCCTAAATTTGAAAAGATGAATAATTTATCAGTTAATGTTTATGGTCTAACAGAAACAAACAACATTCAGGTTTTAAAGCTTTCTGACAATTGTAAACAAACTCATATTAATCTTCTATATTTTAATTCAGAGGAAAATTCACATTATACATACATCAAAGATATTGCTAAATTAATAAAACCACAAGTATGTAAAAGAACAAATAAAATATATATTTGTATGCGTTGTCTTAACTTCTTCCATACACAAGAAAGATTAGATAAACATTCAAATTATTGTGGTGAACATAAATCAACGGTAATCAACATGCCTAAAAAAGACTCAAAGATCACATTCAAAGATGAAAAGAAAACAATAAAACATCCATTTGTTATATATGCTGATTTTGAAAGTATTTTAGAAAAAATTGATACTGCTTCTCCAGATCCAAAAGAATCATACACAAATAAATATCAAAAACATACTCCTTGTGGTTTTTGTTATTATATCAAATCATCCGTTGGTGATAAATATAACAAGTTAGAGATGTATAGAGGCTCAAATACCCCAGAGGAGTTTGTGAAACGACTAGAAAAAGACTGTGTTCGATTAACCAAGATAATGAGAGAAACCAATAAACCAATGTCCTTAACAAGTAAAGAAAAAAGGGAATTTATAAAAAACAATGTCTGTCATATTTGTGAGGAGAAAATTGGTAAAGGTCGAAAGGTTAGAGACCATTGTCATCTCACTGGTAAATATAGAGGTCCGGCTCATCAAAGTTGTAATATTAATTATCAACTCCCCTCTTTCATTCCTGTCTTTCTTCATAACAACGCTCATTATGATACACATCTATTTATCAAGGAACTCTCAAAGACTTCTGGAAGTATCTCAGCAATTCCAAACACGGATCAGAAATACATTTCATTCACAAAAACAATTCACACATCTCCTATTACTCATATCAGATTTCTTGATACATTTAAATTCATGGCAAGTCCATTGGCTAACTTGGTTCAAAATCTAAAAGAGTTTCCATGTCTTTCAGAGTATTTTTTAGATAAAGATTTTCTAACACAAAAGGGAATTTACCCCTATGACTATATGGACTCATTTGAGAGATTCAATGAAACACAACTTCCTTCAAAAGAAAATTTCTATAACAAATTAAACAACAGTAATATATCTGATAAAGATTATGTACACGCACAAAATGTTTGGGAAAAATATAACATCAAGAATCTTGGCGAGTATCACGATTTGTATCTCAAAACTGATGTGCTTTTATTGGCCGATGTAGTTGAAGCCTTTAGATCTGTTTGTCGCACTGGATATGGATTGGATCCTGCTCACTACTACACAGCACCTGGATTGGCCTGGAGTGCGATGTTGAAAATGACAAAACAAGCTTTGGATTTGATAACTGATGTTGATATGCTTTTGATGATTGAAAAGGCAAAAAGAGGTGGAATTTCACAAGTCTGCTCGAGTAGATACGCAAAAGCAAATAACAAATATCTTCCAAATTATGATCCAACGAAAGAGAGTTCTTACTTGATGTACTATGACGCGAACAACCTGTATGGCTGGGCAATGTCTCAGGCTCTTCCTTATGGAAAACTTAGATGGGTAAAGGAAAAAGACTACAAAAACGTTTTACAAGATGTATGTATCTCTACACAAAAAGAATTGGATGAAGAAAAAGTTGGTTATTATTTTGAAATTGATTTAAAATATCCAGAGGAACTCCATAACCTACACAAAGATCTCCCATTTGCTTGTGAGAAAGAAAGTCCAAAGAAAGAATGGTTGAGTGATTATCAACGATCGTTTGATATAGGTGAATCAACAGAAAAATTACTTACTACATTATATAACAAGAAAAATTATGTTCTACACCAAAGAAATTTGCGACAATATTTATCAAAAGGTCTAAGAGTAGAGAAGATCCATAGGGTTCTAAAGTTCAATCAAAGTCATTGGTTAAAGGGGTACATTGATTTTAATACACAAAGAAGAACAGAGTCAAAAACAGATTTTGAGAAAGACTTTTATAAATTGATGAATAATGCGGTCTTTGGTAAGACTATGGAGAATGTGAGGAAAAGACAAAATATCAGACTATCAACATCTTGGGAACAAGCATCAAAATTAATTAATAGACCGAGTTTTACTCGAGCTGAGGTCTTTACTGAGAACTTTTGTGCGATCCATTTGATTAAAGAGAGTATTGAAATGAACAAACCTATTTATATTGGAACAACAATTCTTGATTTATCAAAGTCATTAATGTATGATTACTTTTATAATAACTTGAGGAAGAAATATCAAAATGATGTTAATCTACTTTATATGGATACAGATAGTTTTATTTTGAAAATTAATACCAACGATGTTTATTCAGACATGAAAAGAGACATTAATATCTATGACACGAGTAATTTCAGTCCAGAGAGTGAGTTGTTCTCTTCTAAAAATAAAAAGGTGATTGGAAAGTTCAAGGATGAATTAGGAGGAAATGTTATGAGTGAATTTGTGGGATTGAGGTCAAAGGCTTATGCTTATAAATACATTGTGAATAACGTTGAAAAGACTGATAAGAAGTTAAAAGGTGTAAAGAAAAATGTTATTAAAGAAACAATAAACTTTAAGGATTATTATAACTGTTTAACAACAAAGAAAGAAGAGTTTAGAAAGATTAATGGAATAAGAAGTTATAAACATCAATTATATTCAGAAGAGATAAATAAGAAAGCATTGGGGGCTTTTGATGATAAGAGGTTTATTTTAGAAAATGGAATTGATAGTCTCCCTTATGGTTATATAAGTATATAAGTGATAAGAAATATATAAGTGATAAGATATATATAAGTGATAAGATATACATAAGTGATAAGATATACATAAGTGATAAGATATATATAAGTGATAAGTTAAAAAGGGGGGGTTGGGGATTTTAACGGGCTGCCGCTGCCTTTTTTACTATTATATAAATGATAGAACCAAGTACCAACCAGACTAAAGAGTGGAGGTGTAATCAACCTTGGTATATAAATGGTAAACATAACGAATGTGAAAAATATCAAATAGGTATAATTGAAAAGACAACTGGTAAAACAATTTACAAAACAAATAAGAGAATTAATTTAAATACCGGTGAATTGGGTAAAAAAGATGGAAATATTTTTGAGTGGACGGAAAACTTTGATGGTTGTCAGGAAAATATATACTTTAATTTAAAAATGGTATGTGGTACTGGAGGCGCTCAAACAAGAACATTGAGGGAGGTTTACCATTTTATCTTAGCTCAGTTAAAATATCTTAATAAAGAACCAAACTCAAACATCTTTTTTGTTAATATATTAGATGGTGAAGGGAGTGGCAAGATAATTAAATTATTTCCCACGCATAAACAAATATTTGTAGGGTCGTTGTTTGAGTGGGCCAAAGATGATTCACCAGATGATATTAAGAGTAAAAGGTTAAAAGGTCCATAAGGTCAGAAGGATCACAGGTTCACACAGAAGGACCATTGTTTAAGTGGTCTAATGAATAAGGATAACATGTCAAAAGGTTAGAAGGTTCGTAAAGAACAGGGTGAGAGAAATAGAGGTGTTTAGGGGCAATGAGGGAGGGGAAAAATTAACATGTAAGTCAATGGGAAAATGAGAGTGTCCCAGAAGCAACATATATACACTACTCACCCCTTTCACCAGCAATAACCCAACAGGAAGCACCCCTTTCACCAGCAATAACCCAACAGGAAGCACTCCTTTCACCAGCAATAACCCAACAGGAAGCGCCCCTTTCACCAGCAATAACCCAACAGGAAGCACCCCTTTCACCAGCAATAACCCAACAGGAAGCACCCCTTTCACCAGCAATAACCCAACAGGAAGCACCCCTTTCACCAGTAATAACCCAACAGGAAGCGCCCCTTTCACCAGCAATAACCCAACAGGAAGTGCCCCTTTCACCAGCAATAACCCAACAGGAAGCGCCCCTTTCACCAGCAATAACCCAACAGGAAGCGCCCTATCATGAACCCACATGAAGGAAATTATTGTTACAGAATCACTTTGGGATTGAAACAATGGCAGGAGAAACTGTCTATTTTATTCGTGAGAGACGGTGTGTGTAACATGACCGTATCGATTAACCTTACTGTGAAATTAAACTCACAGTGCCAGAGAGAATGTCCAACAGGTGATCTGGGAATAGGTCGAGCGTCTCCATTTTCACAATGTACGCAGTACAATCTGGTTGGACAGATAATGATATTATCACCAGACTATTTCGAATGTTATACGTCATTTCAATAATCAATCAAATGGTCTATTCCGACCTATTATGGAGTACTAGGCAAGTCTACCCGTCGCTTCGCCGATGGATTTAATATATAATAAGACAAACATTCTGCTCTGTTCACCCTATTATTTTCCCCGAGGTCATCGTCCATTTGTTTTGAAGTCGGTCAACATCACCTTCTTCAGCCATCCTTGATGCTTATGTATGGAGCTAGAAAACAAGACCGATAGTCCAACAACAGTGTAGCCAGGCTTGTTTGATACTTTAATGTGACCTGGGTGAGGATAGTAAATAATGTAAGTTGTTTTTTTTGACTTCAGGCATGGACAGCCGGTTCGTGAATGACTTGGGCAAAAATACGGCAAATGGCAAACGATGAACCAATAAATTCCACATTCCTGTGCCACCTTCAGTTGAACGTCAGGCATCGACAGCACGTTCTCTGTTTTAATTCCAAACAGCATCATTCATCACTCCAATCACAAATTAACACTACTAGCAACGGTACCCGCCCTTTGGGCGGGGCTTCAATTGGGAAGCCCAAATGAAAAGGCAAAATATCAGAAATTGAAGGGTTTTTTTTATTTTAAACAATTCATATAAACATCCGTTGAATCATATCACACGCAAATCATCAAAATCTAAACAGTACATGGCACCCATTTTGAAAAAAGATTGAATTCAGCAAACGGAAGCGGCCGCTCCACGTCTTTCTCAGTCGCACGTTTATGTGTGAAGAGTGCACGCCGAATCTGTAACACAGAAGCGGCTACTACACCTGTTTCTCAGTCGCTTTGCACATGCTGCTATGTTACTTCGGAGCCACACGTTTATATTGGAAGAGTTCGTCAGGAGTCGATCTACTCTCTCCTGGTACATAGAATTTCAACAAAAGCCACATCACTGTTCATATCGGTAAATATTATTCCATTGTGTTTGGAAAAACTGGAAAATTGGAAAACTTGGAAAATTGGGGAAAAAATGGAAAAACAATATAGCCTATTTTACTCCAAGGGGTCCCAGGAATACCCACCAAAAATATTGTTGCGATCGGTTCAGCCATTTTTGCGGTACCTTCGAACGGACAGACGGACATTTGGTGAATTATAGTAAGACTAGTGAGGTACCCGTGCTACGCACTGGTGGGAGGCCAGAAGCAAACAGACAATGCAGAAACGGCAAATGCTAAAGCATGAAACCAATACATTCCACATTCCTGTAGCACCTTCAGTCACACGTCAGACATGGACAGCAAGTTTGTGAAGGACTTCCATGAAAAACGTACCCATTGGCAAACAAACGGGTACGTTTGTTCCATACCCAGTTAATGGCGAATCTGCATATGGTGATCCACGAATTCACGTTTAGAAAGTAGAAACCGTCACGGCATTCTGTCATTCACTTGAAATCGATATCTCTTTTTTCATTCCAAACAGCATAACTCCAATCACAAATTAAATAACATTAATATAAAAAATAAACTTTTAACAACATTCATGACATAAACAAATATTTAAATCCTGATGTGAAGTTCCGTACGGTTGGGTGAACACAATTACGAATTCAAAATCGTAATTGTATTCACTCAATTCCAATCATCAATTGATACTTTAACAAAACGATTAACACGATTAACATTTAACGATTTAACATTACGATTGAATGACGGTTGTATTTGGATATTATCAAACCCGCGCATTGCCGGCATCTGTCCACTTCCGCATTCGCGGCAGGTTCATAATTCTCATCAAAATCTAAATGGTATTTGTAGAATTTCAATAAAAGCCACATCACCATTCATATCGATAAATATTATTCCATCGTGTTTGGAAAAACTGGAAAATTGGAAAATTGGAAAACTTGGAAAAATTGGAAAAACAATACAGTCTATTTTACTCAAAGGGGTCCCAGGAATACCCACCCAAAATATCGTTGCGATCGGTTGAGCTGTTTTTGCGGTACCTTCGAACAGACAGACGGACATTTGGTGAATTATAGTAAGATGGTATTATATATCAAACTAGAACGCCACTCAGTAGAGCGCATACTCCTGCCGTGGGTTTAGTTGGAATAATACGTTTTGTTTAACATCCCCTCTCCCCAAAACAATAAATGAAAAAGAAAGTAAGCCCTAACTGTCAGAGAATTAATTTTGATATATCTCGGAATTAGAGGAGAAAAACATCATTTAAGAATAAGAATAAAAGCTTTAATGCAGTAAAACATAAAAAATCTTTCCCAAAAAAAATTCCTGGATCCGGAATAATATCCTGAGCTTCTCCAAAAACTAATCAATTCTTCCTTATCTCAAGGGCAATCATCCCACCAACTTTCATCCAAATCCGTTCAGAACTTTTCCAGATATCTTGTTCACAATCACATGAACACATGAACACGCGAACATACGAACACACACACACACACACAGACGGACACGATCGAATGCATTACTCCCTGGCCGGAGTAATAAACCTAAAAATCGCAGAGCCAGAACCAGAATTATTTATTTGGTCTGGGAAGCCCATGCGAGGTTTCTTCTTCTTCAGCCTCTCACAACCCATGGTGAATATGCGATCTTTCAAATAAAAAAAAGTTGGAATTTTGCCAAATCTGTTTTATTCGTTTGTTAATATACCTCAGCCATTGACAAATCTGGAATTATAATTTTATTTGAGGTTCAAATTAACCCGGGAGATTGTGTCAAACGATGCCTGCAAGTCTGAATATGTGATAAATAAATAATCATCCACAGTCGAAGACTCTTCTTCTTCACGCAATAACAACTTCGAGCTTCCAGACCGTACATCCAATCATTTTCAAATTTTGCACACTTATTACTCTTCATGACTTCTACTACAGTATGAAGTTTCACGTCGATCAATGAAGTGGTTCAAGAGATATAAATGTTTTTATTATTTGCGTTTAATTAATGATGTCTGCCAAACCACGTGACCTATCGCAAATTCCAAAAGGACATTTTAGTAGACTGATATGCTGAACAGATCTGTGAAGCTTCCCCTCGATTGGATCACAAATGAGGGAGGAGCTAGGTTTTAAAGTTTTGTGCTTAAAAACGTCATAACTCTGAAACCATGACGTCATGCTCGCTGACTTTTTTGTTCGTCATGGGTATGCGATTCTGCCTGCAAAGTTTGGCCTCGATCTGTTAAGGCGTTTTGGAGAAAATTGGATTTGTGTTTTTCACTCAAAACAATATGGCGGCCGAACCACGTGACCTGTGACGTCATAATTACAATTAAAATATTCTACAGACCGAGTTCCTCCTATGGTGAAAATTTTCTCTCAATCGGTCCAATTATTGCAGAGAAAATGGTTTTTAAAGGAAAATAGAAAAAAAATTCCCCAAAAAATTCCCCCCAAAAAATTTCTGGATCCAGAATAATATCCTGAGCTTCACCAAAAAATAATCAATTCTTCCTTATCCCAAGGGCAATCATTCCACCAACTTTCATCCAAATCCGTTCAGAACTTTTCCAGATATCTTGTTCACAAACACACGAACACACACGAACACACACACACACACACGGACGGACACGAGCGAATGCATTACTCCCTGGCGGGAGTAAATATAATGTGATATCATAACTGTATTGAGATATTATCAAACCAGCGAACCATCAGGTTGTGCAGGCGACACTTGTTGCTAACAGGTTGTGCAGCAATTGCTGGGGTGAGACTCAATCTGTGCCTTGCTTCCTCGTCAAGTTAGGGGGTTCAATCTGTGTATATTAACGGCTTAGATTGGTCACAAATAAACAATTTGCAGTATGTTGTCCTGATGAGCGAAAAATAAGCCCTCGTCGGGACGGCAAGGTGTTGAAGTTGTGGGAACTCACTCCAATGGAGGAGGGGTCCAATTGTATGACCATGCATTCTGGCCCTTCGGGGACAGGATGCATGTGTTTTGATTGACCATGTGCTTCAGCCTTTTGGTTGAGGTGCATGTGTGTGTCAATGGGACAGTCTTGATAGACGGTGTGCCTTGGCCGTGGGGTTAAGGTGCACGTCCAAGGCTGTTTAAATGTTTGATTTTTTTACCTTTTTTATTATAAAAAAGGCGCCTTCATAAGGTGTATATATAATGTATATATACAGTCACGTGAAAAAGTAAGTAAAGTTTTGACTTGTAAAGTTTTGACTTTTTCAACATATTTCAACACACAGCTATTTGATCTTCATTTCAACAATATTGATAGATAAAGGTGATATAATAAAACAAATATCATGAAACATTTACATGTTGTAGTCCATTGTATAATTTAAATAAACATAAATGCAAATTTCGCATGTGGAAAAAGTAAGTACACCCTTGGCTCTAATAGGTGGTATTGCCCCCTTTGGCAGAAACAACCTCAAGTAGGCATTTCTTATAAGTGTCTAGCAGTCTCTGACATCGACTGGGAGAAATTTTTGCCCACTCCTCCAGGCAGAATTTTTTTTTTTTGGTATCCTGAATCGAGGCTCGTGAAAGAGCTAACATTTATTTCACAAACAAATCAACCAGACAAACAAAATATATCAAAAGAGGGAGCGGGAGACAAGATGGGGAGAGAAGGGGAAGCACACAAACATAACATTTGAGAGCAGGGAGATGTGTGGGAGGGAGAGGGCTTGGGGGGAGGAGGTGTGGGAAGGGGGGGGGGGGGGTTGGAGAAGTATAAAACACAAGGACACCAAGGACTTCCCGAACAGAAGTTGGTATTTCAAAAAAGTGGATTTGGCGTGAAATTAGCGGGTGTAGAAAAGATCAAGGTTTTGGATGGGGGAAGATAAGAGATGGTGGTGAACAGCTGTTTTAAAGACCTGGAGGGTGGAGTGGGATTGAAGAGGGTGAGGGAGTTTGTTCCAGAGGCGGGAGAAAAGAGGAGTGAAGGTGAGCAGAGAGTCTTGATTTTGGCAGTTTAACCATAAGAGTGTTGCAGGCAGATCTTGTGCGACCTGCAGGAATATTTGGGGAACAGAGCCCAGAGAGAGCTGGGGGGGCAAGGCCAGAGAGGAGTCGGTAGAAGACGGAAAGACCACCAACCTGCCTGCGGTGAGTGAGTGAAAGGCCCTTGGAGTTAGCTTTGTGCTTTCAGCTGTGCGATGTTTGAGGGGTTTCCTGCATGCACAGCTCGTTTCAAATCCTCCCACAACATCTCGATGGGATTTAGATCCGGGCTTTGACTTGGCCGTTCCAGAACCCTCCATTTCTTTCTTTTCAGCCATTCCTTGGTGGATTTACTGGTATGTTTAGGGTCATTGTCATGTTGCAAGGTCCACTTTCGGTTGAGATTCAACTTTCTGACAGATGGCCTCACATTATCCTCAAGCACCCTCTGGTACAATGAAGAATTCATAGTGGATTCTATGATGGTGAGCTACCCAGGCCCTGATGCAGCAAAGCTGCCCCAAACCATAATATTTCCACCACCATGCTTTACAGTTGGTATCAGGTTCTTGTGGTCAAATGCTGTGTTTGGTTTTCGCCAAACATGTCTTCTGGTACTGTGACCAAATAGCTCTACCTTTGACTCATCTGTCCAGAGCACATTGTTCCAGAAGTGCTGGTCTTTTCCTTGGTGTTCATTGGCAAACTTTAGTCTTGCCCTGATGTTCTTTCTGGACAGCAAAGGTTTCCTCCTGGCACACCTCCCATGTAGATCAAATTTGTGCAGCCTCTTTCTAATGGTAGACTCGTGCACTTTGTCATCAACAGTGGCAAGAGCTACCTGTAGGTCCCTTGATGACATTCTGGGGTTCTTGGAGACTTCTTTAAGCATCTTGCGGTCTGCTCTCGGGCTGAACTTGCTGGGGCGGCCTGGCCTGAACAAGTTGGCAGTTGTTTGGAATCTTCTCCACTTGTAGATGATCTTCCGGACAGTCGAATGATTGATTTCAAATTGTTTGGAGATCTTTTTAAATCCCTTCCCAGACTCGTAGGCATCTATAACCTTCTTTCTGAAGGCCTCAAAGAGCTCTTTCGATCTCGGCATGGTGACGCCGCACACTTCAACAACAAAGAGCAAACCAAACTAAATGTCTGAGGTTTAAATAAGACAGGTTCCTCCAAGATCCTCGCTAACGATGTTCTAATCATTTGCACCTGAGCTGGTGCACCTGATTCTAATTTTAGGTATTTGAAGTAGTGATAAATGTAGGGGTGTACTTACTTTTTCCACATGCAAAATTTGCATTTATGTTTATTTAAATTATACAATGGACTACAAAATGTAAATGTTTCATGATATTTGTTATATTATATCACCTTTACCTATCAATATTGTTGAAATGAAGATCAAATAGCTGTATGTTGAAATATGTTCAAAAAGTCAAAACTTTACATGGAGTGTACTTACTTTTTCACGTGACTGTATATATATATATCACAATAATTTTAGTAGCCAAAGGTCACCCTCGAATAATATATATAATAATAGGTGTACTTCCACGTCGCTTCACTGATGGGTTTAATCAAGAGGCAGCATGTTTCATTTCAAACATATTGCTTGGCTATCTGTGAATCTCAATGAGGATGTAAGATTAAGTGAAAGGTTAATTTTTTTTTGTTGTTTTTTTGTTTTTTACAACACGTACTTGACTTGCTGTTGCTGTTGTCATTGTTGTTGCTCATGTGCTCCTTCCATATACATACTGTAGTTTTATGTTTTTATATTCCTTCGAGAAGTATTACAATATATAATTCTGCGTGATTCTTCCGCATCCTTCTCAAGGGTTCTTACTGTCGTAGAATATAAATGTTAAGTTGGAGCCGCTGCATTAAGCTCCATTTCCCACTTCTTCTTCAATCCCAAAAGAGGGCTTTTACAACAGGCAGTTTTATGGTAAAATGGACACAGATTTTTGTTTCAAGTAAATCCATTATTAGCTTTCCAATGGTACCTTTTCAATTACTCTACAAGAGCAGGAACCGCGAGATTAAAGCTTGAGGTCCTGCTTCTTCTTCGCATGACACACACACGGACAGACTGCTCCTTTTGGTAATAGATGTGTTGTTTGCCTGTTGTCATAATAATTTATTAATTCCTCAAAATCCACCTGCACTGGTGGCCTCGTGATGATGACACCCACTGGACTGGCATCCTCAGGATTGTCTTATTATGGAGGAAAAATTTCAAATACAGCTGAAGGAAGAAGCATATGGGGATTTGGATTCCAACTTTTTCAAAACCGAGCTGTAGTCTTGGGAGAATGTCGGTGTCAGTGAAACCCCAGCTGGCTCACTAATTGCCTGAAGGGGGTAGGGATAATCATTTTGGTCTATTTGGACTGGTCTGCACATCATGGTTGACTCTTAATGCCCCCAGGGCATGCTTGATATGGGAACTAAATTGCTACCGATGAAAAAGTAGCGCTGTGCCCCCAGGGCCGGCGCCAGACTATTTTGCGCCCTAGGCTAGGCCAGCTACTTGCATCCCTGCCCCCCCCCCCAACCCCCCCAACAACAACAACAACATGCATTTTAAAAGGCCATTTTCCCTGCTAGAGCGGGGGTTAGCCTTGCGGTCCCCATGACAATCTTCTCCATTTTGCCCTATTTTCTGCATCTCTCCTTGTTAACCCCCTTGCCCGCATATCTTCTTCCACCATCTTTAGCCAAGTCTTTCTCGGTCTTCCCCGTCTTCTACTTCCTTCTACATTCATTTCCATCACTCTTCTCAACCAGTCACTTTCATCCTTCCTCAACACATGACCAAACCATCTCAACCTGTTCCTCTTCACAGCATCCATCACAGGCTCTATTCCCATCATCTTTCGCAATTCATCATTTGTCTTCCTCTCTCTCAACGATACTCCGCACATCCGTCGAACCATTCGCATTTCCACCCTTTCCAACCTTCGTTGCTGCTCTTCGTTCATTACCCATGTCTCGCTCCCATAAATCATAACACTTCTCACACATGCAGCATACACCTTTCCCTTCAGCTTCAACGACACTCCCCTCATCATCAGCACGCCACTCAATTCCCGAAACTTCTTCCATGCACATCTCACTCGAGCAACCGTTGCCGAGTCTGATCCACCTTCTCCATTCAGCATGTCTCCGAGGTAGCAAAATGTTTTCACACCTTCCAGCTTCACGCCGTCTCCAAGATCCAACTCAACATTTCCTCCATCTGCAGCTCCCTCTGTGCACACCTTACATTTGAATGTAGCTGCCACAGTGGTTAATGACCCTCTCAGACCACTACATTTTTGATGAACCCACTCAGCGCACATTGTACACTGAATGGAGTTCACTCTGACACCCTTCCAACACACAGCACAGGGCCACTTCCCAGTTCTTTCCACCTCACCACATGCTTTACCACTTGCCATCACCTTCGTCTTTCCGATATTCACCTTCAGACCTTTTGTCTCCATACATTCCTTCCACGTGTTCATCTTTTCCTTCAGTCCATCCATACTTTCCGCAATCAACACCAGATCATCTGCATACAACAACTCCCACGGTAAACCCTCCTTTACGTTCTGAGCCAGCACCTCCATCACAGCTACAAATAGTAGTGGACTTAGTACCAACCGCTGATGCACTCCCACCTTCACCTCAAACTCACCACTGTGCCCGTCCTTCATCCTTACAGCTGTGCGTGCTCTTTTGTACATTGCCATCACTACTCTGATCAACCATTATCCTCTTTCTGGAACTGAGTATTACAAATCAACAAATCAGCTCCATCAGCAAACTCCAAAATCCTTTCACCTTCTCCATTTCTCACACCATATCCCAACCACCCCCCCCCCCCCCCCATTTTTTTTGGCCAACTTCGATTATTAATTCTCCTGTTTTCCTGATGATGATCAATCCATGCACCCAACGACGAAATGGCGGCAGCGTTTTGAACATGCCGGATGTGACTTATGGGAGAAGGCGCATGGGAGGAGGCTAAATCTGTTTCAACCAGGATGTGACGTATGCCACGAAGCGTACATGCTCAAATTGAATCACTTACACTATTATGAACAATGAACTATTATATTTTCCTTTTATTATGTTTTTTCTTAAAACAATAATTTGTATAAAACTGTGACCCTTCAAGGTTCAGTAATGCGCCCCTCTGATGTCTGCGCCCTAGGCGGCTGCCTAGTTGGCCTAATGGTAGTGCCGACCCTGTGTGCCCCCACTGAATCAAAAATACACTGTCAATATACAACCGTGAGTTGCACTTGCTAGTCCAAGACCCTTGATAAGTGTTTCAAAAATTTTTTTTTGACCCAAATGCATTCGCAATCCCCATCAAAGACAAGCCCTCTTACTGGTGCTTGGATCGTGGCTTTTAGAGCCAGATGCATGAAGTATGGCAGCGGGAACCGTGACAAATATGAGAACCATGACGACAAGGAAGATGTTGAGAACCACGATGAATCTCAAGAAGGAAAAGTATGCCTCCACCGTAGAGCCAAAACGACCTGGGGAAGGGATGGAGGGGGTGGGGGGAACGACGATGTTTTGGGTTTTGGCCTCCCCATAAAAACAGAATCATTAGGATCATATGTGAGCAATCTTAATCCACAAGGACAGCTGTCCCTGAATACAGAAGATTCAAATAATTCTTAATTCAAAAAAAAAAAAAATTAAAATACTTCTTCACTAGCCCTAACCCCAACCCTAACACTAACCCTAACACTAACCCTAACCCCAACCCTAACACTAACCCTAACACTAACCCTAACCCCAACCCTAACACTAACCCTAATACCAACCCTAACCCTAACCCCAACACTAACCCGAACACTAACCCTAACCCTAACCCTAACCCTAACCCGATAACTAACCATAACCCAAAATAAAAAACATCACACCATTTATGCACTCAGAATATGTTGGTGTACTCCCATTTCTGTCTACAATTGGGTGTACAACGCATGATGACACGTATGCGTTTCACATGGCCAAACGTGACGACATGTGTGCGTTTCATATAGCCAATCATACATCCAAGACATGGCCACCTGCCCTTTTTTCTCCTTATTTGTATGAGGAGGCAAGGCTCGTAGCGGAGCGACGACACTGAACAGATCAGGACGTAACGGGAAAAGCAGAGGGTGCAGTAACCGAAACGGGGCAAAGGTCGGACGGATAACACAAGCCTCTGGGAAATTCAGGAAAGTCGAATTTGCTGCCGAATAAGAACATTCATTTGCATACTCAAGTAAGTTTGTAAAGTGAAAAACTAGATTTTAAAAAATTAATTCAAATTCGATTTTGTTTCACTTCTCAGTTCTCAGATACAAGGAAGACATGTTTTTTATACTTGTTTATTTTTCTCTACCACATGTAGGCCCATGGAAGAGCAAGGTGACGGAGGCCATGAACTCACAATTTGATAGAGGGGGAAACTTCTGAACACACAAAGTAAGAAAATGGACAAACAGCGGGAAAGGAGGGGGGCACGGACTGTGAGAATGCAGCAAGTAAGAAGGTTGGGTTAATGGGGGAAACAAAGATTGTGGGTAAGGATGGGGGATCACATGAGATGGTGGTGCAACACCTCCTTGAAGCCTTGGAGGGAAGAGTGCGATGTTACTTGTTGGCAATTGGTTCTTGTACGGCTGCCCAAAAGAGTTATCCAATAGAAATGTGTGCAAAACCATGTGACCTATTTCTACCTGCACCAACGAAGGTGGACGGAGGTCAAGTTTTCACCCTTGTCTGTCTGTTTGTCTGTCTGTCTGACTGTGAACGCGATATCCCAAAAGGTTCTGGACGGATTCAGATGAAACTTGGTGGACGTATTGGGTGTCTGACAAGGACAAATTAGTTTGATTTTTGTGAAGATCTGGATCCGGATCTTCACCTTCAACAGGTAGGGCCAAAAACGACATATCATACGATATCTCAAAAAGTTATGGATATGGAGGAAACTTGATGGATGAGTTGTGTAGGTGACACGAACAAGCCAATTCGATTTTGGTTAAGGTCCGAATGCAGATCCGGTCTAACAATGGGATAGAAAACATCAACTGTTCAGCCTTGCGGAGGTGCGTGCTCTACCGAGTGCCGCTCTAGTGTTTGTGCGTGTTCACCTGTTTTACCGCTCACCGCCAATGGTCTGGAGATGATGCCTCCACGGCTGCAAAAGGTACAACCAGCTCGACAGCCTTACATGGAGGTAATCTGCAGCTTTGAATCGCAAAATGAACCAGTACTTCTCCAGGCCCGTGGCCACTCTTTTCTGGTCCGATAATTTGCCGCTGGGACACAAAGGAATACAGAAAAACAACTTTGTGGTTAACAACATTTTTGGGGAAGCTTTTCATGTTTATATAGTTATAATTGACCAGAAGGATCCCAATAATCCCTATTTATGTCAATCCAAAACCCCAGGTCAGCCAGTGAGGTATCGGTGAGATCGGCGTAACGACACCGGAAACACATCCCAGAAGTTGTGTTCAATGGAGCACGATATGAAGGATTTCAATTCTAAGCTTCTGCAACCTGAGCTAAGAGCAATAGTCATGTCGCTGTCAGATTGTGACAAAAAAAAACCCCCCTCAGGTAGGTTACCACCAGTGAGTGGGAAATGTATCTGGTTCACCTGGTCCAGTTGACCTGTTATACCTGTCCATAAAGACCTGGATTAATAATGTTGTAATGTTAATGAGAGTCCCACGCCATCCCAGGAGACACCAACGCACCGGGATAAATCAAGCCATAGGTTGAGATCCACGCAGAGGAGAAAATTCCTCGTTAGGAAAAGCCCTGCTGCAGTGAGAAAGGCGGAGCCATTCTTGTGACGTCATTGATACCCAGAGTACCCCTGGACACGGGCGGCACTTCCCCCAAGCTCAGTGGCCATTTGTCTCGTCCGACAGTCCTGCGTTGTGTCTCGTGTATTTGTCTGTATGTCCATGTGTGTGAGATGTGTGTTCAGCACACTCGCAATGCCATCAACTTACAGCAGGTGAATCAAAAATGGAATTTCATCACATTCGCTCAAAACTCAAAAATATAATTTTTAGTAGTAGCGTTCGATGCGTGGAAAGCTTATGAATCAACCATAGAGGGACGCACTATTACGTCACACATCAAACATACATTTGCACATAATATGGCTTTGAGATGGGGGAACTGGTTCAGGTCTTACCGGAGACGTCTCTTCACAGCAAGGCACGATGAGATCACTCGTATGCCGTTCCATGACTCTTCCAACCTTCGATTCCACCCCGGTTCCTCATAGGAAATCTCTGGGCCTTGCTCTTGGTGGTTCAGTGGCTTTGAACATGGTCGCGACTCTTGGAATGATTCCTCGCCATCCATCTCGGGACGCGTCTCATATGAGTTCAGCTCTTCCTTCATCTCTGTCTGTACAACGACGTCTTTTGGACATGTATTTAACTCCAAGTCTGCCTGGAGACTTGGTTCCAAAACTTCCATCTCAGGCTCTAAATGCGGCCCAACGTGGCCCTCCGCATGTGTGTGCTCTTCCTTTGGATCCCTGTCTTTATCTCCCTGTGATTCTGGCTGTGGATACTCTGGGTCTGGGATGTGGAGGTGATGGAAGAAAGAATACTCCAATAATTAATCCTGTATGTACATACACAGTCACGTGCAAAGGTAGGTACACCCCATGTAAAGTTTTGACTTTTTCAACATATTTCAACATCCAGCTATTTGATCTTCATTTCAACAATATTGATAGATAAAGGTGATATAATATAACAAATATCATGAAACATTTACATTTTGTAGTCCATTGTATAATTTAAATAAACATAAATGCAAATTTCACATGTGGAAAAAGTAAGTACACCCCTACATTTATCACTACTTCAAATACCTAAAATTAGAATGAGGTGCACCAGCTCAGGTGTAAATGATTAGAACATCGTTAGAGAGGATCTTGGAGGAACCTGCCTTATTTAAACCTCAGACATTTAGTTTGGTTTGCTCTTTGTTGTTGAAGTGTGCGGCGTCACCATGCCGAGATCAAAGGAGCTCTCTGAGGCCTTCAGAAAGAAGGTTATAGATGCCTACGAGTCTGGGAAGGGATTTAAAAAGATCTCCAAACAATTTGAAATCAATCATTCGACTGTCCGGAAGATCATCTACAAGTGGAGAAGATTCCAAACAACTGCCAACTTGTTCAGGCCAGGCCGCCCCAGCAAGTTCAGCCCGAGAGCAGACCGCAAGATGCTGAAAGAAGTCTCTAAGAACCCCAGAATGTCATCACGGTACCTACAGGTAGCTCTTGCCACTGTTGATGTCAAAGTGCACGAGTCTACCATTAGAAAGAGGCTGCAAAAATTTGATCTACATGGGAGGTGTGCCAGGAGGAAACCTTTGCTGTCCAGAAAGAACATCAGGGCAAGACTAAAGTTTGCCAATGAACACCGAGGCAAAGACCAGCACTTCTGAAACAATGTGCTCTTGACTAATGAGTCAGAGGTAGAGCTATTTGGCCACAGTACCAGAAGACATGTTTGGCGAAAATCAAAGACAGCCTTTGACCACAAGAACCTGATACCAACTGTAAAGCATGGTGGTGGAAATATTGTGGTTTGGGGCAGCTTTGCTGCATCAGGGCCTGGGCAGCTCACCATCATAGAATCCACTATGAATTCTTCATTGTCCCAGAGGGTGCTTGAGGATAATGTGAGGCGATCTGTCGGAAAGTTGAAGCTCAACCGAAGGTGCACCTTGCAACATGACAATGACCCTAAACATACCAGTAAATCCACCAAGGAATGGCTGAAAAGAAAGAAATGGAGGGTTCTGGAATGGCCAAGTCAAAGCCCGGATCTAAATCCCATCGAGATGTTGTGGGGGGATTTGAAACGAGCTGTGCATGCAAGAAACCCCTCAAACATCGCACAGCTGAAAGAATTCTGCATGGAGGAGTGGGCAAAAATTTCTCCCAGTCGATGTCAGAGACTGGTAGACAGTTATAAGAAACGCCTACTTGAGGTTGTTTCTGCCAAAGGGGGCAATACCACCTATTAGAGCCAAGGGTGTGCTTACTTTTTCCACATGCGAAATTTTATTTTATGTTTATTTAAATTATACAATGGACTACAAAATGTAAATGTTTCATGATATTTGTTATATTATATCACCTTTATCTATCAATATTGTTGAAATGCAGATCAAATAGCTGTATGTTGAAATATGTTGAAAAAGTCAAAACTTTACATGGGGTGTACTTACTTTTTCACGTGACTGTAGATACGCACATACATAGGTATATATCACGTCAGTACTGTCTGTATATGTCATTCAGTTGTTCTGCGTCAAAAGGAAATTAACATAAAATGTTCCAATATTTAAATCTATGTTTAAGTTTTGTTTTGTTTTATCACAAGTCTTCCACAACCTTTTGAGACATTTTGTTCACAAACAGACAGACAGGGTTGAAAACAACCTCAATCCATCTTCTTCAGTGGCGGTGGAAATTACATAAAGATCCAAGTCAAGCAGTTGTATTTCAATGCCAACCGAACGCACCGAGACATCATGGGTCGGAACTTCGGCTCGGTGAAAGACTCTTCACCTCATTTATGAATTTTAATCATAATATTGATCTAAGGCTTCACTTCCGGTTTAGGGTTGCTCCACATGTTGTTCCATGTGATCTTATTCTGCCTTCTACTTGTACTTCCTGTACATCTCTCCTTTTCCTCTGTAATATTCTCAATATCTTCATTGAAGAAAACGCTTCTCCATTCTTCCTTAAAAAAAAAAAAAAGGAACATATTAAAAGGTTTAAATTCCCTTATTAGTCCCCTTCCGGTGTACACCGGAGGGGACTATAGGTTTGCACGCCGTCCCTCCGTCCGTCAGTCTGTCCGTCCGTCAGTCCGTCACGCAAAGAACAGTTTTCTGGACTTTTTTTCTAAACTCTTAATGCTAATGATTTCAAACTTGGCACATGGTTTCTTCATGATAAGTTACAGATCAAGTTCGAACTTCATGACGTTTCGATCATTTTAAACAAAGTTATGACACTTTGAACTTTGGGAATTCTGATAATTCTGATGATCCTTAACTCAGTGCCATTTTAAGTTTTAATTTCCTTTAAAAAAGATTTTCTCTGCAATAATTGGACCGATTGAGATCAAATTTTCACCATAGGAGGACTCGGTCTGTAGAATATTTTAATGGTAATTATGACGTCACAGGTCACGTGGTTCGGCCGCCATATTGTTTTTCGTGAAAACACGAAAACCCCTTTTTCTCTGCAACGGCTGAACAGATCGAGGCCAAACTTTGCAGGCAGAATCGCATACCCACGACGAACAAAAAAGTGAGCGAGCATGACGTCATGTGTCACATGGTTTCAGAGTTATGACGTTTTTAAGCATGAACATTTAAACCCGAGCCCCTCCCTCATTTTTGATCCAATCGAGGGGAAACTTCACAAATCTGTTCAGCATGTCAATCTATTAAAATGTCCTTTTGTAATTTGCGATAGGGCACGTGGTTTGGCAGATATCGTTCATTAAACGAAAATATAAAAAAATGGATATCTCTTGTTTTTTATTCTAGAGTTCTCCTCAAGCCGCATCGCGTGCCCACAGCCTCGTCTCTCGAACGTCAAAAGCACGACACAGCGTGCGCTTTCGGGAAGGGCAGAGCCAAGCCGAGCAACATGTATATACACATCGATCATTGATGGTGAACCGGAAAATATAATAAATTACTGATATTTAGCGACTCGAAAGGTTCTTTATCAACAACTTATTTTCTCGTGCTTCTGCTGACCTGTCTGCAAGGTGTATAAATCGAAGTCCCAAGTGTGAATCACAGGTGAGCCCGTCCTGAGGTAATTAAGGATTGGGAACGATTCAGAACCTGTGGGTAAATAACCCTTGGTAATTTCCCCAACAGTTTCCCGGACGACAGACTGCCGGTAGGGGACATGTATTGCAGCGCAATACTCAGAATGCTTGTTTATCTGGCGTCAGCACCCCACATGGTTTTCTCAATCACAATCTATTCTTCCTATTGTTATTCTTCACAAGGCGTAAGTAGTGTAATAATGTTGCTTCTGGGACACCTCCGTTTAACATGGGAAATCCCTATCTAATGTCATTTACCCCCTTGTCTTTTTCAAAAATCATAAACACCTCTATTTCTCCCACCCTCATCTTTATGAACCTTTTGTCTGTAGTACCTATCCTTAATGTTGTTCATTAGACCACTCAAACACTACAAATATTTGTTTTCTCTTATAGACCTATCATCCTTCTTCTACATATCATCTGGCAGATTAATCTTTGACCCATTCACTTCCATATTAATTCTTTCCCTCCCTCATTGCCCCTAAACACCTATATTTCTCTCACCCTGTTCTTTACGAACCTTCTAACCTTTTGACATGTTATCCTTATTCATTAGACCACTTAAACACCTGTGATCCTTCTGACCTCATGGACCTTTTAACCTTTTACTCTTAATATCATCTGGTGAATATAACCCACTCAAACAACGACCCTACAAATATTTGTTTATGCGTGGGAAATAATTTAATTCTCTTGCCACTCTCTTCACCATCTAATATATTAACAAAAAAGATGATTGAGTTTGGTTCTTTATTAAGATATTTTAACTGAGCTAAGATAAAATGGTAAACCTCCCTCAATGTTCTTGTTTGAGCACCTCCAGTGCCACATACCATTTTTAAATTAAAGTATATATTTTCCTGACAACCATCAAAGTTTTCCGTCCACTCAAAAATATTTCCATCTTTTTTACCCAATTCACCGGTATTTAAATTAATTCTCTTATTTGTTTTGTGAATTTTTTTACCAGTTGCCTTTTCAATTATACCTATTTGATATTTTTCACATTCATTATGTTTTCCATTTATATACCAAGGTTGATTACACCTCCACTCTTTAGTCTGGTTGATACTTGGTTCTATCATTTATATAATAGTAAAAAAGGCGGCGGTAGCCCGTTAAAATCCCCAACCCCCCCTTTTTAACTTATCACTTATATATATCTTATCACTTATGTATATCTTATCACTTATATATATCTTATCACTTATATATATCTTATCACTTATATATATCTTATCACTTATATACTTATATAACCATAAGGGAGACTATCAATTCCATTTTCTAAAATAAACCTCTTATCATCAAAAGCCCCCAATGCTTTCTTATTCACCTCTTCTGAATATAATTGATGTTTATAACTTCTTATTCCATTAATCTTTCTAAACTCTTCTTTCTTTGTTGTTAAACAGTTATAATAATCCTTAAAGTTTATTGTTTCTTTAATGACATTTTTCTTTACACCTTTTAATTTCTTATCAGTTTTTTCAACGTTATTCACAATGTATTTATAAGCATAAGCCTTAGACCTCAATCCCACAAATTCACTCATGACATTTCCTCCTAATTCATCCTTGAACTTTCCAATCACCTTTTTATTTTTAGAAGAGAACAACTCACTCTCTGGACTGTAATTACTCGTGTCATAGATATTAATGTCTCTTTTCATGTCTGAATAAACATCGTTGGTATTAATTTTCAAAATAAAACTATCTGTATCCATATAAAGTAGATTAACATCATTTTGATATTTCTTCCTCAAGTTATTATAAAAGTAATCATACATTAATGACTTTGATAAATCAAGAATTGTTGTCCCAATATAAATAGGTTTGTTCATTTCAATACTCTCTTTAATCAAATGGATCGCACAAAAGTTCTCAGTAAAGACCTCAGCTCGAGTAAAACTCGGTCTATTAATTAATTTTGATGCTTGTTCCCAAGATGTTGATAATCTGATATTTTGTCTTTTCCTCACATTCTCCATAGTCTTACCAAAGACCGCATTATTCATCAATTTATAAAAGTCTTTCTCAAAATCTGTTTTTGACTCTGTTCTTCTTTGTGTATTAAAATCAATGTACCCCTTTAACCAATGACTTTGATTGAACTTTAGAACCCTATGGATCTTCTCTACTCTTAGACCTTTTGATAAATATTGTCGCAAATTTCTTTGGTGTAGAACATAATTTTTCTTGTTATATAATGTAGTAAGTAATTTTTCTGTTGATTCACCTATATCAAACGATCGTTGATAATCACTCAACCATTCTTTCTTTGGACTTTCTTTCTCACAAGCAAATGGGAGATCTTTGTGTAGGTTATGGAGTTCCTCTGGATATTTTAAATCAATTTCAAAATAATAACCAACTTTTTCTTCATCCAATTCTTTTTGTGTAGAGATACATACATCTTGTAAAACGTTTTTGTAGTCTTTTTCCTTTACCCATCTAAGTTTTCCATAAGGAAGAGCCTGAGACATTGCCCAGCCATACAGGTTGTTTGCGTCATAGTACATCAAGTAAGAACTCTCTTTCGTTGGATCATAATTTGGAAGATATTTGTTATTTGCTTTTGCGTATCTACTCGAGCAGACTTGTGAAATTCCACCTCTTTTTGCCTTTTCAATCATCAAAAGCATATCAACATCGGTTATCAAATCCAAATCTTGTTTTGTCATTTTCAACATCGCACTCCAGGCCAATCCAGGTGCTGTGTAGTAGTGAGCAGGATCCAATCCATATCCAGTGCGACAAACAGATCTAAAGGCTTCAAATACATCGGCCAATAAAAGCACATCAGTTTTGAGATACAAATCGTGATACTCGCCAAGATTCCTGATGTTATATTTTTCCCAAACATTTTGTGCGTGTACATAATCTTTATCAGATATATTACTGTTGTTTAATTTGTTATAGAAATTTTCTTTTGAAGGAAGTTGTGTTTCATTGAATCTCTCAAATGAGTCCATATAGTCATAGGGGTAAATTCCCTTTTGTGTTAGAAAATCTTTATCTAAAAAATACTCTGAAAGACATGGAAACTCTTTTAGATTTTGAACCAAGTTAACCAATGGACTTGCCATGAATTTAAATGTATCAAGAAATCTGATATGAGTAATAGGAGATGTGTGAATTGTTTTTGTGAATGAAATGTATTTCTGATCCGTGTTTGGAATTGCTGAGATACTTCCAGAAGTCTTTGAGAGTTCCTTGATAAATAGATGTGTATCATAATGAGCGTTGTTATGAAGAAAGACAGGAATGAAAGAGGGGAGTTGATAATTAATATTACAACTTTGATGAGCCAGACCTCTATATTTACCAGTGAGATGACAATGGTCTCTAACCTTTAGACCTTTACCAATTTTCTCCTCACAAATATGACAGACATTGTTTTTTATAAATTCCCTTTTTTCTTTACTTGTTAAGGACATTGGTTTATTGGTTTCTCTCATTATCTTGGTTAATCGAACACAGTCTTTTTCTAGTCGTTTCACAAACTCCTCTGGGGTATTTGAGCCTCTATACATCTCTAACTTGTTATATTTATCACCAACGGATGATTTGATATAATAACAAAAACCACAAGGAGTATGTTTTTGATATTTATTTGTGTATGATTCTTTTGGATCTGGAGAAGCAGTATCAATTTTTTCTAAAATACTTTCAAAATCAGCATATATAACAAATGGATGTTTGATCTTTTTATTTTCATCTTTGAATGTGATCTTTGAGCCTTCTTTAGGCATATTGATTACCGTTGATTTATGTTCGCCACAATAATTTGAATGTTTATCTAATCTTTCTTGTGAATTGAAGAAGTTAAGACAACGCAAACAAATATATATTTTATTTGTTCTCTTACAGACTTGTGGTTTTATTAATTTAGCAATATCTTTGATGTATGTATAATGTGAATTTTCGTCTGAATTAAAATATAGAAGATTAATATGAGTTTGTTTACAATTGTCAGAAAGCTTTAAAACCTGAATGTTGTTTGTTTCTGTTAGACCATAAACATTAACTGATAAATTATTCATCTTTTCAAATTTAGGAATATCATTTAAAGTCATCGGAAACTTTAGATCTTTCGTATTTAATGTATTCTCATATTTTTTATAATGAGATACTCTTTCATCATGAAAATGTGGAGGATGTAAGTGTGCTAAAATAGACCAGAGAAAACATTTATTGTCTTTATTTTTGATATTGATAACTGCTTTTCTATTTTTGATAACACTGGGTAAATCAATGTAAGAAGAAGCTTTTAGAGGATCTGATTTAAGAATATGAATGTCTATGTAAATAATTTTTCCTATATTGAATCCACTTCCTACGATTGAATTATCCACATCTTGCTCTTGTTTAATAAGTTCATCATAGACTCCTGATGTTTTAAAATCTTGATATGAAGATATAAAGTGTGGCTCAGTTCTCATGTATGGTGCATCTATAACTCCTTCATCCTTTGTCATTTCTAATTTTACTCCCATATAAAATTTAAGTGGTTTCATTTCCTTTAGTGTTTTTTCAATCAACGTTTGAACAGCAGGTTTAACTATTTCTACAGCATCAACTATAGACTCTGGTTCAGGAGGTTTGAAGTTAAAGACTCTTATTTTAATATGTCCTTTGAATGCTCCATCAGAGTTTTTAGTTGTGATAAAATTTGATAAATGTAGATTTGTTTTAAGATGTATTTTGAAGCCTTTCTTGAGGATATTTTTATTACATGTAGAACAGTGTTTTGTTTCAGGTGGAAGAGGGGAAAGTTTGTTAAAAATGTTGTATGTATGTTTTGCGGTGAGAATATGTTGTTTATAATATTTTACTTCCTTCTCGCAAGTATCACAATAAACCATATTTATAGCGTGAGAAAACGTGGTGTTTTATATATATCACTGTGCTTAAAATAAAACACTTTTGAGCTTTACAGCTCCGTTTTATATATATCGCTGTGCTTAAACTAAAACACTTTTTCACTCAGAATCATCTAAGTCATAACTATCACATGAATACTCAGAATCATACTCAGAGTCATCAATAAAGCTACTCTCATAACTATCATTTGAGCACAAACTATTAGTATCATAACTATCATCTGTGTTCAATGAAATACTATCATCACCATCGTCCGAGTTCAATGAAATACTATCATCACTATCGTCCGAGTTCAATGAAATAGTAAAATCTTCACTGCTGTATTGACTCATATTTAATTAGCAGAAAAAACCTTTCCATCTATACCAATATACTTTCTTTCATTAACGGATTCAATCTCTACATTTTTAATATCAAAAGTTATCTTTAAATAATCTCTAACTATCATAGAACGAAATGACATTTCACCAGAAATATTAACATCATTCATTTTACTTAGATCTACACCCTTTGGATTATTAAAGAAAATACAAATGTCTCCTCTAGAATTATTAATGGTCTTATCATTCTTTTTCAAAGTATCGTGGTCAATCACTTTTTCAAGCTTTGAATAAATTGCCAGGAGTAGAGGAGAAACTTTTGTTAGATTTACTTTAATGGATGTCTTTCCAGGTATAGTTAGAGCTCTTCCTTTAAATGAAATAGAGGGGCTCATGTTATTTTCCATAACTGGTTTTACCCAAAAATTTCCATATTTATCTTTGTTCAATTTAACATCTTTGACATATTTTTCTATATCTTCCACCGAAGTAGAGATTGATTGAAATTTGTCTTTTGTGCTTTGAAACATTGTATTTATTAATGAATAAACTTGCGTTTAGTTTAAGTAAAAATTTACCACATAAATATGATAAGTTCTGAAGGATATTTAGAATTTCCAGACTCTCCATATGATAAATTAGAGAATTGTCCGGCTTGTGATAGAGTGGGGCTTAATGATGAGGATTCATATAAACAATGTATTTTCTGTGATTTAATTTTAATTAATGATAATAAGAAATATAAAAAAATATATAACTCTTTTAAATTAGAACCAAAAATGAATTACTTTACAAGATTAATAAGAGAGATGAATGTTAAGTATTGTGATGATAATACACCATTTCTTTCAAGGGAAGAGACTAATTGTATTGAGGAAATGTATAAGGGTTTAATGATATTTATTATTCAAAATAATTTTAATGGAAATGTTAATACAAGATACTATATAAATAAAATAATGGATTATTTTGAAATTAAACCCGAACTCAGGATAAAATATAGAGTTTCTCAAATAGCTCAAAAAAAGTTGGATAACTTGTTTTCCAAATATATAAATGAATGATTTTTTACCCGTTTGGGAAAATAAGATAAAATTTAATAACCATAAAAACATTCCAAATTCATTGAGATGTCTAATAGTTGGTTCAAGCGGATGTGGAAAAACCTGTTTACTTTTAAAGATGCTCCTTGGTTCTAATTTTTTAGATTATGATAATTTAATAATTTTTACAAAGTCAAGTTTTCAACCCGAGTATCAACTACTCTCACAGGGTTTTAATGCGGGTCTTAAAAAGGAAGACATTATCGGTTTATTTAAACTTCAAAACAAACTAAATGATTATAATATTGATGATATAATACAATTATTTTGTGATACACAGAAATCAAAATCGAAACCCATAACTTGTATTCTCAGTGATAATACGGATGATATACCTTCACCTCAAGATTTAGATAAATCAAAAAAGAACCTTGTCATCTTTGATGATTGTGTTAATGAGAGAAACCAAACAGTAATGGATAGCTACTATACAAGAGGGAGACATTCTTCTTGTAATTGTATATATCTTAGTCAATCATATTTTCAACTCCCTCGACGCTCAATAAGAAACAATGCCAATACTTTTATTTTATTTAAGTTAAATTCAATAGATGTAAATAATTTTTGGAGAGATAATTGCTCTACGTTATGTAGTAAAAAAGAATTTGAAAATTATATGAAACACACGATTGGAAAATATAAATATATTGTTGTGAAACAAGATGAGATACTAAATGATATTTTTCAATAAATAAATACAGAAAATGAATACTGAAGAAAGAGAAAGAAAGTTTAAGGAACATCAACAATTAGTTTCAAAAGTTGTTAAACAACAGGAAGAGATAAAGAAGAAACGGAGACAGAAACTAACTGGTGAAGAAGCCTTTGAAAGAAAACAAGAGAAATTCTTTAAACCACTTTTGAAAACTCAACACCCTACAGTTCCCACGGTAGAATTTACTCCGAAAAAACTTCAAATGCTCAAAGATTTTAGTCAGATAACAAAACAAGAACTTGGTGAATTAGAATATGATGACGAGGGATTATTTCGGAAACTTGAGGAGGTAAATCAACCCCCTAATTATGTTGTGGAAGCTCTTCAAAACAATGAATATTCGGCGGGTTCAAAAACCAGAGCAGGTCTCATTCCAACAGAAGAACCAGCAGTGTTTCATCTTGTGGAAGAAAAGGTATTGATATTTAATGATGAATTGATGTTCTTGAGTTCTACTCAACCAAATGTTAAATTAACTCCAAGATTAATGTTTCTTCTAACAAACCCCGGATTCAGCGGTTCAAAATATTTTGAGGAACCACTTGATATGGAAAGAGAGGAAGATAGGGTATATATTGAGTTGCTAAATGCACTTGATTATGGAGTTTCTGTTGCTGGTAAAAGTAAGAAGAATGAGAAGGAGAAACATATTATTGATGCTTTAAGTAAGCTTGGTTCGGGTGTTAGTTTTCTTCCAAATGACCCATCACAATTAGTTAATAGGCTATTATTGTTGTTAGGTAGTAAGAAGGCTGGAAACAACAATTGTTTTAATGAATCCTCAGCCATTTTAGATCAGTTGATGAACATGAAAATAATTAATAAATGTCAATACAAAGATATTTTATTAGATATTAAATAAGATGAGAAGCACAATTCTTAGTTTTAATTTCACAACGAGCGATTACACAGCTTCATTCCCTTACCCACTACAACTTGACCCCCTTACCTCATATGAGGCATCTTTGTTGTCAATGGAAACTTACAATACCCTTTTTAATATCACAGAGAAAAACAACAAGTTTAGTTATAATCCAGGAAGTGGATATAAAACTATAACCGTTTCACCTGGAGCTTACGAGATTTCTCAAATATCTTCAGAAGTCTCTCGCCTTATGAAAGAAAAAGGTGATGAACCAAAAAATATTGTAATAGATATTCAAAAACACACTTCAAAATCAACTATTAAACTTAAAAATAATTATAAAGTTGATTTCACGATTGAAAATTCGTTCAGAGAGCTATTGGGGTTCTCTTCTAAAAAGATTGAAACTAACGGGACGTCTTACAGTGATAATGTCATTCAAATATCCTCCGGTATAAATTCAGTATTAATTCATTGTGATTTGATTGATGGTGCTTATAACGATGGAATAAGAACAAATACAATATTTTCATTCAGCGCATACTCAACCCCGATTGGTTATAAATTTAATATGGAACCAAAAAATCTTGTCTATTTACCTGTGTCAGGAAAAACCATATACAGAGTAAATTTTAGGATAACCGACCAAGATAATCGTATGATATCCTTTAATGATGAAATTATATCCATCAGAATTCACCTACGTGAAGTTTTTCAATAAATAAATAATGGTTATTGTGAGAAAACACGAGTTGGGAAAATATAAAATAATTACAGGGGATGGGATGTTCCTTTCACCATACTATAAGGGTGAAGGTATGTTTCTTGGGAGAGGATACTATAAACCAAAGCGACAACGGGGTGTGGGACATCAATTTAGAAATAAAGGAGATGGGATAATTGATACTCTAATGGGTATTGGTTCAACCATCCTTAAACATAAAGACCTAATTGGTTCAACTGCTTCTGCCGTGGGCTCCGTTGCGGGTGCTATAAAGAGTATAAAAGATGCTCAAAAGGAGTCTCATAAATTACAAGCAATCAAAGAAATTAAAAAAGGTAAAACTCAACTATCTTCACAAGAACGACAAAAAATCATTAAAATACTTGGGTCAGGGTTTCAACGATTTTAATGCTATATAAATACAAGTATGGAAGCGATTGATAGTATCTATGATTTGGATGATACGATTATCATTTCAAACTCTACTAAAAAGGAAGACTATTTTAAGGTAAATGCTATAACAGGAACAGACTGGAATTCAAACGGAACAAAAAGTTTTGAAATAAATAATCAACAAACTTACTTGAATATAGCTGATAGTTTCTTGCTGTGTAAATTTAAATTCACTAAGGCTGTGAATAATACTAATGCTACACTCGTAAATGATTTCTTCTGGAAAATGTTTGATAGTGTCCGCCTGTATATTGGAACACAAGAGGTTGAAGCGGTTGATTATGTCTCTGCTACATCTGAAATGATGAAATTTACACTATATTCGTTTAGTGATAGAATGGGTAAGGGAGCTGTTGAAGGTTTTATTCCTGATATGTCAACGGGTACAAACGCAGACCCTGGTTATAGTCAAAGGAAGTCAATGTATAATGATGAAACAAAAGCAGTGAATAGTTTTACCGTAGCAGTACCTCTTAAAGGTATATTTGGATTTTGCGATTATGATAAAGTTTTGTATGGGCTTAAAATTAGATTTCAACTACAAAAGAATGATAATGTAAATAGGTTGCTTTTTGGGGATGAAAATGCTTTTGGAGAAAATAATAAATTTGTTATTAATGATTTGTGTTGGTATATCAGTGAATATACTCCTAATCTTAAAACGGAAGAGATGTTAAATAGAAGACTTAACTCAAAGAAACCGCTAAATGTATCATACCTTAAAAGAAGATGTCAACACGTTAAACTGGAACACACTACCTACACTTGGAATTTAGGTGTTCTTCAAGGAAAGCCACGATACCTCTGGCTCATTTTTAAAAAACCAGATGGAGAGGACGGTACTAATAAGAATAATGCCCTGAGTGATAATGCAAAGGTGAAACAACTTCGGGTTTCTCTTGATGGCACATTTTATCCGCGAGATAGATTGGAAATTGATTGGGAAAAAAATGATTATGCGGAAGCCTACAAGTCCTACCAAAAGGTGTGTGAAAGTAATGGTAATAATGATCCTATTTTGGATATGGTTGCGTTTCAAAAACTTTATACAATCTACGCAATTGACCTGAGTTCTCAAAAGGAAACTATAAAGTCTAATCGAGTGGATACTTCTCTATACATTGAAAGAGGGGAGAGTGAAGAGGTTAATGCATATTGTTTGCTTTTGGAGGAAACAGAATTACAGATTAATACAGATAATGGTGTTATGATTAATATCACATAGGTTTTTTCTCATAAATAAATGGTTGGGGTATATGTTAATCAAATCAATCTTAATAAATTAACATCTTGTATTCAAAATCAAAAGCCTTGTATTATTAATGTTAATACAATTCAAAGAAAAGGAGCTGTAAGAATTGATGTTTTACTCACACACACACAAGTAAAAACACTAAATGATGTTGGATCACTTAAAATTAAAATGACGAAACCTATGTTAAAGAAATATTCAATAGACGAGTCAAGAGGAGGATTTCTCCCGTTTCTAATTCCTTTATTTGCTGGTTTAAGTGCGGCGGGAGCATTGACTGGTGGTATTTCAGCAGCGGTAAAAACTGCTAACGAAAGGAAGGCACAACTAAAAGCTCAAAAAGAATTGGAAAGACATAACAAGGAGTTGGAGAAACAAATTAGTGGAAGTGGTGTAATTGTAGATTTTGCTCAAAAACTTGAAAGTCTACCTGATAAAGCTAGATTGTTGGTTGGTGATATGCTTTCCTCTATCGCTCAAGCGGGTGTTAAACTAACTAAACGGGGTAATGGATTGTATCTTTCTCATAAATAAATGGATAAATGGTTTAAACAATTTGGAAAGAATACAACGTCAAATATAGAACTAGCCAAGTATTGTAAAACACTAAAAATTGATAATGTGGTAATCTGTATGAGAGATGAATTAATACATATAAATAAGAATACAAAGAATATTATTATGAATTTAGACACACAGAATGGTTCTCATTGGGTTTGTATTCATAATAGTCAGGATAAATATTATTTTGATAGTTATGGTATGCCACCACCTGTTGAAGTAATACAATTCTTACAGAATGGTGTTTATCAAACATTTCAAGTTCAAGAAATTAATTCTAAATGTTGTGGTCAATTATGTTTATATGTATTATTTCAACTCAACAATAATGAAAATTTTTATGATATCATTTTTAATCTAATATAAATGACTTATGTTGGAAAAGATGGTTCTATCTTTGGAAAATCCTCTCAGGATATTGATTTATCAAATTATTATACAAAGGCACAGGCTGAACGACAAAAATATAGTGTAAGTAAAAATATTAATATGAAGAATACTTATAAATTAATCAATTATCCAAACCCTACAGATGCGAATGACTTAATTAGATTAAGTGATTTATCACAATATATATTTTTAAAGAAAACAGCACGTTTTGTGAAAGAAGTAAAATTTACAACCACAACACCTGGTTATACTGACCATACACCTTTCCTCATTGAATTTAACTACCTGCTTACAATTGAATTTTATAAAGAAGGACATTTAGTTAATATGCGAATTAATAAATGGGGGTATGATATGCCTGATTTAGGGTATAATTGGTCTTTTTCAATAAACATAGAAGACCTACATGATTTAAATCAGTCTCGTAAAGAAGAATATTATCCACTTGGTGAGGATAAGGATTTATGTGGAAGTACAATTAGTAAACAACAAATACGTGATTTTAAGAAAAGAAAAATATATGATAGTATAGCGATGGTTCGCATGACAAAGAAGGAAGGTAATGAGATAAGGATAGAAAGCCGAGGAATACAAACCGATTTGGTAGTGGGAAGATGGGGTGGTATTACCTGTCATAATATTAATCTCACATATATTTCTGATACATAAATGGCAGGAAGAAGACTACAAGAGAATTATAATTTTTGTATTCAAGGATACCTACAAGAAAAGGGTGCTCGGTATTACATACCTTATGATTTGGAGCATATACATGGGAATTTTGTCATTAAAAACTGGCCTTATACTGATATTGTTAAACCCACAAATAGAGACTTGTTTAAAATATTAAATAAAAATGAACTTCTCAAAGTTATGAAATATAAAACTCTTTTAGAAATCGTCAACAAATCTTATTGGTATCCTATTATGAGAAAAATAATTATAGATACAAGAATATCTCAAAATCCAGATGAGTATATGTATAATATTCTTTGGGGTTCAAACTCAAGGGTAGCAAGGGATGAGGAAGGAGTTGAAGAAGAGAAGGAGGAAAGAGAGAAAAAGGAGAAGGAGGAAAGGGAGAGGGAGGAGAAGGAGGAGAGGGAGAAAAAGGAGGAGAAGGAGGAGAGGGAGAAAAAGGAGAAGGAGGAGAGGGAGAAAAAGGAGAAGGAGGAAAGGGAGAAAAAGGAGAAGGAGGAAAGGGAGAAAAGGGAGAAGGAGGAAAGGGAGAAAAGGGAGAAAAAGGAGAAGGAGGAGAGGGAGAAAATGGAGGAGGAGGAGAGGGAGCAAAGAGAGAGGGAGGAAAAATATAAAAAGATGGAAATCACTGAGATTCATAAAAGATTGAGTGTATTAAAGCAAATAAATCAATCTCAACGCACCGAAGAGGAAATTAAAGAATTAACAACTCTTATGAAGATAATGGTTTCAAAAATAAGAACGTCAATGTCTTCAATTTCAGAGATTTAAACGAGAAAGTGGTGAAGAAGAAGAAGAAGAAGAAGGAAAAGATTATGTGATTGATGATGTTGGTGTCATTGACTTTAGTTAGTTTTTATTTGTAAATAAATGGAGGAGAGAGTGAAGGCATTCCTTAGGATTCTTTATGTTTTAAAAATAAAGATTGAAATGTATATGTTGAAAACCAAAAAGGTTTTGATACTCTGTCGGAATTTTTCTGATAAATAAATATGAGTTATTGTCTCAAATGTAAAAAGAAAACTAAATCTAAAAATATCTCTTATGTTAAAGCTAAAAATAATAGAGTTTATCAAAAAGGAATATGTCAAGTATGTGGCTCTAAAAAGTGCCAATTCATCTCTCCTAAAAGAGGAGGAGACATACAAAAGTTTCTGTCAGGAAGTAAATTTACAACAACTGGAATTCCAGGGGAATTACACCTTCCAGGGTATTCTTTCTGTGGTCCAGGAACAAACTTGGATAAAAGATTAGATGAGGCTGACAATCCTAAACCTTGGTCTAAACCTACAAATAGGGTTGACGAAGTGTGTATGAAGCATGATATTGCTTATGGGAAAACCACTACGTTGACTGAAAAACATAAAGCCGACAGCGAAATGTTGTATAATTTGTCTTTGATACAAAATCCAACGTTGAGAGAGAAAGTTGATAGGTTTATTGTGAGAAATTTGATAAATGCTAAATTGAAACTTGGTCTTGGTTATTCCTCAAAAAACTATTAGGCTCTAATGATGCCATCAAGACTGAGGAGCTTTTGGCTGAAGAATTACACAAACCTATAATCACAAAGTTTAAAAGAAGGAAGGTTTATTCTAAATACACTGACCACATATGGTCCGCTGATTTAATTGAATTGAATAATGACAGGGGATACAGGTATGCTTTAACCGTTATTGATTTGAGGAGTAGATTTGCCTGGGTTGTCCCTTTAAAAAATAAAAGGGGTGATACTTTAATGTTAGCCTTTAAGCTAATATTTGATCGGGATAAAAGGAAACCAAAGAAGTTATGGACTGATGAGGGAACAGAGTTCTATAACAAAATATTCATGAAATTTCTTAAGGGGAAGGGTATTAAATTATACAGCACCTTTAATGAAGGAAAGGCAGTTGTTATTGAGCGTTTTAATCGTACTTTAAAAGAGAAATTATATAAAAAATTCACACAACTCGGTTCTCAAAAATGGGTGTATTTAATTCAGGATATTGTAGATAATTACAATAATACAGTTCATTCATCAACACAATCAAAACCATCAGAAACATTTACAAAATTAGAATATGAAAAGGAGATTAATTTGAGAAAGCCCAAGTTTAAAGTTGGTGATATTGTAAGGATATACAAATGGAAAAGCCATTTTGAGAAAGGTTATACACAAAAATGGACTAATGAATTATTTATAATCGTTGATGTAATGGCTACAAACCCTTGGACTTACAAATTAAATGATATAAATCGAGAAGAAATCTTGGGTTCATTTTACTCGCAAGAATTACAAAAAACAAAGCTAATAATTCATTAAACAACATTTCTATTCACCCCACCCATATTAGCTAATTTAATTCGTGGTAATAATAAAAAAAAATTAAATAAATAAAAAATCATAAGCCACGCCCACACCGACCCCGCCCACACAGACCCCGCCCACACAGACCCCGCCCACACAGACCCCGCCCACACAGACCCCGCCCACACAGACCACACCCATCATCCCCCACCCTCCGTGCACCCCCACCCTTGACCCTTCACCCCCCTCATCCCACCCCCACCTTCCCCACACACACAAGGGGAGGGGAGGGGTGGGATGAGGGGGGTGAAGGGTCTTTGGCAGGGGTGCACCTCCCCGTTCCCTCCTTTATTCTCTTTTTGTAATTAAGAATTAAATAATTGTAAACAAAACAAATATATATAAATATTGAAAACATTAAAATCTTTATATTATTAAAACATTTTTCTTGAGGTATACATTCAACTTCTCCCCAGCATAAGTCATCAATTTCTTCCCAGCACAAGTCAAAGGTTGGTTCAGCAGATGTCTTCAGGTTTTGAATCTCTTTCTATTAAAGACAAGAGGGGAGAGATATTTATTTCATATTTATGTTCCATGTCAAAGCGTCTTGAAAAGCGCTATACAAAATAAATGTATTATTATTATTATTATTAATATAGGGTCGGATGCCCTTCCTGACACCAACCCTGAATCACCTCTTACGATGCGCAGGGATATGGTGTACCTATTATAAACGGTGAACCACACACACGTACACACATGCTTACCTCGAAAAAATCCAGCTTAGCGTCCAGATAGTCGAGATGAAAATTAAGGATATCACAGGATGACAGGAAATAACCATTCCTATGGAGTCCAAAATCGTCCCACTCCAAGCTTTGGTCTTCGAGGCTGCAAACAAAATAAGGAGAAATTACTATGCTGAAGTAAGCTTGACAAAACATCACACACACGCACACACACACACATTCACAGATACATACACACACACATACACACACACACACATGCATAGATACATACACACAAGAACACACACATACACACACACACACATACACACACACACACACACACAATCTCATTTTTTCATTTCTGTTCCTCACAATTCGATCTCTCTATTTTAATCACAGACACACATGCACACACATACACATACACACACACACATGCACACACACATGCACACACCTCTCGTTTTTTATTTTCTATCATACCTTTCACGTGAATTTTCTAAGAACGGTGAAACATTGAATTCATTCTGAGCCCACCATCTCGGAGGTAGGTTATTCAAACCCGTATTCAGTTCGTTGTGGAACTCTTGAGAAACAACTTGAAATTCTGCCAGGATATTTACAATATTTGAATTGCTGCAATGAATAGGAAAAATAAATTATTAGTTGTATAATTAATCACATACAAAGCTCTCATTAACAGTGTTTAATACCAAATGAACTTACCAATGTCCTGGCGAGTATTCTTCATCAGAGGAAAGACTGGAATAAGACAAGCTCATCTTCGTTCACAATGTTTAAATGTCCCATTCGGAGACCTCTCTTTTTATAATGAACAAAATGTATTTCGGGGAACTGAAGTGCTTGTCAGCTTTTGGAAACTGAGGGCGTGTGTTTGTGAAAAACAGGAAACAAGACAAAGAGAATTCCTTGGAAGTTATCCAAGTGAAACAACGTCATTTCTCAACAGTGAGCTATTAATTAGAAAAGGTTCGAGTGGTATATAAATGGAAAACAAAATGAATGTAAAAAATATCAAATAAGTATAATTGAAAAGGCAACTGGTAAAAAAGTTCACAAAACAAATAAGAGAATTAATTTAAATACCGGTGAGTTGGATGAGACGGTGAGGAGAGTTGTAGGAGAATTAAATTATTTCCCACGCATAAACAAATATTTGTAGGGTCGTTGTTTGAGTGGGTTATATTCACCAGATGATATTAAGAGTAAAAGGTTAAAAGGTCCATGAGGTCAGAAGGATCACAGGTGTTTAAGTGGTCTAATGAATAAGGATAACATGTCAAAAGGTTAGAAGGTTCGTAAAGAACAGGGTGAGAGAAATATAGGTGTTTAGGGGCAATGAGGGAGGGAAAGAATTAATATGGAAGTGAATGGGTCAAAGATTAATCTGCCAGATGATATGTAGAAGAAGGATGATAGGTCTATAAGAGAAAACAAATATTTGTAGTGTTTGAGTGGTCTAATGAACAACATTAAGGATAGGTACTACAGACAAAAGGTTCATAAAGATGAGGGTGGGAGAAATAGAGGTGTTTATGATTTTTGAAAAAGACAAGGGGGTAAATGACATTAGATAGGGATTTCCCATGTTAAACGGAGGTGTCCCAGAAGCAACATTATTACACTACTGGCGTATCTTGTAAACTTGTCTCTCACCGAACCACTTGATCTGTCCACCATCCTCCGGTTCCTACAGAGTGATTTTTCTCCATGCCTTGAATCAAAATTCCATCCACCAACATTCTAACTTCCATTTACCCCCCTCCCACCCCGCCCTTCGAGTCCACCTCCTCAATGCTTCCCCCTCTTGGCTTCTCCCTTGTCTTATAGGAAGGCATGGCGATTGTGAAACACCACCATCGCGGAATACATATCAGTCAGTGTGATGAGGGGCAGTGCCTGGGAGTTGCACATGGACAGACGATCAATTATTTTTACATCGATGATTAAATACAATTGGTTTGATTCCCATAAAAAAATTCACCTTCAAAAGTGATGTGGTAGTGCCACCGTGTAAGCCAACCCTAGTCAAACAATAGAGGGAAAATACAAAAATATAGGGGAAAAATACATACATAAATATATTTTTCCCCTATTTTCTGCATATGAAAAGATATATTTTAAATAGCGAGTTTTGGAACAAAAAATAGGAAAATAATATATTTTAAATAGCGAGTTTTGGACAAAAAAGAGGGAAAACTAGGACAACAATATATTTTAAATAGCGACTTTTGGTAGAAAAAAATAGGGGAAAAAAGGACAAAAATATATTTTAAATAGCTAGTTTTGGTAGAAAAAAAAAGGGGAAAAAAGGACAAAATTTTTTTTAAAATAGCTAGTTTTGGATCAAGAAATAGAAAAAGAAATAGGAGAAAAATATATTTTAAATATTGAGTTTTTTGGAACAAAAAATAAGAAAAAATAGGAGAAAATATATTTAAAATGGCCAGTTTTGGAACAAAAAATAGAAGAAAAATAGACTTTAAATAGCCAGTTTTGGAACAAAAAATAGAAGAAAAATAGACTTTAAATAGCCAGTTTTGGAACAAAAAATAGGAAAAAAAGGCCAAAAATATATTTAAAATAGCAAGTTTTGGAACAAAGAATAGGAAAAAATAGGAGAAGATATATTAAAAATAGCCAGTTTTGGAACAAAAAATAGAAGAAAAATAGACTTTAAATAGCCAGTTTTGGAACAAAAAATAGGAAAAAAAGGACAAAAATATATTTTAAATAGCAAGTTTTGAAACAAAGAATAGGAAAAAAATAGGAGAAGATATATTAAAATAGCCAGTTTTGGAACAAAAAATAGAAGAAAAATAGACTTTAAATAGCCAGTTTTGGAACAAAAAATAGAAGAAAAATAGACTTTAAATAGCCAGTTTTGGAACAAAAAATAGGAAAAAAAGGCCAAAAATATATTTAAAATAGCAAGTTTTGGAACAAAGAATAGGAAAAAATAGGAGAAGATATATTAAAAATAGCCAGTTTTGGAACAAGAAATAGAAGAAAAATAGACTTTAAATAGCCAGTTTTGGAACAAAAAATAGGAAAAAAAGGACAAAAAAATATTTTAAATAGCAAGTTTTGGAACAAAGAATAGGAAATAAATAGGAGAAGATATATTAAAATAGCCAGTTTTGGAACAAAAAATAGAAGAAAAATAGACTTTAAATAGCCAGTTTTGGAACAAAAAATAGGAAATAAAGGACAAAAATATATTTTTAATAGCAAGTTTTGGAACAAAGAATAGGAAAAAATAGGAGAAAAAAAACATTTTAAATATCCAGTTAGGAACAAAAAAATAGGAAAGAAAATAGGAGGAAAATATATTTTAAATAGCCAGTTTTAGAACAAAAAACATAGTAAAAAAAATAGCAATAAAATTGGTGTAAAAACTAAGTCCAGGAATATAGTAGAAAAAATAGCAACCAATGGTGAGAAAACAACAAAGTATAGAAAATAAAAGTTTGTTATAATTGTCGTTATCATTGGCATTATTTGTTATCAAAAAAGTTGGTATACTTAAATATATATATATATACACATTAAAAAGTTGGTATAAAAAAAGTAAAACATTGTTGATTATATTTATCAAAAAAAGTTGGAATCTTTGGTATCTCCTGTGATGAAACTGATTCTGAGGGCCTTTCACTCTCACCGCAGGCAGGTTGGTGGTCTTCCTGTCTTCTACCGACTCCTCTCCGGCCTTGCTCCCCCAGCTCTGTCTGTGCTCTGTCTCCCAAATATTCCTACAGGTCGCACAAGATCTGCCTGCAACCCTCTGATAGTTAAACTGCCAAAATAAAGACTCTCTGCTCACCTTCACTCTTTCATTCCCCTTTTCTCCCGCCTCTGGAACAAACTCCCTCACTCTCTTCAATCCCATTCCTCCCTCCAGGTCTTTAAAACAGCTGTTCACCACCATCTCTTATGTTCCCCCATTCAAAACCTTGATCTTTTCTACCCCCGTTAATCAACCCCAAATCCACCTCCTTTAAATTCCCTGTTTTCTTTCCTGAAAGTCCTCTACTGTTGTTGTGTTTCCCTCTCTCCCCCTCTTGTCTCCCTCTCCCTTTATGATATATGTTATATGTGTTAGCGCTTAAACAAGCCTCGACTGAGTACAGAAAAAAAAATCGCCTCCTTTCTCATGTATACAGTCCTGTCTAATGTAGGAAAATCTGGGATTTGAACCAATATGTTTGCTGCCTCACACCAACAGGCCGACCCAATTAATTTAACTAGATGGTATTCATGGACTACTCACCCCACGCAGCAAACTTGGTGCGAGCCAACTCTTCTGTTTTTGAAGGGTTTTTTTTCTTTGATCCAATATGGCTGCCAGATCACGTGAGCGATGACATCATAAATTTATATTCTCTAATATAATTGTTGCATAGATCACGCTCAATAAATTTCAAACTGAACAGACTAAGCGTTGTCCCTGTCGAGTTATGACGTCATAATTACGGCACCAATGACGTCATCGTTAACAACACCTATTCCCCATATGGAGTTATTTACAATGAGCCATGTTTCAATTATTTCCATGGAGCGGTTCCAGAGATATAGAGGTGTAATGTTTTTCGATTTTTCCAAGATGGTGCCTGTACCACGTGACCTATGACGTCATAATTATCATTTAAAAAATTATACAGGAGGAGCCGCTCATATTCTGAAAATTTAGTGTTCATCGGATTAACAGTTGCAGAGGAATTTTTTTTTCATACTGATCAGACTAAGCGTTGTACTTGTCGAATTATGACGTTATAATGAAGGCCCCGATGACATCATCATCAACATATCTTATTCCACATAGGGAGTACTTGACAATGAGCCATGTTTAAATTTTTTCCATTGAGCGGTTTTGGAGATATAGAGGTGCAACGTTTTTCCAAGATGGCGTCTGTACCACGTGACCTATGACGTCATAATTATAAATTAAAAAAACCCGCGCATCTCTTCTGTTGGTCGATGTGTCCCTAGGAGGGCAGCACCCTCATGACGTCATGACTCTGTAGCCTCCCAGGTTGAACCTCCAAAGTGAATGATCCTGAAGCTTCCTTTAAATCAATCACCACATTGATTGTAATAGCACTGCTATTAGCAGGTGAGTGACGTCATCGACGCTGCCTTTTGTCCCATCAAAACAAGCAATATAACTGGAACACATTAACCATATTAATTAATTGATTGATCTTTAATAGGATATGCTAATTAATTCTAAAAAAAAATTAAAATACATATCGACGTGGAACATTCGAAGCGAGAATAATAAATAAATATTATATCGAAGCAATAATGCGTGACGTCACACCTTACACAAATACACCTTGCAGTTGCCTCAGGGACTGGGATCAGGTTCATTGGTTTACTCTGGAGGGCCGAGGAGATCACCTTCGCATTTTGTTTGGTTTGTTGTACGATTTCACTGTTTTGAGAAATTTCAGCAAACACTGCATGAACTTGTCCATAAACACTCCCAGAACCTACTTCTACATCACCTGTACAGATAGGTGAGTTCGTGCCAAGGTTATCAGCTACCTTTGAGCCTGTAGTCGTGGCTCACGTGCACAAGCAATTAGTACGATACTGCGGCTCAAAGTGGTTGGATCAGTAAACACCTGTAAATGGCAACACCTGGAGGACTGTCCTGGCAAACAGGTAATTTGTCCTGCGGTTTCAATGCAAAGAGAATGCATGGCTACCTGTGTTAATGAAATAGCCATTTTGGTGGTGTACACATTCAAACCTGTCTGAAATACAAAATTACACATAAAATGGTAAATTATTCTATTGACTATGAATTCGAGGTTTAGGAGAAGGAATTGCCTTACCTGGAGGAGATGCTTCCATTGTTGCTGGAAAAAGAAAGTGCAGAGAAAGGATGGAGGAAGAAGAGACCGTATGGCCCTGCCTTCTTTTAAATGGAGGGGCGGGACCGAAGGGTTGAGATGTGGATGGATCTACCGACACGAATATAATCTGTGAGGTTCTGTATGTCGCAAGGTGTAAGCACACTCAGGTGTGAGCCAGGTATTATAGCCCAAGTTATATGAGTCGATATGGATACTATATGAGGGGCATATTATTACTAAAGTAGATTACTTAATTGAAATTCATACAAACAACGACCATTCCAAATACAATAAGACAGATTATAATAGAATATAATAATATTATAAAAATTAATATAATATTATTAACTAATAATATTATTATTATTATATAATAATATATTAATAATAATAATATTAATATAATATATGTAATAAGAATATAATGATATAATATAGTAAAATATAATAATATAATGATAAAATATAATGATATAATATAATAATTAATAATATAATATTAATATAATAATAATATAATATTATAATAAGAATGTAATAATATTATATTATTATTAATTAATAATATAATAATAATTATCAATAATATAATACTAATAATAATTTTAATATAATAATATATATTATAATAAAATAAGAATTAATCATCTAATAATAATGATAATATAATAATAACAATAATAATATAATATTATAATAAAAGTAATAATAATTATAATAAGAATACTAAGAATGTAATAATATTAATAATAAAATTATTACTATTATTAGTTAAATTATTAATTACTATCATCAATATTATAATATTAATAATAATATGATATAATAATATAATATGATAATAATATAATATTATTATATTACATAATAATATAATATTAATTAATATTGAATATAATAATTAATTTAATTAATTACTTAATTAATTAATATTATTAGAATATTATTATTATATTATGATATTATTTTATGATTATATTAGTGTTAATATTATTTTATGAGTAACTTAATATAATATTTAGATAATAATGAATATTACTAATTATTAATATAATAATTAGAATATAATATATACTATAAATAATAATATTAATATTAATAATAGTATTATGAATATAATAATAATATAATAATAATATATATATTATAAATAATATAATTGTAATCAGAAAATAATAATATACAAATATTATATTCTTAAATATAATTATAAGAACAACAATAAGAGATAAACGTTGGATGGATTATTATTATAACGATTTTTTATTATTATTAACTTAAGTTTGTTTGCTTTGTTATCTTTCTACAAGTTGCTTGGCTCTGTAAGAAGGATTAGGAAACGTTTCCCGGAAAGCCATTGTTTTTTCTCTGATTGTTTGGGACATCCTTTGAATAGATCGCAACCCCACCCCTTGACCAATGTTTCCGGTACGGAGGTGAAAACAAAGTGCTCAAAACTTCCTTTTATCAGGCTAGGCCTGTGGTGTTTATATATACGTATATAGGAAGGAAAACAAAAAATGGCCTGAAAGCCATTTCTTTAACTTCAAAAAAGCTTTAAACTTAAAAACCAAAACAAAAGATGTTTAACAAGGGGCATCTAAATATCTATAAAGCTCAGTTGATTTTTTGCTCCACCAAATAACAGCGAAACGGAGCTGAGTGAAAGGGTGAAAATTATACAGATGCTGTGATAAATAACTACCTCTGTCGGTTTGAATATTTGAAAGAGAATAGACGTCTGGATCAATTTTTGAATTAAATTTAAATCCCGATTTATCTATATATATAAAACACAGTTTGTGTGTGTGTGTGTGTGTGTGTGTGTGTGTGTGTGTGTGTGTGTGTGTGTGTGTGTGTGTGTGTGTGTGTGTGTGTAATGTTACCGATAGACTCCGAAACGGAGAGGCTCACGTGCTTGATATTTGGCATAGACATGGCCA